>NC_143552.1:79172812-79484375 GCF_054136105.1 Typopeltis vanoorti | reverse complement strand
GACCACCACCACCTTACTTATTGGAAATCTTTGGCATGAAAAAAGTTTCATGTTTGGTCTCAGTAGTAGGGTTTCCAGATTATCTAACCATTAGCACAACCACAGTGCTACTAATATTAATGTGTTATAGGCTAACAGCCTTTAATGGATGGGGGAAAAAAAAACCTGCCTTATAGCACGAAAGTAAGCTTATATTCACTAATTCTGAAAGAAGGAAAATAAAATAAAAGTCTAGCCAAGTAATCTTCCCATTGCTCTCCCAAAAATAATGGGGAAGATCATCAATTAATCAGTGATCACCAGTTTAGATTTTGCCACTCTTTGATCCACAGTGGGTTCTGCTTTACCCACCAAATAAGTCAAAAGAAGTGGTACTTCAGTTGATAAACCTTGTAGTGCTCAAATATTTCAGGTTCAATATTTGCAGTAGCTGGTGCCTTAAACGCATATCTTATTCTTGCAGAAGACAACCTTATAACTTAACTGCTACCAAAATGCAAGTCTTTCTTATATGCAAGAGCTCACATCACCTCTCTTTACCTTTTATTTTATAATAATCCTGTTTCTAGAAAGATCAAATTGCTCTTTTGGGCTACTAACCATATCCAAATTCCAAATGTTTCCATCTTTAAAATATTATTCTTACATTTGGAGTATTGCAACCAAAAAAACTTCCCAAAAAATGCTTGATACTATTCGAAAAATGTGATCTTTTCAATTTTCTCTTTCAGAAATGAAAAATATACCCCTGTCTTATGAGACAGTCTTCCTGCCATTGTTTCCCCCAAGGAGTACAGTCTTGGTTTTCTAATAAATTCCTGCCTATCACTCAAGACACATTCATAGACTTCTTTCTTCTTTTTCCTGGTTTGGACCTATGTTTGTGTACCATGAACTCAGAGATGTAACTGAACATTCTGGACAGTGCAGTGCTTCCTACTTTGCAGTGTTTCTATGGAACTAACTATGGAAAAAAATAAAATAAAAATAAACTTCCAACATCTTTCTCTAAATCCAGAGTAAATTAATAATAAGGTGGTACACCTTTTGGCAACTCGTATAAGTACATATGACCTCTCCATTGCTTCTGCCTAAGTATCACTACTTCTGGGTCTGCCCTCCCACAGACGAGACCTCAATAAAGGTTGAAACTGGTCTGGGTAGAGGCCCTTCCCTTAATGCATAGCTTTATACATGTCTGCAAGGAGATGTGCTTTGCATTATGGGAGATATTGAGAGAAGGAGTGATGAGAGCTTGGTCCACCTTTACTATGAGTTGCCTCAGTCCTGAACTACTTCAGGCACAAACTTTGTTTGCCTACACTTGGATAAAGGATTAAACTAAATTTACTATGAAACTAACCATTGTCTCTTTTAGCAAGATACTCTGTGTCATAAGGCTGCTGCTGTAATGAGTGGTTTGTGGACATGAATGTCACCACACTTGACTGGCCTCCACAGAGCTCTGGTCTCAACCCTATTGAACATTTGTGGGATGAATTGGAGCATCTGGTGAAATCAAGGGATGTCTGAGTCTGCATGGTTAGCCTAGTGGCTATGCACTTCGCAACCATATGCCTGTGGAAGGAGTGTACTAGGTTTGATTCCCGTCAACAATGTGAGAAGCTTAAAGATCTTCCTCAGCCATAGCCAAGTTAGCCTGTCTTGGGTGTGGACAGCAAGGTTTTTCCCTCATCTAGAGTTTTTCATCCCGCAAGCAGGCAAACTGGCCCCCCGTGAACACACACGGATACAGTCAGGAATACTTACGACAATCCCTCCAGCCATAGGTCTGAATTGTTAGCTATGCCAGTCCCGAGCCCAGATAAAAATAAGGGGGAATTGAGGTGGTGCCATACCTCCCCATAAAAGGAGATCATGGCCATTGAATGACCATACGAAATGAATGAACGAAGAGATGTCTGTCCCACAATAGTCCAGCACTTCGTTACATGCCTATCCGAATGTTTCATGTTCCTGTGGAAAGTATTCCCCATAGGATTGCTATAGCCACCACAGTGAAAGGAGCACCTACATCTTATTGAGGTGGATGCGATGGCTGTTTGTTCCTCACACAGTAGTGTCCATTTACTTCTTTCCAAGCAGTGTACATGTTTGTTAGCCCACATGAGCTCATTATGAATTATGTGCTGCAGCACCAACTGTTCTTGGTCACTAAGTGGGAGAGGGATCATTAGCTGATCCATAGTATTTTAATAAGGTGATACACTTTTTATGACTTTTATGTGGAAAATATGACTTCTGCATTAATTTAGTCTTGATATCTTCATAGGAAGATATGACATAGTAATAATATAAAGTATGAGAGGTATTATTCATTGCTTCAGTGAGCTCAAGAAAACCACTTCTGATGAAATCCAGAATAGTTTGTATTATTGTTGGATGAAAGTATTTTCAGTCTTATTTACTCTTGCATTCACTATCATTCTATGGTATATTATGTTAATTTGAGGCTTTTGCAACATAAGTTATGTTAGCAAGTGGAAGTTATCACTGTTAAGTGATGTACTTACATATTTTATTTTCTGGTAATTTTACTGAATAATTTCATGGTAAAAAGTTTGTCTTATTTCTTTTTTCTTTTGATTATTTAACAATGATTATCCTTGACATTTTACAAATTGCCAGTAGTCTTTTTTACTATTTATTATTTTTATAATTTTTTAGTTTCATTGGTCTTATTAGGTTTGTTCGTTTTACATGTTTTCAGATGATTTTACTCAGAGCCAGTATTGTGAGTTTGGAAGCAAATCAGTTAAGTACTATTATACTAAAAATTCATAGTTCACTGATCTACTTTCAGGAATGCCATGTGTTTTCCATTTTTTTTTATTAGATTTAAAGGTGACCTAAGAAATCTTGCATGTTTATATTTAGAAAAAAAAATTCACATTTTTCTGTTATTTTATTTTCTGAAGTTGCATTATTGCCGTAGGCAAAAAATAAATTTTGATTGATGAGCGTAAGAGTTTAATCCTTCAGGACAGGTATCCTTCAAGACATTTATGATGTGATTATAAATTACAGCATATTTAAGAACAGTAGAACTGTCATATTAAATCATCAATTAGGGAAATAGAATCAAATTCGAAGTCCGCACGGTTAGCCTAGTGGCTTTGCGCTTCGCAACCATATGCATGGGGGAAGGAGTGTCCTGGGCTCTATTCCCGTCGCCAACGTGAAGAGCTTAAGGATCTTCCTCAGCCATAACCAAGTTAGCCTGTCTTGGGCGTGGATAGCAGGGTTTTCCCCCCCAGTTTATCAAGGGGTTTTTCATCCCGCAACCGGTCCAGTGAACACACACGGATCTACAGCCATAAATACTTAACCCCCATGAGGGGGCTCAACTCGCTCCAATAGGGATGGGGGAGAAAAAAGGGAGGAAACTCCATATGAATAAATAAATAAATAAAATTCGAAATCTGAATTGATGATTAGGCCTGATTGGCCGAGTGGATAGCATGTCTGCTCTTCAGCCAAAAGGCTGCAGGTTTGAATCCTGCTGTGCGCATGGATGTTTGTGATTGTTTGTGGAAATATCAGTGGTGGTCAGCAGTAGATGGCATTGGTGTGGTTGCAGTCAGCTGGTGATTGAATGGTGGAGACGGAGTTGTAGAGCAGGTGCCCTCCCTCGATGAGCCCTGGGACTCTCTGGAGGTGTCAAATAATAATGATTAGCACTCCAGAAAAATCAAAAGGCAGACTCATTGAGTCCTCCTATATGGGAAACTGAGAGCCACTATGCTGTTAATGCCATAATGTTATTTCAGTGAATTGACATGAACAGAAATAAACTTTAAATTTATTAAAGGTTTTGCAGCTATTATTTCTGTCGAGTAATGCTAGTATCTTCTCCAGATATTGCCAGTTTTTATTATATTTGTTATACAATTTCTTATATTTGTATATAATCTAGCTGTTTCAAATATAGAGGAAAGTTACTAACAGGAAGGGAAAGGATGGGTATGGATAGGCCTATCTTACTAAGCATTGTGTTTCTCTTTGAGTAACTTCAGGAGATTTATAGAAATAATTTGTATGATAATAGCATTTTTGTATAGCACTACTGGGTAGTTTGAAATGCACTATTCTACGATAGTCTGCTGTTTACTACTGTTTGTTATTGATAGTCTGAGTGATTCTATTGCGAGAATAGTTCTGTTGGTTATATATCATGTTTTGTCCACCTTATAGCAAGTGATGCTTATGCAAACTGTACTGAAGGTCAAAGACATATTTTTAAGATATCAATCACATTAATGCCGTGTTTATGTTTTGGGATGAACATGTTTGGGAGAAGTATGACAGGTTACTTATGTTATATATATTTTCATTATATGTTGAAATATTTGGAAATATTGTATTGAATTAATTTTTGTTCTGTAACTATTTTTAGGCTAATCAAAGAGAATCACAAATGCCCCCAAGAAGCGATGAGCCTCCGCTTGTTCCAGGAGAAAAGATACCGGGAAATTCTAGAGGTAAAACTTCATTAATTGTATATTAATGGCAAATTCTACATGTTCAAATTTTATTTGCTGCAGTGTGTTTTCTTTGAACTATTCTTTTACTTCTCATCTCTCTCTCTCTAGGCACAATCTATCTGCTCTGTTTTTATTTGCATATCTATTTTAAAGCTTTATCTTCATAATGAGAAAATTTTCCCTCTCATTTTTTGGCAAAATCAAAAGTCACTATTACTGTTTCTTTTTTGGTTTCTGAAATAGAAAGGAAAAAAAGAAAGTTTTCTTTGAACTGTTGCATGGCTACTCAAGCTCTCTCCATGAAATCTGTCCACTGTTGATATTTTGTCTTATTATTTATTGAAAGGGGAAATCATAGGTTCATTCCTGTCATGTTTATGATGACAATTTATAATGTGCAGGGACAGGAAAAATCAGAATGTTTCCTGTTCCTGTAGCGCACTGTCTCATTATCACAGTGGCTCTTTTCTATGAGATAAAGCATATACTTTAAACCTACTTAGAATCTTCATAGTATAATTGTGAGGGCAATGTGATATTTGTCCTCCAGTTGGAAGGACACTTTGCAGTTGAAAGTCAGTTAGCCAATCTCGTGGAAGTGGCAAGGTTTTTTGCTCCTTCAAAATACTGTCCAGAGAACATATTCTAGACTCATGATCTTGGTTTTCTTTCTGGAATTATAACAAAAATATCAAAAAATATCAGCCTAAAGTTAGCATGTACACAAGGCTGTCTAAAAAGATTGCCTTGTGTTTTGGGAATTTACCATGCTTTATTAACAGGCTTGACATTCCACTGCAAAATTAGAAGGAAAGGATTTAGCTGCTTCTGAACTATATAGAAATATAGAAATTCTGTGCACACACTTGCTTAAAAACTAGTGTGTGTGTGTGTGTGCGCGCGCACATTTAACATTAGATCTCTGCATCTTTTGACTTGTTAATTATTCTGGATTGGTACTGAAGCAGCTAAGGTGAAGTATCTGTATCATCATCATCTTCAAATTCCTGACATGTACCCTCAAGGGGTGTACAGGATATGATAGTACTACATGAAAAATTTACATCATTACTAACTTCCTATCTACAATTTTCCTCCAAATCAGTCTGTTACTTATCAAGACTCCAACATTATCAGATCTTATATTTCTATCGTCTAAGGCACTTTGTACCGCATCAATTCACCTATATCTTGGTCTTCCTCTGGGTCATTTTCCTGCCAACCTGGCAGAGAACACTTGTTTTGTTAATCTTTCCTCGCCCATTTAAGTGATATAAATACCACCTGAGATTAGCTCTGCTAACGCATTCCTGGATGCTAACAATGTCAAGTTCTTTCCTAATATCCTCTTTTCTTCTTCTTCTTCTTCGTCTATGATCTCTTATGCTTTTAAGCGTGAAGATTTTGCCAAAGAGATTTCCATGCCATCCTGTCCAAGGTTTGTTGTTTTGCTTCTTTCCAGTTAATTCCCTTCTTTTCCAATTTTTCTTTAATTTCCTTTTGCCAACCTTTCCTGGGTCTGCCTATGTTTCTTTTTCCTATTTTCTGGCTTTCGTATACAGTTTTTGCTATTCTTCCTTCTTCCATTCGATTGAGATGTCCAAACCATCTCATTTGGGCTTGTGTCATGAATTGATTCAGAGGCGCAACTTGAAGGCTGTCTCTTATGGTTTGATTTCTTATTCGGTCTAGTCTTGTTTTTTGTGCCACTTTCCTGAGATATTTCATTTCAATTGTTTGTAGTTTATTTCTGTTTCCTGTTGTTAAACACCAAGACTCACAACTGTATGTTAATGTTGGTAGAAACACTGAACGGTACACTGCCATTTTGGTATTTTGGGTGACTTCTTTCTTATCTAGGAGTGGGCCTTTCATTGCATAGAATGGCTTTGTTCCCCCTCTTATCCTGTTGTTAATTTCTGTGTCTAGTCTACCATCTTCTTGTATATATGATCCCAAGTATTTAAAGGAGTGGACTTGCTCCAGTTGGTGATTCTCTATTTTTATTATGTGTTTTTGTTGGTTTCTAGATATGATCATTGTTTTAGTTTTGTTTATATTTATGGTCATATTCCTTTTCTTTGTTTCTTCATACCAAATGTTGATATTGTACTGCAGCTCTTCAGCTGTATTTGCTAGAATCACTACATCATCTGCAAAAGCCATATGTGAAATCCTGGTTTCTTTCAGTTTCCTGTATCCTAAGTGGAATTTTTTTGTTTTTGTTTGGCATGCCTTTAAAATTTCATCCATTACTACGATGAAGAGAAGAGGGCTGAGGATACAGCCTTGCCTCACTCCTACATTTGTTTCAAATTCTTTTGATCTATTATTACTGGTTCTTACATAATTTCTATTACTTTTGTAGAGGCTTTGTATGGCTGCTATTAAGTTATCTTGTATCTTGTTTTTCTTTAATGTTTGCCATATTAAGTGTCTGGGAACTCGGTCGAAGGCCTTTTCAAAATCTATAAAACATGAATGTAGCTCTTTTCCATATTCCAATGTTTTCTCTGATATTTGTCTAAGACTGAAGATAAGATCCTGTGTGCTTCTATTTTTTTGAAAGCCATATTGCATTTCATCCAGTGTGTCCTCTATTTGATCCCTAAGCCTCACTTCTAAAATGCGGGTATATAATTTTCCTGGAACGCTTAAAAGCGAAATTCCTCTATGGTTTTCACATTTGCGGTTGTCTCCTTTCTTAAATATAGGGATTATTATAGCTACTTCCCAGTCTTTGGGAATAATTTTCTTTTTCCATACAACGTTGAATAGGTGTAAAAGAAGTTTTATGGCTTTCGTTCCTAAATTCTTTACCATTTCTGGTGTTATTTGGTCATGGCCTGCTGATTTGTCCAGTTTTATTTTATTTATTGCTGCTAACAGTTCATTTGCATGAATTTCTTCACTCTGATCTTCTATTTTGCTTGTGTGTCTTGCTCTAGGGTGCTATTTTTTCCGTGTCCTGCATCTTCCAATAATTCTTGAAAGTACTGTTTCCATCTTTCCATGATGTCTTTGGAATTTGTGAGTAACTTTCCATCCTTATTTTTGATAAACTTTATGGGGCATTCTTTCTCTGACCTCATTCTTCATAAAGCATTATAGAAGAGTTTTTGGTTTCCTTTAAAATTTTGTTCTAAAGTATGTCCAAAGTCTTCCCAGCATTTTCTTTTCTCTGCTTTCACTAAGGTTTTAACTTTATTTCTTTGGTTGTTATATAGTTCTCTATCAACCTGCAGCTTTGATGTTATATATCTCTTCCATAATTGCTTTTTCTTTTTAATTTCTTCTTTTAGTTCTTCAGTCCACCAGGGTGTTTTATGTTTCTTCTGTTTATTATTTAATGATACACCACAAATTTCTTTGCTTGTTTCTAGAAGAAGTGTTTTGAACCTGTACCATAGGTTTTCTACATCTTGGTCTTCATATATCTCTTTTTCTACTTCTTTCATCTTCTCTTCTATTTTACTTTTATACTCAATGGCTGTTTCTTCTTTCTTTAGTTTGTAGTTCTTTATTTTAACATTTATTTCCTTGCTACTTTTTCTACATTTTTCAACTTTTATTTTATGGATTGTTTCCAATACTAATAAGTAGTGGTCACTGCCTATTTCAGGACCTCTGTAGACTCTTGCATTTTTTGTATACTTCCAGTACGATTTGCTTATGATGGCGTAGTCGATTATAGATTTTTCGTTTCTATTGGGCTCTTCCCTGGTAAACTTATGGATTTCTTTATGCTTGAACATAGTATTCGCTATTACTAAATAATTTGTAAGGCAAAGATTTATTATTCTTTCTCCATTATTATTCCGGGTTATTTCTCCTTGTGATCCCAACACTTGTTTCGTTTCTTCATCTACTTGATTCCCTACCCGGCCATTAAGGTCTCCTAGTAGTATGATATGCCCTTGAACTTCTTCAATTGTTTTTTGTAAGAGTTCGAAGAATTCATCTTTAATTTCTTTATTGGCATTATCGTTTGGGCCATATACAACAATTACAGTGATTACTTGGTTGTCTGATTTAAAATCTATAGGTAATTGTCAACAACCTTTCGTTTATTAGTTGCCATTTAGTAATATATTCTTTGAGATCTGGTTTAATTATGCAAGCTACCCCTTGTTTTCCCCATTCTCTTGGGTTTACCCCTGAATAGAAAAGTATATACCCATCTTTCATTTTCTGGCAACCTTGACCTTTCTTTTTTGTTTTTGTGACTGCTAGCAAATCCAATCTTGATTTTTTAAATTCATCTATTAATTCGTTTTCTTTTCCATGTAGACTTTTAACGTTCCACGTTGCGTATCTCATGTACCTTTTTCCTTGCTTTGTCGTTAACCATTTAGACAGTTCGGCTATCGCTTTGTTATTTCTTTTAATGAGTGAAATTTTAAGGTGTGCAGGGGATTAGCCTTCAGCACCCGGGTCTGGTGGTGGGGCTGCCACCTTCGAGGCTCCCAGACCGGCCTATGAGGGAAGTGCTATCCTGTTGGTCCGCGGGAGGTATTTTATTTCCCTCCTACCCTTCATAGTAAACTATGACGAGCCTTCCCCGATCCGCCACCAGGGGACGTGCCCGATGGGGGTTACAGCCTCTAATCTTTCTCAGGACTCTCATATCTGCAGTCTCTTGTCTTTGGTCAAGTGTTTTACTTCTGACCCAGCTCTCAGATCCAGAAGTTAAAACTGGTTTGAATACTGTCTTGTATACAGCAAATTTAGTTTTCCGACTAATTTCTCTCTTATTCCATATGAATTTATTCAATTGATTTCCTACCATACCAGCTTTGTTGATTCCGTTGTCTATTTCTATATTTAATTTACCATTTTCACTAAAAATTGTGCCTAAGTAGCTGAAATGTTTTACTTGTTTCACACATTCTCCAGTCACAACACAGTTGACATTTTCAATGATTCGGCCTATTTTCATTGTCGTTGTCTTTTTATTGCTGACCTTCATACCATATCTATTACAACAGTTATTCAATTTAGTCAGTGAATCTTACAGACTTGTAGCAGATTTATTTAGAAGTATAACATCGTCCACATAAAGCAAAGAGCTGACATTAACATCTCCAATTCTGATATGTTTAATATCACTTTCTTTCATAATGTGATCCATATAGATAATGAATATCAGAGAGGATAACGTACATCCTTGCCTCACACCAGATTTAACATTAAACCATCTTCCTGTACTTCCTTCAATTCTAACTGCAGACTTACAACTCAAATAAAGACTTAGTATTCTTGATATAATGCCCCATTGACACCATATATAAATGTAGCGTATTGAATAGCTTCTTTCTTGGCACCTTGTCATATGCCTTTTCAGATTGATAAAACTTAAGTACAGATCTTTGTTATATTTCCATGCTTTATCAGCTATTTGTTGTAAAGTGAAGATCTGATCCTGACAGCCTGTATTTGGCCTGAATCTAGTTGTTCTTCACCAAGCTTTTCTTCCACAATTCTTCTCAACCGTTTCTCAAGTACACTTGCATAGATCTTGCAAGGAACCCTCAGTAGGGAAATAACCTCTGTAATTCTCGCATTCAGTTTTATTTCCATTTTTATATATGGGTACTATTAGAGCTCTACTCCAATTATCGGGAATTCGTCCCTCTGTCCAGGTTTTCTGAGCTATGCAGTGCAGCCACTGTAAGACTTTTATACGACCATACTTCAGCATTTCTGGTCGAATATCATCTACTCCTCCTGCCTTTCCACATTTCAAGCCTTTGATGGCTTTTTCTACTTCAAGTATGGATATGTATTCCTGACTGTATGCCTGTTGAATGTTTTTTAGCACTGTGTTATCACTGCTTGTTTCATTTAGCAATTTTTCAAAGTAATTACTCCATAGTTCAAGAATATATTTTTCTTCCGTTTTTCCTGTCACCTTTATCATCTCTAACTCCTTTTACAGCACTCTTTCATCCATTTCTAAGCTTCTTCAACAACCTCCAGAATATCTTATCACCTTCTTGATATTTATTTTCTACGTTCATGCCAAAGTCCTCCCATGACTTTTGTTTAGCTAGTTTTACACAGTGTTTCGCTTTCTTACGTTTGTCTCTGTATTCTCGAAGAGCAAAAGCTGACTTATTTGCCAGGAACTTTTGATATGCTTTCTTCTTTTCCTTCACTGCCTCTTTAACTTCCTGTGTCTACCATGGAATTCTGATTTTTCTATCCTTGCAGACTACATCATCACATGCCTCTCTGGCTGAATCAATCAAGGTTTTCTTCAAGGCTTGCCACTGAATCTCCAAGGTTTGGTTCCTGTTCTCAAACTCTATCATTTTTTTTTCAATAATCTTTGTGTACTTTAGTCTATTGTTCACATCTGAGAGCTGCTCAACTTTTATTCGCTTTAAAACTTTCTTGCATGTTATTCTTTTCAATATTAAGTTCAATTTTATCCTGCTCAAGACTAAACAGTGATCGCTTCCAATTTCAAATCCTCTGTACACTCTGGTGTCCTGCACCAGGTTGAAAACATCACTATCAACAATAACATAGTTAATGAGACTTCTTTTATTCCTTGCTTCCTCTCTCCATATGAATTTGTGCACATTTTTATGTTGGAACATGGTGTTAGTAATAACCAATATGTCCTGAGCAGAAATCCAACAGGTATTTGTCATTATTATTGGCTTTGCTCTTTCCTCCAAATTTTCCCATTTATATCTCTGACAATCATTTCCTACTCTGCTATTTAGATCCCCAACAAGGACCAACTTTTCCTTTTTCATTGTGTCAGTTGCTTTTTCTAAAGCATCAAAAAATTCCTCCACTTCTACCTTAGTAGAACCTTCTGTGGGACCATAGGCACAAATAAGTCTCAATGTCCAATTCCCCATTCTGATATTTGTCCACATCACACTACTTGAGACTGTCTGCCATTCAAGAAGATTAGCCTCGTATTTTGTGTTGAATACTATGACTACTTCTTCTTTTCCTTGATTGTCATTTCCTGAATATAACATTTTGTATTTATTGTCAGAAAGACCTCATCATTTTTTTTTTTTTTTTTTTTTTGTCTCAGTTACCCCTATTACGTCGATCTGGTACTTATCTAATTCCTCAGCTAGCTCCATTTCTTTGCCATTCAGGCTTCTTATGTTGATAGTACCGATCTTTAACTCTGGTGATGTTGAGTTGGGGTGTGCTTTCAGATTTGTTCCAGTAGCTGACTGTTCCTGTTTGCCCTGGTTCCCTGGTGAAAACAACGGGGGGCCTTGTTTAACTGGGCGACGCCCCAGCCGTCATGAAATTTTGTCATTTTGTATATTGGTTTAAGCCAATACGAATAGAATTTGGTTGGCTAAATCCCAAATTGCCAGCTCATCCTCGTTTGTTCAGTATCTAGGTAGATATCCAACTGGGTGCACCACGAGAAGGTGAGGATTGGACATTAGGTCAGAAGCCCTGGTTGGTTCTCGCATTCCTTTAAAGGCTATGTGGAGGTCTCCTCTCAGTTATATAGCTTTGACCCTTAAGCAACCTAAATTAATATATTTATTTACAAATAATATTAATGTACATATTTCTGTATTATCTTAAATGGCGTGTGTAAAAGGTTTATATTTTGCAAGTGCTACATACAGTTTTTCATTTCAAATAAATGATCTCCTAAAGAGAATAAATGCCCACACATTTAACACAGTTAAAGAACATATACATTACATAAGTTTTCTCCTCTTCAGAATCACAGGATTTTGTGAGAATACACAAACCTTAAACTCATAACAGTTTCTTTAGCTGTAAATAATGGCCATAAAATAGAAATTTCTTAACTCATGCCTGTTTTTCTTCTAAAACAAACAAACAAAAAAAATTTTTTGTACAATCTCTTAAAAAAAGAACGTATTTATTTCATATCTTCTTTGGAGTATCCATTCCTTTCCTACTTCTTTAGAATATGAACATAATTTTAAAGTTCCCAGTTTCCTTGTGGAAGCTTTATCATTATCCTTAAATATAAAAAGTTTATTTCTTATGGGTTTACAGCACTTAACCCCTTTTCTGCATGCTGTATCAAAAAGGAACTATCCTTTGTATGTACTAACTTCTAAGTACATACAAATAATTAATTAAATCGCCAGTCTAAGAATTGCACATTATGAACTCAAGTAAATTCTTTCGCTCAGTTAGAGAATAAAATTGTCTAAACTCAATTAAATGCAACTCTGAGATATAGCATCAAATACTTGACAAAACAGATTGGACACAGTATTCATCTGAAGATACTGTAGTTTCACTTGGCCATATGGAAATTTCCTTTGCAGCACTTAATTTTTTGTTCATTCATTCCCTCTGCCTTATCTCACAAATTCCTTAGAATGCAAAGTTAAAATTCCTCATTTAACTAATATACTTGCATATGTCTTCTTTCAGTAAGCAAATTTCCTTAATGCATCTTTTACTCATGTTTCTAAATTAAGCATGATGAATAATCCTTCAGACAATAGGAACCATTTTCCCCCAGCATTGTTTTCGATAACACTCAAATTCTCAGACAAGATGAAATTTCTCTTCTCAGAATTACCTTGACATCAAGCCTCTCCTGCATAAACACATCACAACCATTGCATCCTCAGCTTCCAAAAAACTAGGTTTTCTCTTTCACTCAAGACACTTCTTCACCTCTAAACAGCTGCTAACACTATACAAGTCATAAATCTGTTCCAGCTCTCGAATACTGCTCTCACATCTGGAGTGGGGCTCCAAAAAGCTCCCTCAAAATGCTTGACTCAATACAGAGGAGAGCATTAAGACTAATAAATGATCCATCCCTCACCAACTCACTCCCCCCCCCCCACTTTCACATAGACACTTGCTTTCTCTGCAATCTGTATATTCTATAAATATTTTCATGGGAAATGTTCATCTGAAACAGCATCAATAATTCCCCACCCTGTACTAAGCCCATTGGAACACGTACAGCTGCCGCCCAACATCCTTTCACAGTACACCTCGAAACCCACAGAACAAGTTTCTTTTCCTCTTCATTCATCCCTACTACTGCAGTACTGTGGAACAGTCTTCCTCCAGACGTATTTTCCAAGGAATACAACATACAGGCATTCAAATCAGATGTAAACAAGTTTCTCCTTTCGCAACCCATCACCCATATACGATACTAACGTACTATAGGTTGACCAGCCAACCTCCTGTATATGGGCCCAACATTTAAAAAAAAAAAAAAAAAAAATTGAGCAGTTCCAAATACACTTTCAATAAAAGGAACTTTTCTGCAGATTTCATATCTTCTTGGAATATTACTTGCTTTTAATTAAGCACAAAATTTTCTCTCTAATCTATGAGGGACTGATACATTATACTGTCCTTCAATTATTAACTTCAAAGTCCCATATCCTTAGAGAGTAATTAAAGATGCATATTAAAACTTTCCCCAACATTACAGAACTTAACTTGGCAGTTTATTAGACCTTTCTGGCTCTCCTTCCTTGCTTTCCTACTCTTTGATGGCTAGTGTTGTTACCCAGTGATAGCTGTTCTAAAAAACAACTAATGCGCATGTCCATTACTGAGATTCACTCGGGTGACAAAATAGCTGTCATTACTACAGTGCTCAAACATTGTAGAATAATAGTGACACATGAACACTACTATAAACACACACACAATAATATACATACAGTGCTATTTTCATGTAACTCCTCAAGGATTACTGCATACAATAAGCAACTTTACACTTTTAACTACATTTAAGTTTCTTTTATATTGCTACCGCTTAATCACATGGCAGCTTCGGTAATACTAAGGATATAATGCTTAGTATTACACACACATAATGCTTAGCATATACGTCCCTACCACTTAATTACATGATGGCTCTGGTAATATTAAGCATATGGTGCATTACTAAATGCAAACCGATACATACATTATATGTATATTTTTAGATTACTTTATCTTATAACAAAACATATTCCTGATTAAATAAAATTTTCGCTAAGCATATTGTAAAACTTTATAAAAAAACAAACATAATAAGCAAAACATTTATACGAGATTTTTACTTATTTGTGCCTATGATCCCATAGAAAATTCTACTAAGGAAGAAATGGAGGAATTTTTTGAAGCATTAAAGGCAGCTGAAAATGAAAAAAGGAAAACTTGGTCCTCGAGAATGATGCGGAATAATTGTATAACATGACAGAATGTTGTACCATCATTTTGCATTATGGTTTAAGCCAATAAGAATACAGTTTGGTTGGCTAAATTCCAAATTGCCAGCCCATCCTCATTCTTTTAGTGTCTAAGCAGGTACCTAACAGAGTGCACCATAAGAAGGTGAGAATTGGACATTAGCTCAGAATTCTCAGCTGGTTCTCTGCATTCCTTAAGAGGCTGTGTGGAGGTTGCCTCCCAGTTATTCACATTTGAAACTTGTTTGTTCAATATGAACAGCTCTGAGATAAGGGCTCTTGCTCTAACCACCATAATGACATAATCAAATTCCTGATATGTACCCTTGGATAGCATACATTTCCCTCCTCTACATCAGATCTGTTTGTTAAATTTTCCTCTCCTATTAGAAAATGGGAGAGGAAAAGTTATTCTTGAATGATAACAGTGTAAGATCCCAATATTTTCATTTTGAATTCGGTTCTGTCATTAATGTTATCTGTTCATTCCCTAATGTTTTTCACTCTCATATCTGTGGTCTCCAGTCTTTGATTGGCTATTTTATTTTAACTAACTCTTATATCTATAAGTCCACTTTGAGCACTGTTTCTTATATATAGTTAGTTTTAGTGTTTTGACTAATTTCTCTTATATTCAATATCTGGTGAGTTTTAGTGTCACCAAAACGCAATCCTGAGTCATTTTCTGGAGGAAAAATTATGCATCACTTTCTACCACAATATTCTGCTTACCAACGCCAACAATCTTCTCTTCTCAGGTTGACTTATATCAAGTCTCTTCTGGAAAATACATCCAAAGCTTCTTCAGCCTCCAATGAGCTTGGTATTCTTTTTTCATTTAAACAATACTTCTTTCCTGTTCAACTCCGGACACTTTATAAATCTTACATCTGTCCAGCCTTAGAATGTTATTTTCACATTTGGAGTGATGCACCTAGGACCGCCCTCAGAATGTTTATTTGTATTCAGAAGAGAGCTGTTTGCAGTTGATTATCTTTCTCTTGATGACTCCTATTTATTTTCCCATAGAGACTCTGTTGCTGCATTGTCTTTTCTACAAGTACTTCCACGAATGTTGCTCACTTAACAGGTCACAGCTCATCTCCAGACTCATCGAACTAACTTCTCCTTTTTCTCCTTCATTTCCTATACCTCTACTCTGAAACGTTCAGTCAGGGAATGAAATTTATTGCTTATCAATATGTCATTTATAGAAATATTAACAAAAAGCAAGACAAATCATTGCTTGGTATTAATGTTTCTGGCAGGCTATTCTAGCACTAATGTTGAGAAATATGGCTGCTGGACACTTGAGAACTTTGGACATTCGTTTTCCAAATGGGTGGCAGAGCAGAAAAACAGCTTTACATGTCACTTTTATGCTCTTAGATTCCTTCTGCTTTTGAAATTACGTATATACATTTAACAATAGTTAAGAGACAACTAGGGATTCTGCAACTATAGTTTTCCTCTAGAAATGTTGAAGTATATATAGCAAGAGCTGAGATTACAGGTTGGATGTACTCAGAGTTACAGTTGCATTCATGTTGAATTTATTCATTCTAAATAAACAACTGTAGGCTCCAATCTGTTATTTACAATATTTGTTATTGCTACTGTAAATACTTCTATTTAAAAATTTGTTATTGCTAGAGTAAATATTTCTATTTAAAAAATATCAGCATCCTTTTGTGAAAACTTTATGTACATCGTCTAAGAAATCAATGGGAAATTATTTGTACATTTTTGTCTTCAAAAAAATATATTTTTTAAAATTTCTATAAAGTGCTATAAATTGCTAAAATGAAGCCATAAAACTTGCTTGAAGTCATAAAATTTATGACTTCTTAGAAAAGAAATTATTTTTTTCTAAGAAGTTAAGAAATTAAAAAGATAATTTCTTTTCTAAATTTAGAAAAGAAATTATCAATTAGAAATTTTGAATTTGTAAAGTATTAAGGATAATACTTTAATACTTTACAAATTCAAAATTTCATTTAACTTTAGGTTTATGATTGATTGGTTAATATTTTTAGTAAATTGTGTGTGTAGTTAGAAGTCTGTATTGCATGTTATGTATTAATTCTATAAATAATATTCAAGAAGTGGTAGTGAAGCTGAATAACTCTCTGATTTCTTTATTTAGTGGAGGAGATGGTTGTATATTATAGCATTTAAGAAAAACAAAAATTCCTATAGATTTGGAAGTGATGAAAGGGTTTAAAAAGGACAAAATGATTAATTCATTAGTTAGGTTCTCTTGATTATTAGATCTATATATTTTTCAAGTGTGTTTATCATATTGGCATATGGTAATCATTTGTCTTTAACATAGTATTGAAGTAATCATGCAGAAGAACAGAAAGAGCATTTGGAAATATAACAGAGCTGAATGAAACAAATGTATATATTGAGAATGGATTGCATGTGAAGTGGGGGAAATGGCAGTATATATGGAACAGATAGCTTGCAGGACAGTGTCCTGCAGTGAATTAGAGCTGGGAGAAGCCCCTTCTTTAGATATTGTTCAGGGATGTAGTGATTTAAAAACTGTAGCTTTATGGAAAGGAGTGAATACTGGCTGGGAATTGACCTTCGGAGATGTCTTCTATGAAGGAAATGTATGGCATCTGCTTTCAATAAACTTGGGGATTCATTCTTATTGCGAGAGTTTCTGTAGGGCAGTGTTAGAGGGGATTTTTCAAAGGCTAGTGAGGTTTGCAAGTTTGATATTTATTTGATTTCTATGTAAACAATTCAATTAATTTTTGAATTTGTTTTTATAGACCAACTGTTCTTGGCATATAAAGTCTGAGCTCAAATCTTCTTTCCCATCTGTCTCACGACACATTTTTATATATGTAGTTCATTTCTTTCATTCTCGTCATATTTCCACACCACCATCATCACCAACTACTTCTCTCGCTCTCTCTGCCAACTTCTAAGTCTTGTTACAGATATGTTACGAGAGACAAACTTGTTCATCTGTTAATAAATCCATCATTTTGGTATTTCTTTAATTATCTGACTTTAGTTTAATAACAGATGTTTATACTATATTTTATTACAGAGTTTTTGTTGTTTTCAGTGGTTACTTATTCTGGCAATCATAGGAATTATATTTTAATCACTTCCATAACTATATGATTTTTATTCATTTATTTAAATCTGTACAACAATGTAACTTTTTTTTTATATCACTCCCACACTTAAATGTCCTCAGGCCTACAGCAAATAGGCACACATCTCCTTAGTACACAATCCACAAGTCTCCATTTTGTCAGTGCCCACTTAAATGAATTTAAAAATTGGCCGAATTTATCAGACTTCATGTAACTTCATTGCTGCCACTTCTGTAGTTATCTTGGAATAATTTGGCTCAGCAAGCACCCTTTTCATTAAATATAATCTGTATTACACTATAGTAGAGTTGTAATCTCTAACGAAGTGTTATTTTTTATTTTTTTAGCACGAGATGTAACATATTTATGTCCGTATACTGGCCCTGTTCGGGGAACACTTTATGTTACCAACTATAAATTGTATTTCAAAAGTGTAGATAGGGTAAGATATTGTTTTAGTTTAATTTTTGGAAAATCGTAATATGTATTTACATATATTTTTGCAGAGGTTAAATCATTGTTTTATTTTCTTTATTTTTAGTACTTATTACTAACCTGAATCCTATGGATGCTATCTTCATCCTTTTTCCATAGTAAACTTAGAGTAGTGAGTCTCCATATTGTGAACTGAGGTATGGTCTACTGATTTGAGCTCAGCTTGTAACTTGCATCTACAAAATTCACTTTTGGTTTAAGAAGTTATATCATCAAAACCAAGTATATCAAAAAAAATAAATAAAATAAAATAAATCCAGAACAAAAGGAACAGTAGCTCTCACAGTTTGCTAATATTTGAAAATTCTGTTTCTGCTCACTGAATAGCAGTTATATGTACATGCACCATAGCAAACACTATTGTGTTTGCTATAGTGCATGTACATATGACATCTGTCAAATTCAGTGTAATGGTGACATTGCAAGAGCAAGCTCAGTGTTTCTTTTCTTGTATAATGACACCTGCTGAGTATCCATAACTATAGAATAACATGTAAGACCATGGCAAAAATAAATTTATTATAAAAATATTTATAAACCATCAAGCAAATTCATAACCTGCAACCTTCTCCAAAAACAAGCTCTCACCGATGATGCTACCTGGCATATACCAAGTGCATTTATACTTGGTATATGCCAGCTATAAATGCAACTTGTCTTAATATAGACAAACAGGAAGATCTGTAAATAAACATATCTCTGAACATCAAGACCACATCTGGCTTATCAAACCTCACAAATTTGGCCTGGTGCAACATGAAATTGCAAACACTAATTCACAGGATTCAATGGGAAAACACCAAGCTGCTGCATAGATCCACATATAAATATGAACGTTTATACAAAGAAAGTGCTGAAGCCTTACTTCATCAACCTAACCTCAATTGTAATGGCTGCCTCACTATTCCAAAAATGTGGGAAATTGTTATCCTCAATTGTATTAAATAAATTTGTAATCTCTTTTAACTAATTTTAATTATTTTCACTCCAATAGTTTTAATCCATGAACATGCTACTGTATGCATAGAGGGATTCCAATTTAACGCATGTGCTCTACTGTTACATAAGACAAAATATTTATATAATGATTTTATTTTTACTGTGGTATTATATGTTCTATAATTTCAGTGTGCTTCCTTTGATTATCAGAGAAACATTAAAGAAAAGTTTCTATGCAGTTACCATTTAGATGACACCACAGACAATCCCCTAGCAATGAAATAATCAAAAAAGTTATAAAGCGTTAACATACAGGAGTGTTTTGCCTACCATATGGCCACTGTTCATCAGAATTGGCATCAATAATTGTACCACTTCTGTCAAATCTATCCAAGCATGTGCAACAGCCAATCAACACCCACCCACTCACAGTTCAACTCCATACCCACAGAACAAATTTCTCTTCCTCTTCATTCAACCCTTTCACTGCTATCCTCTGAAACAGCCTTCAACCACATATTTTCCAGGGAATGCAATCTACAGCTTTTCAAGTCAAATGTGAACAAATTCCTTGTTGTCCATCCATGATGCTAGTGTACTATAGGTTAACCATCACCGATCTCTCGTGGATGGGTTCTCCATTAAAAAAACAAAACAACAAAAAAAAACAAAAAAACATTCATTTGTAACTGAAGAGGTCTAAGAACATCCAACCAGGAATTGCAAACACTGAAGTTATCTGTATTCCAAGTTTTACAGATTTTTACATTGCTTGTCTGCAACTCTTCCCAATGATTTATCAAGCTGATAAAGGTTTTAAGTTTGCTATATTTGGTATACATCAACTGGATGAATTCTAAAATGGTCATGAAAGTTTGATTTAAAAAAAAAAATTTTTTTTTAATTTTTAATTTTTTTTAATGTCAAGGCTACCTTTCAAATGTTCTTAGAATGCATAATTATCACATTTGGGAGTTGAAAGCTTGCATGAACACTTCCGCATATCCGTATTTTCAGTGCTTCATGTGGACTGCTTCACAAGTGTTTATTGTGGAGCCCAGAGTTATGACAGTGATTTATTTAGCCATACATCCATCTGAGAAAATGCAGTATTCTCATAACTGGAATGCACAGTAGTTGATTTATTTATTTTTTTAATCTCTAGAATCAAACAGAGATTCAATCCATTGGCTTTCCAGATCACCTGATTTGACACACTGTTGCTCTTCTTTCCTTTCCTGGGATTTTATCATACAATGTATTAGGAAAATTTAGAGAAAATAACAAAGCTAATAATAATGTTCATGACACAAAAGAAGGAACTTAACCTTATTATTCAAGAATGTGTGATCAGAACTATGGTCACTTTGTTTAAGTGACCATATCACCTGCTCTGATTAGAGGAGAGGTTAGCAAAATAGGTGTATGATGACAGGAAAAAAAGGACTCAGAGGGAAGACCAAGATCTAGGTGGATTGATACAGTTAGAATTGCTTTAGAAGACTGAAATAAAATTGTTATACAGATGACATCATAGGAGATCCATTATTCACACAGTACTTATATCTTTCTTTAAACTCATTCACTGACAAAGCGCTCACAACCACCTCTGACAACCCATTCCATCTAATCCCCATCTTTGAAGCAAAAAACTATTCTTAAACCCTTGCTAACCTCTTTCACAATTTCCAATGACTCCCTTGTTTCCTCTCCCCCTTTTCATGTCATGTACTGAAAAAAAAATTTTCAGTGTTAGTCTTATGGCTTCATCAGCTTTCAGTTGTTCTTCTCCATCAATATACTACCTAGCATGTGATCTCTTCTTTCCAAAGTGCATCATTTTACACTTGGCCACATTAAACTGGCTGCTATTTACCTTTACCACATCCTTCCATGTGAGGCACCTGTTCGTGAGGGAGGGGACCTCCCGGGGATGGTACTGATCCTTTTCATTATTCCTTTTTTTTCCCTTTGCTTTTCTTCACATATTCATTGCTCTACTTCTCCTGAATCTTTTTTTTTTTACTACCCTATCTTCCAGACTACCATCACTGAGATCCAACACCTTGCTGCTACGCATGGCATGCGGTGCAACCTGAGGACATCCGGAAAGGGGGGGGGGGATCCTGGTAGTCTTGCACTACTTTGGCCTCTGCTTCAGCAAGACTGGTAATCCTGGATGGCTCAACCAGGAATAATCTGATGGGGGTCTTGAATGCATGATGAAGGGTGTTGCAGTAAGTCTCCTTCCCCATGGTCTGGGGACGGGGGGGGGGGTTCTAAGGCTTGCTGTGGTGCTTCTATGGTGTCTGGGGTAACCTTGGCATTCTACTTCTGAGCACAGTCATTGCTTGCAGGAGGGTTGGGTGCCCACATGTGGTGGGTGGAGAGCTTTGGTGCTGAACCAAAAACCACTCGAGTATGAATCCACCATCATCATTCCTGATATGTACCCTCAAGGGGTGTACAGGATATGATAGTACTACATGAAAAACTTACATCATTACTAACTTCCTATCTACAATTTTCCTCCAAATCAATCTGTTACCTGTCAACACTCCAACATTATCAGATCTTATATTTCTATCATCTAAGGCACTTTTTACTGTATCAATCCACCTATATCTTGGTTTTCCTCCGGTCGTTTTCCTGTCAACCGGACAGAGTAAAGAAACTGTGTTCTGGCGATGTTCTCATAAAAACATCATGTCAGCAATATTCAGAAAAACTCAGAGTACCATCAATGGATGGAATACCTATAACAGTTACACCCCATATAACACCCAATCCCTGTAGAAGCGTGATCTCAGAGTGGGACCTCCTAGATGTCCCTGATGGGGAAATATGTTCTAAGCTGAAAGATCAGGGTGGGAGTGACAGGCATGAGGCAAATCATGATCTGTAGGGATGGTCACCTGGTTCCAACCAGGTGACTATCCCTATGGATAATATGCCTAAACCTCCGACATCTGTTAAAGCAGGGTATTTCAGTTGTCCTGTTCAACTGTATATCCCTAATCCACTAAGGTGTTTCAAATGCCAGAAATATGGACATGTCCAAACTGCCTGTCTTTGCTCTGCCACCTGTGTCCAATCTTGCTCTGCCAAGAAAGCTAAATGTGTAGTTGTCTTGAAAGACAACTTCAATAAGCAAGCAATCGTATCTCTTAATAAATCGTATCTCTTAAATCTCTTTTTACTTATCTGGCCAAGCCCTATACACTCAGCCAGATGTTATTAGACGTGGACAGATTGCACAATGTTTTAGGTTTTTAAAAAGCATTAATTTATTCAAAGATTTGATCATGGATTTCTATATATGTAGATGCTGCACTGTAGGTACTAAACTTTGTACATACATTTTATTTAATCTTTTATATTCTAATAACTTTGTACAGGCAATTTGGGATTTAGCCAACCAAATTGTATTCTTATTGGCTTAAACCAATGTAGAAAATGATGGTACAACACGACAAAATTTCATGCCGGCTGGGGCATCGCCCGGTTAAACAAGCCCCTCATTGTTTTCGCCACGGAACCAGGGCAAACAGCGAAAAGTCAGTTACTGGAACAAATCTGAAAGCACACCCCAACTCAACATCATCAGAGTTAAAGATCGGTACTATCAACATAAGAAGGCTGAATGGCAAAGAAATGGAGCTAGCTGAGGAATTAGATAAGTACCAGATCAGCATAATAGGGTTGACTGAAACAAAAAAGACAAAAACTGGTGAGATCTTTCTGAACAATAAATACAAAATGTTATATTCAGGAAATGACAATCAAGGAAAAGAAGGAGTAGCCATAGCATTCAACACAAAATACGAGGCTTATCTTCTTGAATGGCAGGCAGTCTCAAGTAGAGTGATATGGACAAATATCAGAATGGGGAATTGGACATTGAGACTTATTTGTGCCTATGGTCCCACAGAAGGTTCTACTAAGGTAGAAGTGGAGGAATTTTTTGATGCTTTAGAAAAAGCAACTGACACAATGAAAAAGGAAAAGTTGGTCCTTGTTGGGGATCTAAATAGCAGAGTAGGAAATGATTGTCAGACATACAAATGGGAAAATTTGGAGGAAAGAGCAAAGCCAATAATAATGACAAATACCTGTTGGATTTCTGCTCAGGACATGGACTGGTTATTACTAACACCATGTTCCTACATAAAAATGTGCACAAATTCACATGGAGAGAGGAAGCAAGGAATAAAAGAAGTCTCATTGACTATGTTATTGTTGATAGTGATGTTTTCTCCCTGGTGCAGGACACCAGAGTGTACAGAGGATTTGAAATTGGAAGCGATCACTGTTTAGTCTTGAGCAGGATAAAATTGAACTTAATATTGAAAAGAATAACATGTAAGAAAGTTTTAAAGCGAATAAAAGTTGAGCAGCTCTCAGATGTGAGCTGTAGACTAAAGTACACAAAGATTATTGAAGAAAAAATGAAAGAGTTTGAGAACAGGAACCAAACCTTGGAGATTCAGTGGCAAGCCTTGAAGAAAACCCTGATTGATTCAGCCAGAGAGGCATGTGATGATGTAGTCTGCAAGGATAGAAAAATCAGAACTCCATGGTAGACACAGGAAGTTAAAGAGGCAGTGAAGGAAAAGAAGAAAGCATATCAAAAGCTCCTGGCAAATAAGTCAGCTTTTGCTCTTCGAGAATACAGAGACAAACGTAAGAAAGCGAAACACTGTGTAAAACTAGCTAAACAAAAGTCATGGGAGGACTTTGGCATGAACGTAGAAAATAAATATCAAGAAGGTGATAAGATATGATAAGAATTGAAGAAGCTTAGAAATGGAGGAAAGAGTACTGTAAAAGCAGTTAGAGATGATAAAGGTGACATGAAAACAGGAGAAAAAGATATCCTTGAAGCATGGAATAATTACTTTGAAAAATTGCTACATGAAACAAGCAGTTATAGCGCAGTGATAAAAAACACAACAGGCATACAGTCGGGAATACATATCCATACTTGAAGTAGAAAAAGCCATCAAAGGCTTGAAATGTGGAAAGGCAGGAGGAGTAGATGATATTTGACCGGAAATGCTGAAGTATGGTGGTATAAAAGTCTTACAGTGGCTGCATTGCATAGTTCAGAAAGCCTGGACAGAGGGACGAATTCCTGATAATTGGAGTAGAGCTCTCATAGTACCCATATATAAAAAGGGAAATAAAACTGAATGTGAGAATTACAGAGGTATTTCTCTACTGAGTGTTCCTGGCAAGATCTATGCAAGTATACTTGAAAAACGGTTGAGAAGAATTGTGGAAGAAAAGCTTGGTGAAGAACAAGCTGGATTCAGGCCATATAGAGACTATCAGGATCAGAACTTCACTTTATGACAATAGTTGAGAAAGCATGGGAATATAACAAATATCTGTATTTAAGTTTTGTCGATCTGGAAAAGGCATATGACAAGGTGCCAAGAGAGAAGCTATTCAATACGCTACAGTTATATGGTGTCAATGGGGCATTATGTCAAGCAATACTTAGTCTGTATTTGAGTTGTAAGTCAGCAGTTAGAATTGAAGGAAGTACAGGAAGATGGTTTAATGTTAAATCTATATGGGTCACATTATGAATTAAAGTGGTATTAAACATGATATCAGAATTGGAGATGTTAATATCAGCTCTTTACTTTAATTGGATGATGTTATACTTCTAAATAAATCCACTACAAGTTTGCAAGATTCCCTGACTAAATTGAATAACTGTTGTAATAGATATGGTATGAAGGTCAGCATTAAAAAGACAAAGACAATGAAAATAGGTAGAATTGTTGAAAATGTCAACAGTGTTATGAATGGGGAACCTGTGGAACAAGTAAAACATTTCATCTACTTAGGCACGATTTTTACTGAAGATGGTAAATTAAATATAGAAATAGACAACAGAATCAGTAAAGCTGGTATGGTGGGAAGTCAATTGAAAAAATTCATATGGAATAAGAGAGAAATTAGTTGGAACACTAAATTAGCTGTATATACAAGACAGTGTTCAAACCAGTTTTAACTTATGGATCTGAGAGCTGGGTCAGAAGTAAAACACTTGACCAAAGACTAGAGACCGCAGATATGAGAGTCCTGAGAAAGATGGTATCAATGGCAATATCATATTAAAAACGAGGATATTAGGAAAGAACTTGACATTGTCGGCATCCAGGAATGTGTTAGCAGAGCTAATCTCAGGTGGTATGGTCACTTAAACAGAATGGGCGAGGAAAGATTAGCAAATCAAATGTTCTCTGCGAAGTTGGCAGGAAAACGACCAGAGGAAGACCAAGATATAGGTGGATTGATACGGTACAAAGTGCCTTAGACGATAGAAATAGAAGATCTGATAATGATAATATTGGAGTCTTGACAAGTAACAGACTGATTTGGAGGAAAATTGTAGATAGGAAGTTTGTAATGATGTAAATTTTTCATGTACTATCATATTCTGTACAACCCTTGAGGGTATATGTGAGGAATTTGATGATGATGATAACTTTGTACATACATTTTATTTAATCTTTTATATTCTAATAACTTTGTACATATATTTTATACTTTTATACCAATACTTCAGGCTGTCAACCCTCAGCATCTCTACATCACCTTCATTTACTATTGCTGTTCTTAGTTTTGTGTTATCAGAAAACAACAAAATATTTCTTATCAGATTATTTCCTATATATATGTTCAAAATAAACAAGGACCATGTAGTGAGACCTGCGGTGCACCACTAGTCACCTGTCTTCTCCTATACTCAACTCTTCCATAAACCAATTTGGTATCTATCCATCAGCCCCTCCACTCTCTAATCCAGATCACCAGATTCATATTCATCCCAATTTGTAGCAAATCACATGTTTGTATCTGGATGAATTGGAGGAACGTAATGCCCCCCAGGTTAGTGAAACTGTGTCTGGGTGAAATGGTTGCAAGAAGGGAACTGATGAATTTGAAAGAGGCGTTGTGATAGGATTCCATGTTGCAGGCTATCTGTTTGGTAAATTGATGATAAATTGGCCATCTCAGGTCAACAATCAGTGATACCATACTGAGATGGAAGTACAGAGGGTCAGCCAAGTGCCACCTGCAGTGGATCACTCACCACACTCACAGAACTTGACTGTAGGGTTCTACAAAGGATAATACAAAACTGCCATTTGTTGGCCAACTCACCGAATGCAGAGTTCCAGGCATTGACTGGAACATGAATCTGCACAAAAACATTCAGAACTGAGACATAACATGGGTTTCCATGGTAGGACCACAATACTCATAACATGGGTTTCCATGGTAGGACCACAATATGCAAGTTCCACATTACCCAAACCAACATGCATTTCGTCTTCAATGGTGCAAAGGGGATGTACACTGGGATATGGAAGCTTAGAAAGCTATGTTATGAAGTAAAGAATTATGCTAAACCCTTTAACAAGCCGATTGATGGGTGTGGCGAATGCCCAGTAAATGTCTCTTACCATAATGTATACCCCAACAATGAAATTCAGAGATGGCTATGTGATGACATGTTTTTCATGGTTTGGCCTCGGACCTCTGTTTGTGGTGCCATGAATATTGAACTCTGAGAGGTATCTGAATATTCTGCACAATGCAGTGTTTCCTACTTTGTGGCATTTCTACAGAACTGACCATTGTCTTTCAACAAGACAGTGCCCCATGTCATAAGGCTCCTGCTGTAACTGCCTAGTTTGTGGACATTCATGTCCACAAACTAGGCAGTTATCTCAACCCTATTGACATCTATGGGATGAACAGGAGTGTTTGAAGTCAAGGGACATCCACCCCCACAACAGGCCAGGACTTTATTACATACCTGCATGAAGAAATGGTCCAATATTCCCATTGATTACTATCATACACTTGTGGGAAGTATGATAACATTGTAAGATTGCTGCAGCCATTGCTGCAAAAGGAGGTCCTGCATCTTATGAAAGTGGGTGCCATGACTGTTTGTTTCTCACACTATGGTGTCTGTTGACTTCTTTCTGAGTAGTGTATATACTGAGATATATATCTTATATATATAGCTCACTAAAGTTAGGAGCCTGGAGAGCTGCATTCAGTATCATGTGATGACTCTCTCATTACTACCTCTAGGTTGCCTGGACTCATACTCACCAGCATCTCTCCTCACCAAAAAAACCTAGTTTCCCTGATCCTGCACTTCTGAACTCTGTTTTCTCAAACTCCTGAGTTCAAGTTCATTGAAATGCAAAACCTTATATAAATCCTTCCTTCCATCAGTCACTCAGCACATCTTGGTCAAAATGGTCAACGCTTGCAACAGAAAGAGAGATTTAAGTTTTCATGATGTAATGTTAATAATGTGATCCAGTCTCTGACTCTTTTGTGCAAGATAATTGTTTTTTCAAATAACACCTTGCAAGTTATGCAAATTATTGCAGATGTAGGATAGGTTTTAGTTTATAACAGAAGGTGAGAGATCAATAATGCCATCTTTGTCATAGATAGTAATTCACATTTCATATACAGCAAGGTATCTTTGAGACGATTTCTGTTCAAACTAACTTTTGGGGACAAACAGTCTATGAAGGAATTAACTTATTAAATTAATTACATAAGATATTGTCTTCTAGTTGAAAATAAAACTTCTTTATTACATTCATTGGTGGGGGGGGGCATCTGTGATCAGAGTTTGATAGTGAATGAGATTGTTTAAAAATGGTGAGGAAAAAATGTGTAAATTATGCAAAAAAAATTTTTATAAAAATTTTATTCAATACCTTTTAAATGCATTTAGAAAGAGGCTGAATATTCACTCATCTCTGATAACTTGCCAAGTCTTGCTTCACCACATTTGGCTTGCTTTATAATACTGGTTTGATGTTTTACTAATTTTTGGCAACTGCAAGATCTGAACCTCAATCCTCAATGCATAACTTTCTGATGTAGAAGCCAGAGAAAGCTATTAGACTCTTGATTCAGGCTTCTACAGTGGTTTCTTAATAGTCTAATTAAACATGTAATTACACATTATACAACAAATTTCACTTAATTTTTTTTTTTTTTAAGGACAGAAGGTATTGAGTAGATTTCAGGAGCTCTGACTATATATGTATTTCTGATTGCATTTCTATTATTTACTATTGTTCTGTTACTTTTAACACTTCTTCAAAAGTAATGACTACAAACATCCAAAATAACTATGTTCAGTTTTTGTATAACTTATTATCTCTGATTTTGTTGGCAGTACTCTTTCCTCTCTTAAGCTTTTTCAGCAGCCTTAGAACATTTTGCCACCTTCATAATTTTTAACTTCTATATTCTTAATGTCTACTAATGACTTTTGTTTAGTCACTTTTCCACATAGATTAGCTCTCTTATATTTTTTCTGTATTCTCTCAGAGCTTCTGCTGCTCTGAGAGAATTATTCGGTAGTTCTATACATGCTTTATTATTTTCCAGGACTGTCTCTTTGACTGAGTCCATTTCTGTGAAGTTCAGATTTTTCTATCCTTACCAAGTCTTACTTCACCACATTTGGCTTGCTTTATAATACTGGTTTGATATTTTACTAGTTTTTGTGAGATCTGAACCTCAATCCTCAATGTATAACTTTCTGATGTAGAAGTCAGAGAAAGTTATTAGACTTTTGATTCAGGCTTCTACAGTGATTTCTTAATAGTCTAATTAAACATATTATTACACATTATACAACAAATTTAACTTAATTTTGTCTTTTTTTTTTTAAAGGACAAAAGGTATTGAATTAAAATTTGATTATAGAATTTTTCTATCTTCTGTTGATTATTAAGGGAACTATAATAAAATTTATACATTTTTAATTAAAAGAACAACATAATTATCAAAGAATTAGATGATTTAAAATTGTTTTGCTAATTTTGCTTGTGAACACCATAATCTCTCTAAACGAATCCGGTATACTGGAATCTGCAGTCCTTGGACCTGGTTTTCCATGATAGCCATGTCCTCATGTTACTCCCATTGTCCCATTTCTTAGCATACTTAGTTTAAGAAAAAAATCTCATTTTACAACCTATTGACTGTAATATGTCATTAAGCACGTGACATCTCATTCACATTATTAGCATAATCATCTGGCTTAATGTTTTCAAGGAAGGTTGAACACACTGACTTAAAGGCAGCCTACTGTTAATTTTTTTCCTCTCACTTCATTTTGTTGTCAGGAAGTGTCCTTCATAATTGTATTCTTCGTTTAGTACAAATTTATTTTAGCTTCAATTTATCCTTGAGAATTTATTAAATGCTTTGCTGTTTTTTAACAGTTGACTCTTGCTACACAAACTCATAGAATATGGTTCCATGAGTGTAGCAATTTGTAAAAGAATATCTTGTTATAGTAGATAGTTTATTGAATTTGCCCTGGAACAGTACCATCTGTGGGACTTGTGTACAGGACACATTCAGGACTCTCCAGTCTTTATAGTGAGTTTTTTTTTATTTTTTTATGGTGTTTACTATACTGAAACGACTATATTTCATAAAATTCAAGACCAGTTAAATGTAAAATGGTAGCAAAAAACTTTTTTTTAATATATTTATGTAATCACTTTGTAAAATGCATAAAAATCAGTAGTATTTATGTCGAGATCAAAACTGCTATTTTTGCAGAGAATAGGGGAATGGGAATTATATCCAGATATAAATATTAAATTAAAATAATTTATTAATAATTTTGTCATAAATATCTATAATTTTTTTTTGTTTTTTATGGTTCAAACAGTTCAAAAATCCTTATATAACTGTATATAATGATCAAAAATATCTGGAAGCCCACTCATCCCATCTCTCACTCTAATATGAAAGGCATTAACATGGGGTTGGTCTACCTTTCTTCTATAACACCCTTCTGGGAAGGCTTTCCACTAGATTTTGGTGCATTGCTGTGGTAATTCCTTTCTATTCTTTCAGAAGAGCATTAGTGTGATTGGTAACTGATGTCAGGTGATTTGGTGTGGCTTGCAGTTGAAAAAAAAAAAAAAACAGCCCTGATCTCAACCTTGAACATCTGTGGGATGAACTCAAACAGATGTTTAAGGTTGAGATCAGAGCTTTTTTTTTCAGGCCAGTCAAGTTCTTCAACACCTATCTCATCAAACCATTCCTGCATAGATCTTGTTTTATGGATGGGGGAAATTGTGCTGATATAGGAAAGAGCTTTCACTGAACTTTGCCATAAAGTTGGAAGCCAGATATGTATAGAATCATTATAGTCTGCAGCATTGATATTCCCCATCACTAAAACTAGGGACCAACCTGAACCATGAAAAACAGCCCCAGACCATGATGCTTCTTCCACTGAACTTCACGATTGGCATAACACATTCGGACAGGTGGTGTTCTGGCATACACCAAACAGGCTTGTCTAGCAGCCTGGTGGATGGTGAAGTGTTATTCATCACTCCAAAGAATGCATTTCTTTACTCCAGAGTCTAGTGGTGGCAAGCTTTCCACTACTCCACCCATGTTCTTCAGATCCCGATGAACAGTTGTGTTGCTGACATTACTTGCAGAGGAATTTCAGAACTCAGTAGTGAGTGTTTCATTTAAAGACAGTTTTTTTTTTTTTCCCCTGTGCATCAGATCTCCTAGGAGCTATGTTGTTACTTCTAGGCATTTTCATTTCACAATAACATTTAATTGCAAAGGTAGCATCCTATAATAATGCCATTTCAAAAGTCACTGAGTGTTTCAGTACAGATAATTTTACTGTTAATGTTTGTCTATGAATATTGCCAGACCTTGTGCTTCCTTTTATATCTAAATGAGCCATGAGTGTGAATGCCTATTGCCAATATCCACTATTATGAAAGGGTATCTGGCTATTTTTTTTTATCAGGTAGTGTATTCTAGATGCATTTCTATAATACAAGTCATTCCTTGTGAAATTATCATATTAAAAATTAAATTGAAGCTGCATAATTTTATATTCTGCTAACAATGACTTATTTTTCTTCAGATGGAAGAAAATACTTTTTAGATTTTTTTTTGGCATCCTGTTAATTATGGTGGCCATTTTTATTTGGCAGATCCACTGAATTTTTCAAATTTGGAGCATTTAAAATTTATCACAGCTTATTTCTAGCTTGTCCACTTTCTGATTTTTTTTAACCACCATTTTAATATTCAAGGTATGCACCTTTTAATTTCTTATTGGCATTTTCAGACAAGCTAATTTTTTGTAAGTGGTGGCTACTTGTTTTAGGTGTTCTGAATACTTCCATCTCATGTTATACTCCCTGCAGCCTTGAGATTTAATACCACAAATGTGTTTTTTTTTGTTTTGTTTTATTTATATATGTAGTGAAATATGTATGCCAAAAATCATCATGATTAAATCATTTCTTCTATGAATAAAAATTCACAGTCTACAAAAATTAAAATGAAACCCAGAAAAAAGTGGATTAAATAAAAATTTTAAATTTTTATGATAAATACTTTTGATAGGTGACTGTAAAGCAAAATCGCTACCAGTCTTATTTTCATCCCTTCATTCTATATAAAGTCAGTCTTTTAAAAGTGAGGAATAACTGCATTTTTTTTCTTCAAATCTTTCAGTTTATTTAGGATATTCTTATCAAGATATTTTTTTAAAATTGTGAGTGGTGTGCCATGTGATAATAAAAAGTGGGAGAGTAAAAATAGATGAATTCTTAAAAAAATTTGACATGCATAAGTACATAAAATGTCAAGCATCAGCAATATGAAATTACATTGCTCACATAGCTAAGTTACTGGTTTAAAATTTTTTAATATTTATTCTACTTTTATATATTAATGCTAGAGACAGATGATAAAAATTCAACTTGTAATTAGCTTACTTCACAATACTCAAGGTATTAAAAATTACCTTGATAAGTTACAATTTGGTCTGTGCCATTTGTTATAAATGAGGTCTGCGCTTATAGTACCCTGCTTTGCCCTTTAATTCTTTACTTTATTTAAAACTTCATGAATGGTCGGCTGCCTTACCTATCAACTGCCGCCATTTATCTATTTCTACTGTATCTTATTTCTCATACTCTACAGTCTAACAAATTTATTTGTTTTAATGACTGCACCAGTTAGACTATACATTGACTATGACAATATAAGATCTTTAATCAAAGACTAAGCAGGTATCGTTTATATTCCCCACTTATATTATTTTTACTTTAAACTAGTCGTGACTTAGTGGCTTAAATGTAAATTGTATAAACTTCTATCTAATGCAAGATCAAATTTTTTTTAGGATAGTGTATTGACAGAATCAGTCCAATGTGTTGTTTACAAACCATTTAATCGAGTTAAACAGAAATATGTACAGAATCAGTTACATTCACATATATACACAATGCCATTACAATTCCCTTGCCTAGTCTCAATTCTTTCTAATCTAACCTTAGTTCTAAGCTTATTCTCAATCTAGAATAACATTAACTGAATATGACTTACCTTGGTTAAGCCTAATTCACCATTAATATACATTATCTCCTAAGCATAGACGTTTGACATACATTCTTGTTCAGTATTACAACTACTTACAATTCTTGTTCAGTAGACAGTCTTTCACATTAATCCTTTCTTCACATGTAATTCTTCTTGTTTTTCTTTCTGCTTGCTGACACGTTCCTTTTTTTTTTCACTAAAATTCTGTGGTTGTTGAATATGCCTTGCCTCATAGACTCTTAACATGGCGGCAATGTACAGCTCATTGCCTTTGAAACGAACAAACACTTTCTTGTGTGGCGATGTACCCAGGTAGAAGAAAGCTCAGAAAACCCCAAGACAAATGACAGTTCTCTTTTAACTTCTGACAGCGAACTTGGCATGACCCAGGATTCAGGTAAGAGAAGGCCTAAAAAATCCTAAGACAAAATTCCTTCCCATGACTTGCCTTATATAGGCCCTGACCTGCGTTGTGTGCATGTGTGCGTCTCTTGAAATTGGTCACGTATTGACTTTTAGACAGGATGACTCATTCTTTGCAGGTCTTTGGAAATTTTCATCTATAGCAATTCTCAGAATTCTTCACTAGTATTAGCATTAAACTTACTGATTTCACATTACTTAATAACCTTTCGTGATGATGTAAGGTTATTAAGTAACCTTACATCATCACATAAGGTTACTTAATAACTTTACGTGATGATGTCATGTGCCACATTATTTCAACAAAGGTTAAATACAATGTTATTACAGAAAAGATTATTTCAAAAAAATTAAGTCAAGAAATTAACACTACTCTAAGTGCATTCATCATCATAATAAAATTCCTGCCATGTACCCTCATGGGGTGTACAGGATATGATAGTATTACATCATTACTACTTCTTATCTACAATTTTCCTCCAAATCAGTCTGTTACTTGTCAAGACTCCAACATTATCAGATCTTATATTTCTATCGTCTAAGGCACTTTGTACCGTATCAATCAACCTATATCTTGGTCTTCCTCTGGGTCGTTTTCCTGCCAACCTAGCAGAGAACAATTGTTTTGCTAATCTTTTCTCTCCCATTCTATTTAAGTGACCATACCACCTGAGATTAGCTCTGCTAATGCATTCCTGGATGCTGACAATGTCAAGTTCTTTCCTAATATCCTCGTTTTTAATATGATATTGCCATTGATGCCATCTGTTCACGCCTCTAATCTTTCTCAGGACTCATATCTGCGGTCTCTAGTCTTTGGTCAAGTGTTTTACTTCTGACCCAGTTCTCAGATCCATAAGTTAAAACTGGTTTGAACACTGTCTTGTATACAGCTAATTTCGTGTTCCGACTAATTTCTCTCTTATTCCATATGAATTTATTCAATTGACTTCCCACCATACCAGCTTTGCTGATTCTGTTGTCTATTTCCATATTTAATTTACCATCTTCAGTAAAAATCGTGCCTAAGTAGCTGAAATGTTTTACTTGTTCCACAGGTTCTCCATTCACAACACAGTTGACATTTTCAATGATTCTACTTATTTTCATTGTCTTTGTCTTTTTATTGCTGACCTTCATACCATATCTATTACAACAGCTATTCAATTTAATCAGAGAATCTTGCAGTCTTGTAGCGGATTTATTTAGAAGTATAACATCATCTGCATAAAGCAAAGAGCTGACATTAACATCTCCAATTTTGATATCATGTTTAATACCACTTTCCTTCATAATGTGATCCATATAGATAATGAATAACAGAGGGGATAATGTACATCCTTGTCTCACACCAGATTTAACATTAAACCACCTTCCTGTACTTACTTCAATTCTAACTGCTGACTTACAACTCAAATAAAGACTAAGTATTGCTTGATATAATGCTCCATTGACACCATTGAATGAGTAGCTTCTCTCTTGGCACCTTGTCATATGCCTTTTTTAAAATCGACAAAACTTAAATACAGATCTTTGTTATATTCCCATGCTTTCTCAACTATTTGTCGTAAAGTGAAGATCTGATCCTAACAGCCTCCATTTTATCCTGAATCCAGCTTGTTCTTCACCAAGCTTTTCTTCCACAATTCTTCTCAACCGTTTCTCAAGTATACTTGCATAGATCTTGCCAGGAACACTCAGTAGAGAAATACTTCTGTAATTCTCACATTCAGTTTTATTTCCCTTTTTATATATGGGTACTATGAGAGCTCTACTCCAATCATCGGGAATTCGTCCCTCTGTCCAGGCTTTCTGAACTATGCAGTGCAGCCACTGTAAGACTTTTATACCACCATACTTCAGCATTTCTGGTCGAATATCATCTACTCCTGCTGCCTTTCCACATTTCAAACCTTTGATGGCTTTTTCTACTTCAAGTATGGATATGTATTCCTGACTGCATGCCTGGTCAGTGTTTTTTACCACTGTGCTGTCATCACTGCTTGTTTCATTTAGCAGTTTTTCAAAGTAATTACTCCATACGTCAAGGATATCTTTTTCTCCTGTTTTCATATCACCTTTATCATCTCTAACTCCTTTTACAGCACTCTTTCCTCCATTCCTAAGCTTCTTCAACAACCTCCAGAATATTTTGCCACTTCTTGATATTTATTTTCTATATTCCTGCCAAAGTCCTCCCATGACTTTTGTTCAGCTAGTTTTACACAGTGTTTAGTATTCTTGCATTTGTCTCTATATTCTCTAAGAGCACAAGCTGACTTATTTGACAGGAACTTTTGATATGCTTTCTTCTTTTCCTTCACTGCCTCTTTAACTTCCTGTGTCCACTAGGGAGTTCTGATTTTTTTATCCTTACAGACAACCTCACCACCTGCCTCTCTGGCAGAATCAATCCATGTTTTCTTCAGAGTTTGCCACTGAATCTCCAAGGTTTGATTCCTGTTCTCAAACTCTTTCATTTTTTTTTTAATAATCTTTCTGTATTTTAGTCTACAGTTCACATCTGAGAGCTGCTCAACTTTTATTCGCTTTAAAACTTTCTTGCATGTTATTCTTTTCAATATGAAATTCAATTTTATCCTGCTCAAGACTAAATAGTGATCACTTCTGATTTCAAATCCTCTGTACGCTCTGGTGTCCTGCACCAGGCAGAAAACATCACTATCAACAATAACATAGTCAATGAGACTTTTCTTATTCCTAGCCTCTTCTCTCCATGTGAATTTGTGCACATTTTTATGTTGGAACATGGTGTTAGTAATAACCAGTCCATGTCCTGAGCAGAAATCCAACAGGTATTTTTCATTATTATTGGCTTTTCCCTTTCCTCCAAATTTTCCCATTTGTATGTCTGACAATCATTTCCTACTCTGCTATTTAGATCCCCAACAAGGACCAACTTTTCCTTTTTCATTGTGTCAGTTGCTTTTTCTAAAGCATTAAAAAATTCCTCCACTTCTACCTTAGTAGAACCTTCCGTGGGACCATAGGCACAAATAAGTCTCATTGTCCAGTTCCCCATTCTCATATTTGCCCACATTACTCTACTTGAGACTGACTGCCATTCAAGAAGATTAGCATCATATTTTGTGTTGAATACTATGGCTACTCCTTCTTTTCATTGATTGTCATTTCCTGAGTATAACAATTTGTATTTATTGCTCAGAAAGATCTCACCAGTTTTTGTCTTTTTTGTTTCAATCACCCCTATTATGTCGATCTGGTACTTATCTAATTCCTCAGCTAGCTCCATTTCTTTGCCATTCAGGCTTCTTACGTTGTTAGTACCGATCTTTAACTCTGGTGATGTTGAGTTGGGGTTTGTTTTCAGATTTGTTCCAGTAGCTGACTTTTCGCTGTTCGCCCTGATTCCCTGGCGAAAACAACGGGGGCCTTGTTTAACCGGGCGACGCCCCAGCCGGCATTTAATTTTGTCATGTTGTACTATCATTTTTTATTTTGGTTTAACCAATAAGAATACAATTTGGTCGGCTAAATCCCAAATTGCCAGCCCATCCTCGTTCGTTCAGTATCCAAGTAGATACCCAACTAAGTGCATTCTCCTTAACAAAAAACATGTAACAACAAACATGATAAGTTACGAAGTCACATATCATGAGAGGTTTTACATAAATGTATTGAATATGTTGAAAGGCACAGCAAAAAATTGCAGTAGTTCATTTCTTTATTATCAGCAGTCTTGATTTTCATGGATGAATGGTACCGTACCCCCAGGAATACGTGCTGGGTTGTTCATGGGTACATGAAAAATAATCAGTAATGGCGGAAAAACAAGTAAAGTAAACTATTTTATATTAATTCGTGTATAGAGGCTTAAGTGCTGTGAAGACATAATGTTGGAGGTTTAATGGATTTTTTACAACACTCAGAAAGGATTAAAAAGAATTTTAATACTTCCTATATTTCGTCCTAGTCACTAGGACATCTACGGGGATTACAAAAATAACTAATGTAACATAACACAAATATCATACAATACTAAGCCCAACCACGTGGGTGACACTAAAGTCCTATCTAGGTGGAGCGCCCTCTAAGGGCGGTTGTAGGTGGCCTGGAATATGAAGTAGGATCTCTGGTGATGAGTGTTTCCCAAATTTTCGGAAGCTTAATGCAACCATATTTATTAAGATTTGGTTCATTTCTAAGAGCTGCTGCTGCTTCTAAGAATAGTCTGTCTTTCTTGAATTTGCTGTGATGGAACATGGTGGTTTGCTTCCATGATACTCTGTGGGTGGTGTCCAAGACATGGTCAGCCAAGCCTGAATGACCGTAGTTGTTTACAGATGTAAGACTTGTGTTCCTCTAGGCGGATGGATGCTGATCTGCCTGTCTGTCCAAAGTACGCCAGCTTACAGGAACAGAGTACTTTGTAAACTCCAGGCAGAGAGAGAGAGGAGGGAGCTGATCTTTTGTAGAACGGATAAGGGTAGCAAATTTGCGGTGGGGTTTATATGCTGTGTGTAGGTTGTACTTTTTTAGAATCTTGGCTATTTTTTCGGATGTGCCACGGATGTAGGGTATGGTGATGGCATTTTTAAATTCTTGTTGACGAGAAGGACCAGGAATGGAGAGGAACTAATTATTTTTTTGATACTGTGATCGCTGTAGCCATTGGAGAGGAAAGTGTTGTGTATGTAGTTAAGCTCAGTAGTGAGGGCAGTTCCACTGGAACAAAGATTGTGGGCTCTCTTGGTAAGAGTTTTAATAATGCCATATTGTTGAGAGGGGTGGTGGTGTGAGAGTTTGTGAATGTATCTGCCTGTGTGTGTGGGTTTTCTGTATACAGTGAAGGCAAGTGTATCATTAGGCAGGCATGTGACTAAGGTGTCTAGGAAGGGTAAACAATTGTTCTTTTCCTTTTCCATAGTAAACTGGATTCTTGGATGTAGGCTATTGAGATGACTGAGGAAGGAGTCTAATGTGTCTGGGCCATGAGGCCAAATAGAGAACACATCATCTACATATCTTAGCCAGATAGAAGGTTTGAGTGGGGCTGAGTCTATGGCTCGTTTTTCAAAATCTTCCGTATAGAAATTAGCAAGGGGGGGAGAGAGGGGAGAACCCATGGCAGTTCCCTGTATCTGCTTGTAGATTTTGTTCTTCCAAGAAAAATACCCAGAGTTAATGGCAAAGGAAAAGAGATCTAAGATGTCAGAAGGGAAAACTTTTTGTAAGAGAGATAAGGTATCAGTTAAGGGAATATTAAATTCCATTCCAAAAAAGCACTCCGGATATATAACCGTGCCAGCCTGGCATTACTACGTGAGCAAATCGCTTCTACTCGTGCCACCCTCTCAGTGACGAACGCCACCATTGGCTCCTTACATTCAGAGCTCTCCAACGTTATTAACCCTGAACTTTGGTCGATTCTCTCCGGCATTTCGGAAACCTCCGCACAGAAAGAATTTCACAAAATAAAAATAAATACGTCAAGAAATATAACAACCTGATTAAAGACAAACCACAACCACAAATTCAACCTCTCCAGACAGTAGTAAACCTCTCTTCCAGAAGGCTCAATGACGATGCCGTCAGCGCACTTAGCCTCAGCCGTAATTTTGCCGTCGCTCCGAAGGAAGTGCCGGTGCTTGATGTAATGGTTAACATCGAACATGGTATTGGTCGCTTACAGTCGGAGATAGCCAACAACATCAGACTTGACGTAGCCAACATCCTTGCTCATTCTTCGCCTCCAAAAAGTAATTTATCGTATGCTCAACGCACAGCTCTCCTGAAATTACGGAAAGAAAAAAGTATCGTCATCACCAGAGTGGATAAGGCTAATGCCACAGTCGTTCTTCATACCAGTAAATACAATCGCAAAATGAATATTATCCTCCGCAATTGCGCTACCTACATCCCACTAGAACACGACCCTACAAAAACACAAGTTAAAATATTAAAAATCTTACTTAAAAAAGTATCTTCCTGGCAACCCGACATCACGAAATAACTTAAACCTTTCCGCTCCCCCCCCCCCCCCCCCCGAATTTACAGCTTACCAAAAATCCACAAACCCAATTCCCCACTCAGACCTATAGTAGATGCCACCAATGCACTTTGCTACAGACTGTCTAAACAGCTGGCCAACTCTCTGACCCCCTTCACTGGAAGGTCCACTTCCTATATAAAAAACTCGACCCACTTTTAAAGCCCTCATAGAAAATTTAACCTTGAATAAAGCAGACATATTGGTAAGCTTTGATATCTCCTCTTTGTTTATTAATATTCCCTTAACTGATACCTTATCTCTCTTACAAAAAGTTTTCCCTTCTGACATCTTAGATCTCTTTTCCTTTGCATTAACTCTGGGTATTTTTCTTGTAAGAACAAAATCTACAAGCAGAATGAGGAAACTGCCATGGGTTCCCCTCCTTCTCTCCCCCCTTGCTAATTTCTATATGGAAGATTTTGAAAAACGAGCCATAGACTCATCCCCACTCAAACCTTCTATCTGGCTAAGATATGTAGATGATGTGTTCTCTATTTGGCCTCATGGCCCAGACACATTAGACTCCTTCCTCAGTCATCTCAATAGCCTACATCCAAGAATCCAGTTTACTATGGAAAAGGAAAAGAACAATTGTTTACCCTTCCTAGACACCTTAGTCACACGCCTGCCTAATGATACACTTGCCTTCACTGTATACAGAAAACCCCCCCCCCCCCACACACACACAGGCAGATACATTCACAAACTCTCACACCACCACCCCTCTCAACAATATGGCATTATGAAAACTCTTACCAAGAGAGCCCACAATCTTTGTTCCAGTGGAACCGCCCTCACTACTGAGCTTAACTACATACACAACACTTTCCTCTCCAATGGCTACAGCGATCACAGTATCAAAAAAATAATTAGTTCCTCTCCCATTCCCGGTCCTTCTCGTCAACAAGAATTTAAAAATGCCATCACCATAACCTACATTCATGGCACATCTGAAAAAATAGCCAAGATTCTAAAAAAGTACAACCTACACAGCATATAAACCCCACTGCAAACTTGCTACCCTTATCCGTTCTACAAAAGATCAGCTCCCTCCTCTCTCTCTCTGCCTGGAGTTTACAAAGTACTCTGTTCCTGTAAGCTGGCGTACTTTGGACAGACAGGCAGATCAGCATCCATCCGCCTAGAGGAACACAAGTCTTACATCTGTAAACACAACTACGGTCATTCAGGCTTGGCTGACCATGTCTTGGACACCACCCACAGAGTATCATGGAAGCAAACCACCATGCTCCATCATAGCAAATTCAAGAAAGAGAGACTATTCTTAGAAGCAGCAGCAGCTCTTAGAAATGAACCAAATCTTAATAAATACGGTTGCATTAAGCTTCTGAAAATTTGGGAAACACTCATCACCAGAGATCCTACTTTATATTCCAGGTCACCTACAACTGCCCTTAGAGGGCGCTCCACCTAAATAGGACTTTAGTGTCACCCACATGGTTGGGCTTAGTATTGTATGATATTTGTGTTATGTTACATTAGTTATTTTTGTAATCCCCGTAAATGTCCTAGTGACTAGGATGAAATATAGGAAGTATTAAATTCTTTTTAATCCTTTCTTAGTTTTATAAAAAATCCATTAAACGTCCAACATTATATTTTATATTAAGATAGGCACGGAACAAAAGTGTCAGTATTTAAAAACAGTTATTTTAAAAACAAGGGGTGCAATTTATAGAAATGGGTTTAAAAGGGGGTATGCAAGTGGGAAAAGATTGGGAACCACTGGTCTAGAACAATAACAGGATTATGTAACCCTCAGTACACCCAGCCAACTAAATATGTAATAGGCTTACAACAGTTTGAAGTTGGAATTCATGGATAATTAGCACCGTACATGTTTATTTGTAACGTTAATTACTAATTAAGACCTTTTTGATGTGTTTATTTTACTTTGAGGTTATCTAATAACTTCACTTTAGGATTATTAGATTTTCAGTCTTTTCTTTTGATTTATAATTTAATATTTGTCATTTAGTTTTGTTAGCATTGTTGAACATGTTTAGATTGTTTTTTTAAATTTTTAAACGGATTGAGAGTAGTTTGAGTGTTAATAAATGCATGTCAATTGATACAGAGTGTGAAGAGTATATTATGTTACCTTTTGGTTTTGTTGTATCATAGTGTCAATTGTTGTTTCATCTGCTGCTTAATTTTTTTGTTTTTCCTCACTAGCAATCAGTCAATCAGTCTAAGAGCATGATTGGATTTGTTTTCCTTCAAAAACATAACCAGTCTTGAACTTATGTTTATAATATAAGTAACATTTAATTTAGTATACAGTGGTTATTCCATAATTTGTAGTGTGCCTTATCACTTTGAAGCACTTTCTTGGTGGAAGGTTGAAATAACAATAATAAAATAATACTTTCTTCTCCTCACAATTTAAGAACTAGTTTTCTTAGATTACAGTTTTTTTTGGAAGGCAAGGAATCGATTCTTGGAGACATAGTAAATAGAAAAAAAATCATTATAAACTTTTATGAAAGATTTTAAAGTGTTGAATAGTTCAATATTTCATTGGACACTGAATAGTTAAAAAAAAAAAATAGGTCTCAGTTAATGTAGAATTTTTCCCAATCTATTTAATCCAGACTTTAATTTTGCTGTGTAAATTCAAAAATATAATTATTCGATTGGTATTCTAAAGTTTCATTTTCATCCTTAGGATCCATCATCACCATTTATACTGGATGTACCATTAGGAGTTGTTAGTCGCATTGAGAAAGTAGGTGGAGCAAGCAGTAGGGGGGAAAATTCATATGGCATTGAGTTGTTTTGTAAGGATATGAGAAATTTAAGGTTTGCCCACAAGCAAGAAAACCATTCCAGGAGAGATGTTTTTGAAAAATTACAGCAGTATGCTTTTCCTTTATCAAACAAACTTGTAAGTGAAATATTCTCTGTTATTTAGATATAATTAAAAATTTTTCATGACATTTTTCTTTTGATGTGCCATATTAATTAAATAAGCTGCTGTTGTAATGCAGTAAATCTTTCCAAATGGAGGTTTATATAACACATTTACATATGCAGAATTTTTGACATACAGAAAATTTTCTGATACACTTTTCTTTATCTACCTGTCATAGTATTATAAGACAGTGCTGTATTGTAAAAGTATACTATGACAGTGTGGATTAGTATTAATTTATCCTCATTACACGTGACCTTTCTTTGCTATCAGGGAAATTAGAGATAGATATTCATCACTGTTTAATGGAAATAAATAACTTATGCTTCAGGGTTCTATTGTTAATAGTCCTACGAGATATAATTCACTATTGCTTCTAGTCTTATGGGATATAATATAATTCACATGTAAATGAGTAAATGTAAACATTTACTCATTCCACTAGACAGTGTATTAAGATTTAATCTGTTATATAATTTATTCTCATTTTGAAAAAGACTACAGTAACATTTAGGATCCATTAGCTAGTTTGAAGGAAATATGGACTGTCCAGTCTGTTGATTTCATCTTTTGTTTTAACCATTACATGATTTCAGGAGATGCCTTAGTTTCAGGAGTAAGAAAAAAACAACAACAACAGCTGGTAATTGAATTCTCATAATATCTCTTGTCAAACTTCTGAAGCTTCTATATATCTTCAGCTTTGAGATAATGTTGGATCTTTAATATCCACTATTTCTATGTAATTTACATTAATGAAATGAAGCTGTCTGGCTCTTTATTTGATAATTTTTTATATTATGATTCTTCATGCTTGGAGTAAATGGTCCCCAACTTTGAATGTTTCAAGCACCATATTTTTCTTGAAGTAGCACACAATTTGGAGGTATTCCTTGACTTCAAGAAGGAAATAAAGCCAAAAAACTAGGAGAGGAGAAAATTAGCAACATGTGAGAAGAATGGGTAGAACTGCTGTAGTTTCATTATTAAGAGCTCATACATAAAGAAATCTAATAATTATGGAAAACTATGTTAAGATTCATGAAACAGCAGTGCCAAACTGATTATGAAGACATTGATCTCTTCTTTTTAGATTGTCACAATCACAATTATGGTATGTTAGGATTTAAATAAAAATATTTTCTTACCCATCTGAATACATCTATTAAATATAAATGTTTATATATATATATTTATATACAAAATATGAATATACTAAGGATTCTCCATAGCTCATTAAGTATAGAGGATGCTCCTTTGGTTGTCCTGGACAACCAGAGGGCTTCTTCTCTTTGCTTTCTTTGTATAGGACTTTTCAGTTGAAGGTAATTAGCTAGTCTCATATGGAGGTAGCAAGAATTTTCCTCCTAGCAACTCAGGCTTTTCATCCCGGCAAACTGGTCAAAACACATGCAATTTACTGTCATATCATACATTACAAATAGGATTAACTATCTTATCATAAGCAGTATCAGATTCATAAGAAGCTAGGAAACTTGCATGTAAAAAAGAATGATGATGATGATATATATCATTTGAAGCATAACTGAATACTAAAATTTGTACTGATTAGACAAAACTGAAACTGAATACTAAAATTTGTACTGATTAGTCTTAAGAGATATTTAGAAACATACCAGGGTGGTCTGAAAAGTTCTCAGCCTTGACCATAGATGGCAACACTATTGGCAAGATTTTTTCTTCTAGGTTGGTACATCTGTCATAAGCATCCATGTGAAATTGCAAGTCATTCTATCAAGTAGTTTGTTTTATACAGCTGTCTGAAGCAAAAGTGTTGTCTGTATCCCTTGAAATGGAATAAAATTGAGCATCGTGTGGTTATAAAATTCTTTGTAAAAGAAGGTTTAACACCAAAAGAAATTCATTCGAAGTTCATAAAAATTTATGGGCACTCTTCTCCTTCGTTTTCAACAATTAAGAAATGGGCTGCCGAGTTTAAACGTGGCCATACCAGCCTTGAAGATGATCCACGTGAAGGACGTCCAAAAAGTGTAACAACACCAGAAATCATTGATCAAGTGCACGATATGATATTGGTTGACCGGTGAGTCAAAGTGCATGAAATTACTGAGACTATAGGCATTTCTAAAGAACGTGTAGGATATATTTTGCATGAAGAATTGCAAATGAAAAAGCTTTATGCAAGATGGGTGCCATGCTTTCTCACAGCAGATCAAAAACGCACTTGCATGAAAATCTCTGAACAGTTCTTGGAGCGTTTTAACAGAATAAAACTGATTTCGTGTGTCGATTTATTACTATGGATGAGACTTGGATTCACCATTACACACACCAGAATCCAAACAGCAGTCAAAAGAGTGGGCAGAAGCCGGTTGTTCAGCACCAAAGAAGACAAGGTCGGTTCCATCAGCAGGAAAGGTCATGTCATCAGTATTTTGGGATGTTAAAAGCATTTTGCTTATTAATTATCTTGAAAAGGATAAAACAGTAACTCGGAAATATTATTGTGATCGTTTAACCAGACTAGACGACAACAATTCAAGAGAAAAGACCTGATTTGCAGAAGAAAAAAATCATCTTTCATTAGGACAATGCACCTGTCCACAAAGGTGTTTTGGCAATGGGAAAATTAAGGGATCTGCACTATGAATTGTTGGAACATCCACCCTATTCCCCAGATTTGGCTCCCTCTGACTCTTCTATTCTCTTCCCAAAACTAAAACTCTTCCTCACTGGTTAGCGTTTTTCTTCGAATTAAGAGGTGATTACAGCTGTAGAGGGGTATTTTGCAGATCTTACTGAGAACCTACAGGGACGGGATAATAGCACTTGATGCTGGAATAAATGTAGTTACACCCCGAGTTACGTAAGTCTAATTTGTAAATTACACACATACAATAAAATGTTCAATGGCTACTCATATCGCTGTCTTACATTAATTTTTTTGCCATTAATCAGATATTTTTCATTTTTGGGGTGATTAAAAAAAATTCAATTATAAAAAAATTTTCAATTGTATTTGAATAATATACATACTGTAAATATGAAAGTGTGAAAAATACATAATATAAAAGAATATAAAACAAACTGAAATATTCACTTTTCAATTAAAAAATGTCTTGTGATGGCTAAGTTGGCTGTCTAAGGAATGCTGTTCTGCTAGAAGTTTTACCCTTTCGATGTCGAAGCCTGAGGGTAGTCAGGATAGTCTGAGTTGTCATCTTGACTTCGCTGTGAACGGCATCTCACAAACATGTCTAGAGTAGATTGTGTGGTCACACGTTTCTTGTCCTCGTAGATAGACATTTCGGAATAGATACGTGGCCAACATTTTTGAACCGCTCAGTGTTCAGATCCATCGATTCTAATTTTGCTAATGCCATGTCTATCAAGTTAAAAAAACCTCAGCTAGTCCCTTTGTTGTAAATTTCTTTGTCTGGCAGTTCAATCGGCTTAGTATTTTCTTCGGAATTTCTGAATTCCTCCAACTGAATAAGGTTATCGTTAGTTAGCTCTTCATCATGACTCAAAAGAAGCTTGTTAATGTCATCGTTATCCACTTCAAGCTCTAATTGCTGTGCCAGTTACAGACATCTCCATCACCTGCTGTAATTCTTGTGTCAACTCAGCACCCATACCAGTCATTGTTTTCTCTCCCTTCGTGAAACGCTTAACATTATGGACCATTTCTGGGCAGAGTTTCTTCCACACAGTGTTCATTGTTGTCTGCTTGATTTCATCCCAAGCCACCCTGATGTATTTGATAGAGTTATGGATATTATAAATCTTCCAGAAATCATGTAAAGTAATGTTCTTATCGCTATCCTTGATTGCTTGGGAGAACTTACACAACAGGTAGCAGGCTTTAAAGGTCGCAATAACGTCTTGATCCATAGGTTGCAATAGTGTGGTAGTTCTAGGAGGAAGGTAAACAACTTTTACATCAGGATGAAAGTCATCCAACTCTTCTGGGTGACCGTGGACATTGTCCAAGAGGAGAAGCACTTTAAACGCGATTCCTTTCTCGGCATAATATTCCTTCACCTGGTGAACAAAGTGTTATTGAACCAGTCTCCGAACAGCGCATGTGTAACCCAAGTCTTGGTGTTGGATTTCCAGATTACAGGCAATATACTCGTATCAATGTTCTTAAAGACATGCAGTCTCTGGAAATGGTACACTCTAAGTGGTTTAAGTTTTAAGTCTCCTGAAATGTTGCCACCAATCATAACAGTGATCCGATCTTTTGTGACCTTGAATCCAAGCATAGATTTTTCTTCTTTTGCAATAAATGTCCATGTTGGCATCCTCTTCCAAAACAGAGCCGTTTCATCAACATTAAATATTTGCTCAGGCAAATATTCCCCCTCCTCAATTATTTCTGCCAGAAGTTTGAGAAATCGACTTGCCACGTCTGTATCTGCACTTGCTGCCTCACCTGTGATTTTGATGCTGTGCAGATTTGTGCATTTCTTGAATCATTCGAACCACCCAGCACTAGCTTTAAATGTACTCTCTGCATCCATGATGCTGGCCTGCTCTTTTAAATCCTTATATAAGGACATAGCCTTCTCCTGGATAATCAGTAAACTTAACAGTATCCGCTTCTGTTTCAGATCACCCAGTGAGACAACGATTTCTCCATCTCTGATATCAGGCCCAGCCTCTTCTTGGTAATAATTGTGCCCTTCAACGCTACTGCACCCCTTTCGTGCTTTCAACAATGCAGACTTTATCCTTCACTATTGTATTCGAAATAGGTCGATTTATTTCCCAAGCTATTGTTGATAGAATTTTCTCGCCTTCATACATACGAATTATTTTCAACTTTTCTTCTAAAGTAATTGCAGACCTTTGTTTTTTAGATTTATTATCGGCGTATTGAGTTTTGCGCTTGCATTCCATTTTAAGGGTAAAAAACAATGAAACTAGCAATGATAACAAGTGAGAGGCATCTACTACTGTACTGTAATAAGCTGTTAAAGACGCACTTGCACAAAGCCGCAAATGTGTTCATATGCACTAGTAGATTTATTATGTAACTGCGAATTTACGTAAGTCGTGTGTTATGTAACTCGGGGTGTAATTGTATTAGTCTTAAGGGAGATTATGTTGAAAAATAAAAATAATTTTGAAATTATAAATTTGTTTTTTCGTTGTTGGCCGAGAACTTTTCAGACCACCCTCGTAATTATACTTGCTGATAATGATTAATACTATCAATTCATCAAAACAACTTGCTCAATGTAACAGACTACCGAAAAGTTCAATGAAAACTCCATAGTAGCAGTGCCATGTTAACAAAAATTCACTATATCAAACCTGTTACAACGAACTGTGTTGGCTTGTGTCTGAATGGATAACTCCCTGCTTTGCCATCACCATTTGGGCTGGTGTAGAAAGGCTTTACAAAATTCTGAATTAACTTGCATAAATACAGCAATCCCTCGATTAATGCGCCTAATGCATTCTTTAAAACAGGCGCATTAATCGAAAATGCACTAATCAAATATAGTAACCTATGGGGAAAAAATATAATTCATTCCTCAAATTTTTTTTTTCTTCCTTAATTTTTTTTTTTTTTATAAAAGAATTGGAGTATATCTCAGGGCCTAGTTAAGAAAAACGATGAAGTTGAAAGACATTAAAACATATTCAGAATATAAATTTATTATTCTACTTCTTAAAGAATTGAGCTAACGTAATTTGGCAGGCATTCTGTTTCTTTTATTTCATACAACTGACGGTATGACCCTGTTGCCTCTTCTACTACAAATTTTACTGCTTCTCTCTCTCTCTTTTCATCAAGGTCAGCCTCTAAGCATTGCTGCTTAAAAACTTCGATTGTATGAAAAATATTTTCAAATTGTTTCTGTGAAACTTTGGGCTTGTCACTGATTAAATTTTCTTCATATTCTTCAGGATCTTATGGCTGTGCATCTAAATTTAGCAGGTCGGAATCACTCAATTTCTCAGAATGAGATTTAATCAACTTAGGTTCATTTGAAATATTTTTCGTACAATTGAAGTTTTTAAGCAGCAGTGCTTAGAGACTGACCCTAATGAAGAGAGAGAAGCAATAAAATTTGCAGTAGTAGTAGAAGAGGCAATAGGGCCGTACTGTCAGTTGTATGAAAAAAAAGAAACAGAATGCCTGCCAAATTATGTTAGCTCAATTCTTTGTTAAGAAGTAGAATAATAAATTTATATTCTGCATATGTTTAATGTCTTTCAACTTCATGGTTTTCTTTAACTAAGCACAATGTGTAAGAATGTGCTTCCAAACGGCTCGCATGTTGTTAGCAGTAATTTCGTTTAACTTTGTGACTTTATAACCAGGCTGAGATTTCTCTGGTTTGGCCAAAAAAGTCTTGGAAGGCACTCACTTCTAGAAAAGGCCAGGTTCATCGACATTAAATATTTGTTGGTCACAATAGCCCCCTTCTTCTGCAATTTTCTTCAAAATCTTTAGATAATTTGCAGCCACCTCCTTATCTGCATTTACAGCTTTGCCTATGATTAGAACATTATATAGGCTGTTTCTCTTTTGAAACGCTCAAACCACCCAGCACTAGCTAGCATGGAATTCTTCTTTTTCATCATTGATAGCCCTTTCTTTCAAGGTTGCAAAGAAACTTGATGCTTTTGATTTAATAAGGTCAGTGCCTAGTGGGATCCATTTGTTGTTACAATCTTCGAATGTAGAAATAGGAGTCTCTAATTCCATCATTATGATACTTTGATTTTGAGGGCATGGATGATGGACTTGAAGCAGCCTTACCTTTCTCTTTGTATTCAGCAGCTTTGCTTAAAATTGTTGTTATAGTTGATTCATCCATTTTTGTGTTCTTGTCCTATCTTTGCTCTGGACTAGCCTTGTTCATTTTTCTTTATTATTTCAAGTTTTTCTTCCAATGATATTACTTTCTGAATCATTTTCACACTTCCACTTTTTTGCTCACTAATTCTTTTACTCATGATTAAAGGTTGGGAGTACTTTAAAATAAAATGTAAGGAAAACAATTGCAAAGGATGCATGAGATATGATCAACAAAATACTATGTAATTAGCTGACGACATATATTTTGGCAGTAAATTTGCATAGTGTACATGGAAATAGTGTAGTACTGTATACCATTAAAAATAACTTCACAAAATGTTTTAAATCGGTAACTAAATTATTTCATACTGGTGATTTCTTAAAATGGTTAGCCATATGTATAGATAGAAACTTTTTAAAATCGGTAACATTTATTTTTAAGATGAATATAGGTGCACTAATCTAATTTTAGAGGTGCACTAATCGAATTTGTGTATAGAAAAAAAAATTATGCACTAATCGAAAATGCTAATTGGAGACGCATTAATCGAGAGATCGCTGTATTTAAAGGAACTATGAAAATGCAATACTGAGTATTTAATATGTAGTCAGTAGTTATGATTACTTTGTCCTTACGTTCCATGTTCTTGAAACTAGATGTAATGCATGTTTTTTGTCTCACTTCAACAGATTGACTACTTTGTTCATAGTGATTCAGACCACATTAAACCCAGAAAGAACTGAAGGATGTGATTAGTAGGAGAAAGGAAGCTAATTTTTGAATTAAAAATGAGGGAAATCAGAAAAGTAAATTTTTAGGGATATGAGTAGCTTTTTCAGAAACACATTTTGATATATGGAATAACTATCCATTTTCTCTTCTCAGAAGATTGCATGCTCTTGCTTGCTTATTTTATTCATATTACATAACTTGTAGTTGCTTGAAGGAATGTCAGCTCTTGTCAGTTCATATTCATGTGTAACAGATCTTTATAAATAAGCATACTACTTAGGCCCAATGGGCATCATAAATTCTAGTCTAATTACTGGCTAGATGGATGATGGGATTCCTTAGGAATTTGTTTCCGATCAAAACAATCTTCCTGTCAATGGTAAAATTTAACTTTGACATTTGCAGGAAGCTCACTTTGACAATAAAATCTGACAATTTTGTGTCTTAACAAATAAGATTAATCCAGATGAAAATTGTTGATAGGAAGTTAGTATTACATAATTAAGTTTAGATTATTATTATCATTAGCATACTGTACATATCAGGAATTTGATTGAGGAGGAAGGAAGCTCCCCATGAGGATCATACTGTTACAATAGAGAACTGTTACATTTAATAAATTTATAAAGCTTTTAATTAATGTTTATCCCATTATTATTGCAGTAATTCTGCATCAACGTGTCATCTTAAAATTTGCATTCAAATACTATTTCATTCTGGTTATTCACTGAAGCATTTTTGAATCAATCTACAGCAATACCCCCCCCCCCTCTTTTCCCCTGACACACATTGTTTGCCATTAACCATTAATGCTTTCTGATTTCAGACTTGAATAAACACACAGTACAAATCAAGTGGGTATGCATCATCCAGGACTAGAATTATTTCTATTTGTCCAGTTGTGCTTTCCATTACTTGTAATTCAGTAACTGATAATATTTTGCAAAATTGTTATTAACTAAGATGACTTTCTTTTACTTCTTTAAATAGAAAAGAAGTAAAAGAAATGTTCTGTGGGACTATGTATACAAATAAGTCTACTTTTTAGTTATATATTTTCACATACCATTTAAAATTGACCCGATGTATGTAAATTGTTTCAAATAATTTTTATTACATACTAATTTTATTTTCTATTCAAATGTCATATTTTTAAATTTCAGAATTTATTTGCATTTGAATATCAAGAAACGTATCATGTAAATGGATGGACAGTAGCTGAACCAATTGCAGAATATAAGAGGCAGGTATGTTATGGTGCTATTATTTATTTGCTACAAAAAAAAAGGTCCAAAAATCCAGTCTTTGACATGATTGCTGCTTTTGTACAGGAAATGAAGCACTATGCATTTTACACACACTGCAAAGTTTAAAAACATTTTATTTCAAATTTTTTCTAAAAAATCTAGGATGTAATTTACATAATTTATAACAATTTTACTCATTACTTATATATTCAGTTTGCCATTTATAAGTAGTAAGAATGAAGTTTCATAAACTGTACTACTTGAATCTAATACAAGAGAATCGATTGAACTTTGGTGATCCATTTGCAGATATTATATACAGTTTCCTCCCTGGTTACTTAATGTGGGTAGATGGTTTTCTCCCCTCAGATTTTCCTACCTATGCCAGAGTACCCAAGGCTATGTTTTCATCTGGTCTCTTCCTGCTATACATAAATGACTTTCTCTCATGCACTACAGATCTAAGTGGAATGGAGTAGAGATAACAGTCAACTCCATTCCTATTCTCCGTTTGATAAATCTTGTAATTTGTATTCATTCAGTTGTTAAAATCTTCCATATCAGTGCCTTATACGTTCGCATGAGGATATGTCTTGTGCATCAGGTAGGAACTTGCTTAGCGTACATCCTGTATCAGCCAAGTGCATTTTTACAAAGTGTTCACTATATGTGGTATGCTGGTTTAAATTTTTCAATAGCATTTTATTTGTAAAATTAATATTTGAATAATACAGAAAATCTCAAATGTATTTCTGATTTTAAGTTATATTAATAGCTTGTACTATAACTTGTAATATTATTAAGCTGTCAAGGTATACAATGCAGTGCTGTTTATTAGTTATTTATATTTTGCAATTCTCTTTCCTTCTCTTTTTAATGCTCATCATAAATGTGAATTAGCATATCTAGATGGATGACATGCAATTTGTTCTATCCCACTACAACTTATTGGACACACATAATACCACAACTACAAATTATTAGTAATTCATTTGCCTCTAATGATGTATCTATTCACACCTATTCTTTACCTAGCTTATATTGCCACTCGTTTTCATATGACTTATGTCATTTCGCATATTTATACCTTTTAGTAATTTAATTATACTAACTAGATACATCAATCCTCTTAATTATTGGTTTCTAATATATCTCACCCTCCCCCCTAAAAAAAAAATGCTGTTTTGGTTTCAATTGAAGCATATGCCTTACCCCAAGATCAAGTACAGCATGAGATGATTTATTGCAGCCCAGCATAAATGTGTTAAAATCTGATTTACCATTCTTCAGGAGTGAGGACAACCTGGTGAAGTTTAGTGCCAGCAGAATCCTTACTTTTGATAAGGCCCATATTTGCAGATAAGATCAGATTTCTCTTTTCAAGCTGACTTATACTCCAGCCTTTTGTAACCATTGCCTCTTCAGTTTCCAGAAAAATGTGTTCTTTTGTTCTTTTCCCCTGAAGACATTATTTCTCACCTATGCAACTCCTAATGGAAACTTGGAAATGTGTTTCCACATTTACAGGTAATGCTTCAGAAATCTTGCTATAATGCTTGATACTAACTAGAAGAGGGTACTCAGCTTAATGACCCCCTTCCCTCCTCACATTTTACTTTACTGTATTTACTCGAATATAACTTGCACTTTTTTCTTCGAAATTAAAGTTAAAAAATCGTGGTGTGAGATATATGCGTGGATTTTCAGAAACTAAAGTTTTTCAGAAAAAAAACTAAATTGACATTTATAATTAAATCCTCAGTATTCATTATAATTTATTGCTCATATTATTTATAAAATGAATGCATTTAAATGTTAATTATCAACGTTATTTTACGCGATTGACTGCTCACCTTCATCACACAATATATTTGAATCGTTTAGCGACAATGCCTCTGTAATTAAATTAATTATTTCTGGTGAATTCATGTCCCAAGCTCTCAAAATCCAGTTACACAACAGTGTAACTGCTCACCTTCATCACAAAATATATTTGAATCTTTTAGCGACAATGCTTCTGTAATTAAATTAATTATTTCTGATGAATTCATGTCCTTAGCTCTCAAAACCCAGTTACACAACAGTTCTAATGATGGTCTCTTAATCTTAATCTGCCCCCATGCAATCCAAGATCGAGAAGTCAATGCCTTCAATCCCACATTTCCTCTACTGGTTGCTTCCATTTCTATGCATATGATTGGTGTGGTATTGACAGAAGATCATGCGACTCAACGACAAAGGCAGGCCGACGATTGTTGAGATGAAATGCTGATTCTTTTCAACCATATTCCAAAATATCTGAAACTGCCATTACAACATTCACTATCTATTTCTTAAAGTTTTAAACTTTTTTCGTGTGTGCAAACTATATGCAAAACTTTTTAATTCCTTTTTTTTGTAAAGTAAAATCAGGGGTGCGAGGTATACATGAGGGTGAGATATTCGAGTAAATACAGTAATTACTTTCTCATCAACATTCTATTTTGCCTTATGCTTCCTCTTCTCTAGGTTTTTCCTGAACAGTGTACTTCTGAAATGGTCATCATTCCTCAACTTCCCTTTAAATCTCTTTATATGATGGTGGGGAAAAATGAAGTTTAAAAATAAGAACCAGACAGAAACTGAGTGATAAACTATGTAATTCGATATCGTCAGATACGTGCTTGATAATCAAGGAACAGAACTAATAGTGGACTGAAGATGCTGAAGTGGTAGTCTTAGAAAAGAAGAAATATTGAAAATTACTGGCAAGTAACGTGTATCCTGAGAGAATACACAGAAAAATGTAAAGAAAAATAGCAGAAATCATGGAATATTTTGGACATATATCACAAAAATGGCAGTGTTCTGGAGGTGGCCATTATAGCCAGTGGCCACAATACCCTTCCCTCCCCTCCCAAAAAAATATTAAAACTTTGTAACCATAACCTCCCTTTTCTCACTTGCACCATTCCATATATCCCAGGCACATCTGAAAAATTAACAAAAATCCCAAAGGAAATACATCATTATAACCACTTGCAGACCACATAAAAAATTGGCATCTCTTATCTGCTCCAGTAAAGACAAGCAACATTCCCAAGACCTACAAGGTGCCTTGCAGTTGCAGACTATCCAACTATGGCCAAACAGGCAGGACAACCAATATCAGAATTTCTGAACACAAGGACTACATCTGGTTCCACCATTACAGCCAGTCAGGACTTGCTGACCATGCTTGGACACCTGCAACAGGATATGCTGGAAGAAGGCCACTCTATTACATTGTAGCAAATACAAATACAGCCCTGAAAAACTTTCCAAACCTCAACAAATTTGGGTGCATGAGACCACCTCAAATTTGGGAAGCACTCATCCTCAGATCTTCAGCCTAACAGCCAAGACCATCCAGTCTAGCCCACTAAGGAATGCCATTTAGCATTCCTTAGTGGGCCTGACTTTGGTTGCCTTTCTTCAGCCTTGTTTGCTCAGTTTAGTGCCTGCTTGCACATATCATTGTTTTTTGTGATCCCTGATGATCATAAATGTATCAGCAATGTAATGTTGCCAAAATATAGGAAAGTATTAATTAAAATTATTATAATTAATATTTTAATATATGTTATTTCCTTTCTTCAGCCTTATTTGCTCAATTTATGGCCTTGCCTACTCCCCGTATACGGGAATAAAAAGGTGTTAGCTGATTAATTAATTTAATGTTATTTCCTGAAAAATAATAGGTATGTATTTCTTTGAGTTGTTAATATCAGGGTAATAATCACACACACACACGACTGCAGGTTCCGTAGCAAATTGATGTATGTGTGCATCAGTTAAGTGAGAAGGAATCGGATCTTTTTGAAGTGCTGAGGTTGTAGACTTTGTGGCGAAGCCTGTTCCAGAAAACAGAAGTCCAATCCATTTACAGTTCAACTGTAAATGGATTGGACGGCTGCTTCATTCTATTGTAAGTCTAGTACAAATGGGGAAATGATGGATTCCAGTTCTGCTGAAAAGTACTTGGTGAAGTATTCTGTAGAAAACACAATAAGGAAACAGACTATCTTCAAGAGTATGAGTGGCTGTATCTCAGAGGGATTATCCTTTAGTCAAATTATCCTCTTTTAGGCAGTATCAAGAATTTTTAGAGAGGTATTTGGCAGCATCCCAAACATGAAAGTAGTATTCTAAGGTTGGCTAAATTTGGGATTTGTACAGGGTTAGTAGCTGGACAGGTGAAAAGTGATATCTTTGAATGAAAAAGATTACAAAGGCTGAGAATGCCATAGAAATGATTATGCCAGGAAAGGTTAGAGATAAATATTTGTAAGTCCTAGAGAGAGAGAGAGAGATAGTGTTGACTCCTTTCTTTTAGGCTTACACGGTGATCCGAATGCTTTTTTGAAAATTATGGAGACAACTACCGTGTTTGAATAAAAACTTTAGTTTAATATAACTAAAATCTACATTCGACGTTACGACCTTTATGTCATCTTCTGGAGCATACAACTATACACAGGAAACAAGCTACACTACAATCAAACTGGTTTGTTAAAGACACTGACCAACCGCTACAACAATTGTTGGCCTGACCTCTGGTGGGAAAATAAAATAAAATAATAATAAAAATTATACATCAACGCAACTAATAAGAGTCCTATTATTAGTTATCTGTTGGTTGTAGAAATACGTTGGGCACAACAACAAGTATCTATCTGTATACATATATCAACATCATGTACACATTCCAGCCAGTTGGTATGGAATGGTTTCTAATACTAGCTGAGGATTGGCCTAGAGTCCTGACTTATGCTGGATCTTATATATTAGGTAGGCTGAATGTGTGCCATCCAGATCCTTGGAATTTTCATGCCATCTTTGTTGTTGATATTTGGGTGGTTTATCAGGATTTTGCAGGCTTCCTTAAATTTCCTTTCGTACCAGGTTTTTGTGCAGTGTAAAGAGCAGGTGCTTTTCCAGTTGATTTGGTGTAAAGTGTTGAGTGCATGGTCTGAGAGGCCTGCTTCACCATAATGGTTATATTTAATGTGTCTAATGTGTTCTTTCTTGTGTATAGGGATTGTCCGTCCTGTTTCACCAATGTACGGTAAGTTACAGGTGCAGCGGATGCAATAGACTACAGGATGTGCTAATGGGAGGAGAGGATCCTTAGAGGAGTTAAGTTTAGTGGGTGGTTTAAAGGTGGCATTGAGGTTATAATGTTGTAGGATTCTGTTGATTTTTTCCAATAACCCTTTAATGTATGGGATGGCTATGGTTTTACTGTAATCTAGATTCGTTTTTGTTGAGTTTTATGGAGTATTTTATTAACAGTATTTTTGTTATAGCCATTATTTATGAATGTGTCACTGATGATTTTTAGTTCTTGTTTCAGGGCTTGCTGGTTAGAGCAAATTGTTGTAGCTCTGTTTTTAAGGGTGTTAACGACTCCATATTTTTGTGATGGGTGGTGGTATGAATTAGCGTGTATATATTGGCCAGTGTGTGTCAGTTTTCGGTAGACCGTGAAGGATAGACTGCCTGAAGGAAGACGTGTGACTAGTGTGTCTAGGAATGGGAGCGAATTTTGGTTTTCGATTTCAATGGTAAATCGTATGCGTTCGTGTCGTTTGTTCAGGTGGCTAAGGAATGTGTTTAGCGTTTGTCGCCTGTGCGGCCAGATTGCGAACACGTCGTCAACCACATTGAAAGAGGCATCAGGTCCCTACCTAACAATTTAGCAGGTAAAATACGACTAGAAACTAGTAATGTCCTGAACACTAAGAAAACCATACAGAACAACCTCACAAAAACAGAATTAGCAGCAATTAAATCATTAAAAGCCAAACAAAACATAATAACGAAAGCGGATAAAGGCAATGCCACTGTTGTCCTTGACAGGTCATACGTACTTCCAATTAATCAACTAGTAGCCAATAACAACACATATAATATGGTAAATTATAACCCAACATAAAGGATAAAGGATAAAACTGAGAAACTACTCAAGTCCGTCACTTCTTGGCCACCAGACACGGTTAAAAAACACAAACCCCACTATGCCCCCCCCCCCCCCCCAGAATATATGGGATTCCGAAAATACACAAACAAAATGTGCCTCTTCGACCAATCGTGGAAGGAATAGATAGTCCCAATTACCACTTAGCCAAGAAATTAGCAGCAACACTCAAGGAGTTGGTAGGTCATTCCCCCCCTCCTACATAAAAAACACACAACAAAATTAAAAACATAACACTCAACAAAGACGACTTATTAGTCAGTTTTGACGTTTCTGCCCTTTTCACTAATGTCCCTATCAATGACACAATTCTCCTACTACAGAACAAATTTCTGCCCGACGTGACAGCCCTCTTTGCCCATGTACTACAGTCCGGTTACTTCGTGTGGCAAAACAAATTCTACCTATAAAAAAGAAGGTACAGCCATGGGCTCACCACTATCCCCCCCCAATCGCTAACTTCTACATGGAAACCTTTGAGCAAAGGGCTCTTGATTCCGCCACGCTAAGACCGACAGTCTGGCTTAGATACGTTGATGACGTTCGCGATCTGACTGCACGGGCGACAAACGCTAAACACATTCCTTAGCCACCTGAACAAACGACACGAACGCATACGATTTACCATCAAAATCGAAAACCAAAATTCACTCCCTTCCTAGACACACTAGTCACATGTCTCCCTTCAGGCAGTCTATCCTTCACGGTCTACCGAAAACTGACATACACTGGCCAATACATACATGCTAATTCATACCACCACCCATCACAAAAATATGGAGTCGTTAACACCCTTAAAAACAGAGCTACAACAATTTGCTCTAACCAGCAAGCCCTGAAACAATAACTAAAAATCATCAGCGACACATTCATAAATAATGGCTATAACAAAAATACTGTTAATAAAATACTCCATAAAACTACAACAAAAACGAATCTAGATTACAGTAAAACCATAGCCATCCCATACATTAAAGGGTTATCGGAAAAAATCAACTCTTACAACATTATAACCTCAATGCCACCTTTAAACCACCCACTAAACTTAAAACCATATTCAACTCCTCTAAGGATCCTCTCCTCCCATTAGCACATCCTGTAGTCTATTGCATCCGCTGCACCTGTAACTTACCATACATTGGTGAAACAGGACGGACAATCCCTATACACAAGAAAGAACACATTAGACACATTAAATATAACCATTATGGTGAAGCAGGCCTCTCAGACCATGCACTCAACACTTTACACCAAATCAACTGGAAAAGCACCTGCTCTTTACACTGCACAAAAACCTGGTACGAAAGGAAATTTAAGGAAGCCTGCGAAATCCTGATAAACCACCCAAATATCAACAACAAAGATGGCATGAAAATTCCAAGGATCTGGATGGCACACATTCAGCATAAGTCAGGACTCTAGGCCAATCCTCAGCTAGTATTAGAAACCATTCCATACCAACTGGCTGGAATGTGTACATGATGTTAATATATGTATATAGATAGATACTTATTGTTGTGCCCAATGTATTTCTACAACCAACAGATAACTAATAATAGGACTCTTATTAGTTGCGTTGATGTATAATTTTTATTATTATTTTATTTTATTTTCCCACCAGAGGTCAGGCCAACAATTGTTGTAGCGGTTGGTCAGTGTCTTTAACAAACCAGTTTGATTGTAGTGTAGCTTGTTTCCTGTGTATAGTTGTATGCTCCAGAAGATGACATAAAGGTCGAAACGTCGAATGTAGATTTTAGTTATATTAAACTAAAGTTTTTATTCAAACACGGTAGTTGTCTCCATAATTTTCAAAAATGTATAGTGTTGACTGTTGAGCCAACTTATCAGAGGAAAAGACATCATTACTGTCAGCTGTACTATGGAAGCACTATGTTGGCTTAATTCATTTTTAAACACTTTCCAATGAATGGTACTAGTTTCTCATTGGTTGGAGGCTGCTTGGTTGACAGTTATGCACTGTAGTTGTAATTGGTATCTTTGCTGTGTTTTCCATTATACTTTTCTGTTAAGTCTATCCAGACTGCAGACATTAAATCGAAAAAATATTCTGCAATTCCTAGAGGAATTAAAATTGTTGCTATCTTCGATTGTCAGAGTACTTGTTCTAGTATTCAGTTAAACAAGACAGCTTGTGGTGTGTATAAGTATTTTGTGTAGTATAGTATATATACTATACAGAATAATTATTTATTTGAAATGAACCTTAAAATTCTGAAAATAAAATTACTATTTGAAATTAATGCAACGCTAATAATCATTTCTGTTGAATTAATACATAATAACTTATTGCATTTTAATGTTTGTACATTCGGTTACATATTTCCATTTCTGATAAAAAAAAAAATAAAAAAAAGTAATATAAAATGATAATTTGGTTTCTAAACCAACTTAGTTTGTCTTATTAAAAAGATATATGTATTATATATATAGCCAATTATAAATTTCTTCAAAATTTTGTAGGGTTTACCAACAGAAAGCTGGAAGATTACAAAAATTAATGAAAATTATGAGCTCTGTGATACGTATCCTGCAGTTGTAAGTGTGTATTTATTTTATTTCATCTGGTTTCATTTCCACTGAAACAGTATATTTATTTATTTATTTATTGAAAAATCTAGGTGATAATTCATTTTATAAAGTTCTTTTGTGTTTTTTTTTTTGTGCGTGTTTAATTTCAAAAGTAGAAACTTTTGAAAGTTAAACAGATCTGCTTTTTTTAAGGTATGCATTTTAGTGGGGAGTTAACTGTAGAACAGTGGCAGCTCATAGTCTGCAGCACCCCTAAGGAAAAATTGAAAAAATTAAATTTTGTTTGTGTTTATAAATAATAACAATCCTTACAATATTATATAAATGCAATACAACATGTTAAAGGTTACATCTTATGTTTTGACATTGATTGAATAATTAATAATTGGAATTGTTCAATTAATGCTTTAGATTATGGAACAAATGCACTGCGATCTAACGCAGTGTTGGAATTATCACATTCAGCCAATTGCAACTAGACTCGCCGATATTCGTTTGTGCTTGTGATTGCACGTTACAAGTGATTCCGACACTGCTCGTTTGGGCAGTGTCGATTACAGATAAATCGTATGCTTGCACGTGTTGTTTTTGTGAGATATGAAACTTTTATTATTGGTGCATGTTCGTGGTGAGGGTGAACTGTTTTTTGTAAATCTTATTTTATTTTGTTAAAATAACATATAATTATTTATTTATTATAGATACAAGGCTGAATTATGACGAATGTCACTGTTGAAAATATGAAAAGAATTATATTTTTTCAATTATCGTTACACGAAACAAATTCACTGCAATCTAATGCAGTGTCAGAATCATCGCGTTTGGCCAATTGTAGCTAGACTCGCCGATGTTCGTTTGCACTTGTCATTGCACGTTACAAGTGATTCCAACACTGCTTGTTTGGGCAGTGTCGGAATCGCTTATAACGCACACATGTATGCATGTGCGCGTTATTTCTGTGAGATACGAAACTTTTATTATTGGTATTTGTTCATGATAAGGGTGAAATATTTTTAATAAAGCGATTTTTTAATATATAAATTTATCTAGTAATAAATTGGTTACTGATTAGGAAAATAATTTTTTTTTTTTTTTTGTATATGCAGCACCCCCACTTAAAATTTTCACTGGCCGCCACTGCTGTAGAATGAACTAATCAAGTGATTTCACATAATATTAATGTAAAGCAACAGATGCGTATAGTTCAGAATCCTTTTAGGTGATATATTTCAGAACTTTGTTGTAATGAACATAGATACCCCCTAAAGACCTGAGTTTTCTAGAAATGAATTTCCTATAGTTTTTTTTGGGGGGAGGTGTGGAGGTCATTCTATTATTTATCCCTAAAATCTTTCTCTCAAAGTCTAAAAAAATTTGTTCTGCCACTGTCTGACTTCAGCTTCCACTGGTTTGTCTGTAGCCCTCAACTCCAGCCATCAAAAAAATTTAACCCCCAGGATAACGTCAAAATCTGAAGATACTTTCTTCAGTTCTATGCATCAAAAAACAAAAATGATTTGCATTTCAGTGACTTCTTGTTACATTTTTGGCCTCTAATTGTTTACATCTCACGAGTCTACTAATAATTTGCAATTCTTTCATCAAATTCCCGATATGAGGGGGTATCTGGAAAGTTCTGTGATAACACTTAGAACAAAAATGATACTAAAGCAACTGATATAACCACTAGAAAGACCATACTAATAGGAGAGTTATGAAGGTTACTTATGTTCTTATCTTCTTATGTTTTTTCTTGTGGTTATATCAGTTGCTTTAATATCATTTTTGTTCTAAGTGTTATCAGAACTTTCCAGATCCTCCATCCTTCTCTGGGGTATACGGGATACTGTGATAGTACTACATGATGAAGTTCATTATTGATAACAATTATTACTGTTATGAAGTTTACTATCAAAAATTTTCTTCTAAATTAATGTTATTAGTCAGGACTCCAGTATTGTCAGATCTTATATTTCTTCTAATGTGTTTCTAACCACATCAATCCACCTAGATCTTGGTCTTCCTCTTGGTTTTTTCCTGTCATGAAATAAATGTTATTCTAACCTTTCCTCTATCATTCTCTTAAGTGACCGTATCACTTTTTGAATAACCCTGCTCACACATTCTTGAATGCTAACAATGTCAAGTTTCTAATTTCTTCATTTTTAATTCATTTCTGTCATAAGACCATATCTATTCACTTCCAAAAGTTTTCTTAAAACTCTCATGTTATTTTGTAACTCAGATCTCAGATTAATAAGTCACAGTTTGTTTGAACACTGTCTTGTATATTATTAATTGATGTTTAAGCTACTTTTTTTTTCTTATTGCCTATAAATTTATTTAGGTGGCTCCCATCACACCAACGTTGCTTATTTTATTGTCTATTTAATTTACTTTGCATCTTCACTAAAATTGTGGGCCTAAATAGCTAAAATATTTTATTTGTTCTGTTCTGTAGGTTCTCCACTGGGAATGCAGTTGATGAAAACCCATATTCCTCCCTATTTCGTACTCAGTCTATATGAAGGTGAAAAGATGTGTTTCCCCCCAAAACAGGCATACCAGTCAGAATAAAACACAATTTACACAGATATAACACACTAGTCAATCTAGTTTTGCTACAGCAGCTGTAATTCCAAAATAACTAGCCAGCTTATTCATATTTTTTACTGCTGATTTTCATGGTCAGTCTGTAACAGCAATTATTCATTTAGAGTTATAGAATCCTGAAGACTTGCTTTGGATTTTAGGAATATAAAATCATCTGCATAAGGGCTAAGTTGAATATCTCCAAATTTGCTATGAGATTTAATATAAGTTCTTTCATAATGTTATTCACATAGATCAGATGGATATAGGGTGTTCCCCATGTTCTGCATTTGATTTTACATCCAACTTTTCTACATGATATCTCTTCAGTTGACTGCTCGCTTGCAACTTAGAGTATGCATTGCTTTGTATAATGTTCTGTCCACCCCATATAATTGTAGCACTTTATCATACATTTTTTATAGACTCCTAAACTGAAACACAGATCCTTGTTTTATTCCTATTTTCCCCAATTCTTTGTCTTAAAGTGAAAATCTGATCATGGTAACTTTTCCTTGGCCTGAACTTGGCTTATTCTTCACCAAGTTTCTCCTCCACAATTTTTTTTTTTGGAACACAACTAATGTTCTCACTAGTAATATCAGAGATCTAATCCATCTCGAATTCTACCCTCTGACCTGGCCTTCTGAATTATGTGACGTGGCCACTAAAAAATTTTTATTCTTCCATTTTTGAGCATATCTGGTCAAATATCTGCTCCAGCTGCCCTTTTAAAATTTCAGGGTTCTGATGTATTTTCTACCTCAAGTGCATTCCTTTTGATATTTCTGTCACTGCTTTTTTAAATGATATTTCAAAGTAATTTCTCCAAATAATCAAAATATCTGTATCTTCACTTTCTATGTTGTCTTTATCATCTCAGATTTATTTGATGTCTCCATTTCTAAGCTTTTTCAATAACTTCTGGAAAATTTTGCCATATCCCTGATTTTTATCTTCTGTATTCTTACCATAGTTTATTGTTGACTTTAGTTTAACTTCCCTCAGCTTTCTTACATTATCTCTGGATTATCTCAGGACATCTGACCTGCTTTTAATATTATTGCATGGGCACGTCCATGGAGTCCTAAGACTCATTGTGAGAGACCAAACTATCAACACTATCTATTGTACTACCTCTCCTTGAAAACTTTAACAGACAAAGCACTCACAACTGACTCAGGCAACCCATTCCATTCATTCACCACTCTTAAAGCAAAACATTTAGTCTTCACCCCTTGCTGACCACACTCTTGCCCAACTTACAAGGATGACCTCTTGTTCTGTCCCCTTGAGTCGAGTGCTGAATTTCCTCTGTATTAATCCTATAAAATCCTTTAAGTAACTTAAATGTTTCTATGATATCCACCCTTTTTTCACCCATCAACCAACTTCTGCAATCTCCAAACTCTCAATCTGTCCTCATGGGGAGCATTTCACAGACTGCTCACCATCTTGGTTACTCACCTCTGGATCCTCTCCACTACTTCCTCATCCCTGAGAAACACAGGTGACTAGACCTGAGCACAGTAATGCAGATGTGATCATATCAAGGCTTTATAAAGAGGAATGATAACTCCCTTATCTCTTCATTAACCAAGTAACACTGTTAGCTACCCTGGCTACTTTAGAAATATGCCCTCTAAACTTCAACTCTCTCTCTACTACTACCTCCAAATACCTAGCTTTATCAGTTTCTCTGAGTTCAGTTCCCTCAGTGTGGTACCCAGCTTGTAATCTTTGTATCTCAAAAATGTATAATTTTCCACTTTTCCACATTAATTTGGCATCCATTATGTTTTGCCCATACTGTCAGCCTGTTTAAATCATCTTGCAAGCTCTCTGCATCACTTGGTTAACTATTATGCTACCCAACTTTGCATCATCAGCAAAACAACTGAATATTTCCCTTCAAATTATTTCCTGTGTCATTTATGCACAAATTAAACAGCATTAGTCCAAGCACGGAGCCCTACTGCACAACACCAGTCGCTTGGATTCTATTTCTTCATGTACTACTTTTTGGTATCTGTCGATCAGCTGCTCTTGATATTCGAAGTCATGACATCAGATACCTGCTATTGAAGAGAACTAATTTGAACATCTGTCTTCCCATGGAAATAGGAAGACAGTTGAAAGGATCCAGCAGCAGATAATCAAGATATCTTGATTATCTGCTGCTGTAGAATTGTGCATATGAGGGTAGACTGAGGGGATGGGGACAGAGTTTGAGAAATAGATGAAAGAGAGAAGTTATAATAGATAAAAGTTGGCAGGAGGACCTTACAACATAGATACAAGTCAGATTTTTATTGCAAGGTATGGACAGAGAAGAAGAACTAAGGGTCATCCCTGGAAACTGGTGTGGCCAGGAAGCATGTAAGGTTCAGGCTGTTATGGCATGTGGCAAGTATATGGAATTGGCTACTAATGGATTTTGAAAGTGCATTTTCAGTGAATACATTCATGGAAAAATATAAATATTTTGTGTTGAATAGATAGGACCCCTCCCTTGATGAGACATTGAACTCATTTGAGGAGCCTGCATATTTTCTTATATCTGTTGTTACCATTGCAATATGTAGCATACTTTCACTGTTATTACTGGTTATATCTCTGCAGAGTTAGGCTGCTGTTTATGAGACTAAACACTTTCTAGTGCAGTCTTCTGCACCAGTACCCCTTTCAACTTCAACTAAAAGTGACTTTTCGACTAGAAGCATGTAATGAATCTCATATGGAGGATGCAGAGTTTTTATTCCACAAAACTTATATCCCAGTCAGAGGAAACATGTAGAATTTGGACTTAATAAATCTGCCAGGGTCTGGTTTTGTCCAGAGCTCCATCATTCCATAAACTGGAAAACCTCAGTTGTATGTATACTGTAAAACCCACACATATACACTGACTTCTATGTTTCCATCATATCAGGATTGCATGAAAAATACTCAGGATCTTTTTCCTACCATCCTGCATCAAACACCTGCATAAAATTATTCTAATTTTACTTTTAAAGTAAACCATGATCTAGATAGAGCAATATCTTAAAAGACCTGAATATGAGATCTGATGGTACTAAAGTTCTGACAAATAAGAATTAATCTGGAAGAAAATTATTGATAAGTAATTGAATGTAGTACATTCTTTGAGGGATACATATCAAGAATTTTGGGTTTGAATCCAATCTAGGATGCAGTCAGGGCTTTTCAACTGAAGGTGAGTAATTTGGTTTTGTATATAGCAGGATTTTTAATTGCACACAAAACGGGTAAGCTGGCTAGAAGAATACACACAATTTAGAGACATCGTAAATAGAATTAACCACTCTATCATAAGCAGTATGAGGTTTCTAAGAAGCCAAGTTACTTGTTTATGACAGGCCATTCAGCCTAACACGAAAGAGAAGACTGGATGGGATCAGGAATTTTGATGCTGATGAAATGACTGTGATATTGAAGAGGAGAAGCAAACTGTTGATAAATATAAGCATTTCAGTTTTGTCTTCAGTTTTTTCATTTCATTTCAGAAGCTAAGTCCAGTTTACTATTGCTGTAGCAAAAATTGTTATAAGAAACTTACTGACAAAAAAAAAAAAAAAAAAAGTCCCAATCAAAGCAGAGTGAAAATTTATTATAGAAAACTTTCGGTATAATAGACATTCATATAAGAAATGTTAGAATTTATGGTTTAGCATTTTATTATGACATATTTAGAAAATAAGGGGATAAACATCCTTTGTTGTTTTATAGCCAGTAAGCGAAACTAAAGATCGATAACTACGATTTATAAGTTTCATGTCGAAAAACTATCGGCGAAGGCAATTCGAAGTAAAGGTGGAGCAAGCTCCCTGACTATTCTTGATATTTTCTCATAATGTAAAACACAGCTCCTAGGAGATGTAATACTCTCATTACATTATGAGGAGAGGTCACTACCCAGACCGGTTTCAACCTTTTTTGAGGTCTCATCAGTGAGTAGGTAGACCTGGAAGATATCAAAGCTTAGTGAAAAGAACTTACATACCTTCACTATACGAATGCCATAAAGGTGTAATTATATTTTAGTTAAGATACCCCCCCCCCCTTATTTTCTATATTAAGGTGCCAGAAAACTAGCCATTTGGTTTTTTATCTTAACTATGACATATTTATTTTGTAATCTATATTGAGCCATTTTTTAATTTTTTTTTTTTAATTTTTTTTTAAAGCTGGCCGTTCCTGCAGCAGCAACAGATGAAGATCTTCGAGCAGTAGCAAATTTTCGAAGTAGGGGAAGAATACCAGTATGTATTTCTAAAATTTAATGATGTTACTATTATTGAGCATCTGTTTAAATAAAACAAATTTACATATTTTATTTAAAATATGTGAACTTATTTCTTGTAATATGTCTTTAAGTAACTTATTTCTTGTAATATGAATATGTCTTGTAAATGACAAAAGCATTATAGTAGGTTTGCTATAATGAATTTGAAAGAGATCAGACCGAAAACCCAAAGTCCTGGAGAATGTTAGCCTTTCAGTCTAAGTCCCACTTATTCTTTGTGTGGGTTGTGTGCATTGTTGCAATTCTTCCATCCAAGATGATCTCTGTGATAAAGAAAATATTGGAATCATTAAATTCTCTGGTTAATTCCTTGTGCTGTCTTTGTTCCATTAAACTGAGTTTCAAGTAGCACTTAAATTTTAAATACGCAATTCTGAAAATGTGATTGTTTGGGTTTTGTTCCAAAAGCTTAGTGGCTCAAATATACACATTAGGTATACCTATTTGTGAGTTTAGTCCTTATGCTTTAATACATTTTGTAGACATGCTAGGAAAAAAAAGTTTTTTAGTCTCTGGTGTAAAGAGAGGTTATTGCAGTCCTCACTGCAGTGTTATTTTTCATTAAGGAAAATAATGCACAAGATGACTAGGAAATGATCTTCATTATAGTCTATAAAGAATGCAGAGAATTTGCACTGATTTGTTCTCCTCAATATCTAGTCCTCACTTTCCTTTGTAAACCTTAATTGCCAGGTATGTTGTTTTAATATCTGTACATAAGTTGACATACTTAGAAAAATTAAACACAGAAACTTAAACTTATGTACATGAAATAAATATTAGCCGTAAATTCCTCCCCGCCCAAATTACCAGGTATCCATATGGATACTAAATGGAGGAGGTTGATTATCTTTGTAACTTACCTGACCAAATGAATTCTTGTAAATTCTTATTTATGAAAAAAAAAAAATTAAACATACAAACTGACCAGGAGAGCATGCTCAATTTACAGACATAGCTAACAGTGCAAATACAATTTAACTGCCCTATCATAAACAGTATCATGTTTCTAAGAAAGCTAAGTTACTTGGCTCAACTGGTCATTGAGCCTGACATGAAAGAGAAGATGGGGAGAATTAATCGGTATGACAAATTAATGTTATTCTATACCCGATTTTTAATGTTCTTGCAACTTATTCTAAAAAAACTTCTAGAATATACAGATGAATATTTTATTTAAAATTTTTGCAAAGCTTCCTGATAATGTAAATACACTATGTAATATTAATCTGAATGTCATATAATGATGGATATTTCTAGTTTGCTTTTCATCCTATGATGTAATCAGGTTTTAGCCTATGCTCACTAGAAATTTGTTTCATTCCATAGTTGTAATGAACACAAATAAGGTATTTTTTTAATTTTCATACTAATTATGTATATTTATATAGATGAAAATACAAAATTTTGACTTGATTGTATATTTATGCTTTTTTTTTAATGTGAATCCACCCATGAATGGAGACCATGGACTCGTTACAGGTGATCATTCTGTGCTAGATGATCGATCCACCATTTGCACTAAGCAGTGGGTGAGATAAGGATTACATAATGTGGTGTGCAACCACTATACCTTTTATTGGTGCCCAAAATAAGTGTAGTGGTTTCACACCAAGAGATGATTTTTTTTGCAGCTGTTCTGTTTCCGATATCAAGAGATGAACGGCAGCAAATACTTTTTCTAAATTTATTTAGCTCACTTATATACATGTTTACAGATGAGGCTTGGCCAACTGCTTAATTCATCACTATATAATTCACTGCATTAGATTTTCAAAATGTACTGTTTCTATCAATATTTGGGATAGAAAAAAGTTGTTAAAAGCCTAAAATGTGGAAAGGCAGCCAGGGTAGATATTTGATCTGATGTGTTAAAAATATAAAGCTATAACAGCAGTGGCTTAATTGCATAATTCAAATGGCTTGGTCAGAGGATCAAATACTGTATGAGTAGAATTCACAGTTCCCATCTCTTAAAAGAGAAATAAAATAATGTAAGAATTAGAAGAATTTTTTTACTAAGTGTTTCAGGTAAGATTTATGCAATCATACTTGCAAAGGGGCTAACTAAAATTATGGAAGGGGGGTTGAAGAACAAGCTGGATCCAAGCCATATAGGTTTTTAGGATATGGACAAAGCATGCAACAAGATTCTGAGAGAAAAAAGATGTTCAGAATGCTACAATTACATGCAGTAAATGGGACATTATACAGAGGAATTCATAGTCTATGTTTGAGTTAATGACTAAACAAACACACGTAATAACCACAGTAATAAGTTTTAATAAGTAAATATTTCATCCTAGTATCTTAGGACATCGTCAGTATAATTAATTCAAACAATACTAGGAATAACATACAGTTAGCGTGCATGATTACAATGGAATCCCAATATGCGTGCAGTAGCATGTTATGGAATTAATTTAAAATATATATGAAGAAAAAAAAAGATTACATTAAAATAAGATAACATATATAAAAATTATTTTACACAGTTTTGTATGACAATTTCCCATACTTCAGGAATAGCAAGAACGTCATTACGGTTTAGATTTGGTCTTTGAAGTAGGGCTTCAGCACTTTCTTTATATAAACATTCATGTTTATATAAATATCTATGTAGAAGTTTGGTCTTTTCCCAATGGATCCTATGGTTTGGGTTTTCAACTCTGTGTTGTGCGAGGCCAGATTTCTGCAGTTTGATAAGACGGATATGGTCTTGATGTTCCGAAATGCATTTATGAACAGATCTACCTGTCTGTCCATAGTAAGACAATTTGCAGGAGCATGGAACCTTGTACATGCCAGGTAGCATCAGAGGTGAGAGTTTGTCATTAGGAGAAGGTAACAAGTTATAGATCTTGTTGATTGGTTTGTAGGTAGTAGCAAGTTTGTATTTCTTCATAATTTTTGAAAGACGTTCGGAGATGCCTTTGACATAAGGTATGGGAATCCTATGGGCTTGTTCTTGTCTAGGTTGATTGATGTGTGGGGAAGTGAAATCTAAGAGCTAATAAAATCAGAACTGGCAAGTAATAAGCCAGTTTGGAAGATATTGATTAGAAACAGCTAGTCATGTAATCTTATTTGTTGTTGTCCTCTCTACTGTATCTCTTGAGGATATGTATATCAGAAGATGATAATCAAAAATACATTAATTTATTAAATTTAGATAAGTACTTATTGTTCTACAGAGCTTCATTGTTACTTCCATGATGCTAGGTCTGCAGAAGAAAGTTCATTATAAGTACTATTCTAGTCACTGAGTACAGACTTACCCTCCTTCCTCCCAAATGGTTGGATGGGAGATGGAGAGAGAGGAGACTCTTTAGCACAGATAAATATTTGTACTCACCAGAATCAATCATAGGATAGACATTAGTATATTGAATTGAAATATCTTGTTAGAATTAGAAATAGCACTACTTTTTCTAGCCTGCTATGGTTAAAAATTTAGGGCTGAGAGTGATATATATATATATATTCCCTTTGAAAAATGAAAAGGTATTAGAGGATTTTTTAAATACTTATTATTGTAACTAATTATGAACATAATTTAATGAAAGAAAAAAGGAGGCAAAACATGATGGAAACCTTTCTAATAAAAGTGAATACAATAATTATGTATCTAATATAGGCAGGTACTGCCACAGAAAATTTGGAAATTGCTAGAATAAGAAATTGGTTATCAGAAATAACAAACATTCAAAGCAAAGATGAAAAGAAGAGAGAGGAGGTAGTAAATCTGGAAAAGCCAGACCACCTACCTGGAAGACTGAAGTCCTGCACTACAAAAGTTTTGCACTAGAAAAATGTTAATGACAATGGTGGTGATAATTAATATACTGTTAGAAATTACTGACTTGAAGTGAAGGTACTTTATATAGTAACTAAATTCCTGATCATGGTATAGGCTTAGTTGCATATAACAATCTTCTTGAAGGAATAAGGTATAAAACAGCACTTTTAGATAAAGTTCATTGGTGGTAGATGGCAGTTTGCTATATTAGGTAACTTGTATCATTGTGTTGGGTAATGACATTCTTCTTGAAATAGAGTATCACTTGGATAGATCTGTGTATGGAGATGAGTTCTCTGTAATTATGAACCTCTTTAGCATTCATTTGTTTCATTTCATCCTAGATAGGACAAGAACTGAGGTCTTTATACCCAAAGGGTATAAAGACCTCAGTTCTTGTCCCATCTAGGATGCAAAAGAGCTTTCTAGTAAGGTAAGTTATCGTCCTCTATAGTGATAGCAGGGTTAATTTTCTTGATTAAAGACTTGAATTTTTCATCCCACAAAAACAAGTAAAACCAAGCAGATGAATACATGTAGTTAAAAGACATTATCTTTATAGCCATAGCTGCTTTGGCCATATTCTAAATAACAGAGAAAATTGTGTAGCAAGAAATTAGAACACTTTGCACTGCAGTGGAGGTACAGAAGATGTGTGTGTGTGTGTGAGTAGAGCAAGGGGAAAAAAAAAAAAAAACTGCTGTTTAAGCACAGTCTTAAAAATAATTTGTAACCCATTAAAATTCATTGTGATGTTTGTAAGAAGTAAATTAATCCACTAAAACATTATTGAACTGGATTTATTGCAATTAGAAACCTCCAGACGCAATGCAGTTTTCTTTTAAAATTTCAAGATTTATATTTTTTGATTTGGCTTTTGATATATTAAATATTTCAGGTTCTTTCTTGGATACACCGTGAAAGCCAGGCAACTATTACTCGTTGTGGTCAGCCATTAGTTGGTGTTAGTGGGAAGCGTAGTAAAGATGATGAAAGATATATTCAGATGATTATGGATGCAAATGCTCAGTCTCATAAAATATTCATTATGGATGCTAGGCCAAGTGTAAATGCTGTTGCTAATAAAGTAAGTGTTTTATAAAATTTTTAATTTATTATATTATTTTTTGCTTTTGTTTTTAAGCAACATCTTAGTTATTTCAATTTATATGTAGATGTTTAGGATTAGGATCTCAAACTTACACATGTTTATAAGGAGACAGAGATGAACAACTTTTATATCCTAGTTATTATATTTAGGCTGTATGAGAAATAGGATTAGCAATCCTGTCTTTTACATAAACTGTCATTTTGTTTGCTTTAAATAGCTAGTTTATTGGCTTACCAAATTTATTGTTGCATAACATGTGAAGTATCCAAATGAGTGCTACAGTATCTCTCACTGTAGAAAAGTACCAAAATACCCTGCCTGAAGTCCTGTAGCATCAGTATTTTGCTAAAGGAAATTTCTTACAACAGATCTTTCATGGCAAACTATTCCTTTGGTTCCTGGAAGTACACTGTAGTGCAAGTCAACTGTAGTTTCTTCTGGCTGTCCTCTTAGTACATCAGGAACTTATATCAAATATTTGCATGTTTACTACTTTCCCAATTTTCTTGATGCATGCCATTCCCACTCTTTCTAATGTATTCTGCTTTTTATTTAAAAAAAAAAAAATTATTTCTAACACCTTTATAATATATTTTTAGATGTAAAAGTGTTTTTTTTTTCTTCAGGCTAAAAACTAACATTAAGCTTCCAATTCAGTATATATTTTGTAGCTAAATTTTATTGTTCTGAAATGGTATTTTTGACACTTGCACAGATTCACATAGGAAATACTTTGAAGTACTGTGTATGTGAGCATTAACATATGCAGTACTTTTAACATTTTTTACTTTAATGTTAAAGGAAGGTGGGAATGGAGATAAAATTTTGATATATAATCTAAAATAGCATTCCAAGATTTTCCCAGTGTAAAATAATGTAAATATTATATTCCCGATATGCACCCTCAAGAGGTATATAGGATATTATGATAATACATAATGTAAAGCTTTGTAATTAATAACTTCATTTCCTCTATACTAATCTGTTATCTTTTTATCTGTTAAGACTAATATCAGATATTATTTCAGTCTCATATATTAGAGGAATCTGGAGGGATGGTAGCAGCCAGTTCAGCGGAACAGCGTCTATAGAAATACAAACAGAATAGACATAATGTAGCAACAGTGTCTATAGGAAAGCAACCAGAAGGAGTCATTGATGGAGAGGTCATCAATCAAGTGCATTGCTTGCTTCTGAATACAATCAGATATTCTGAGGAAGATCCTAGGCACATTGTCCCTAATGTGGAAACAGTATTCTAAGGTTGGTCAGATTTGAACTTTTTAAAAGTGTTGGGAGTTTTCAGCAGGAGAGAAGTACTGTTTAAGAATGAAAAAGAATGCCAAGCTTTTTGAAGGCTGAAGAGGGCTATGAACCTGATGTGTTTATTCCAGGATAGATTAGATGAGATAAGAGAGTTAACCCAGAAGAGTCTCAACCTTCTGGGTTAACTGTTTGGTGAGAAAAATATTGTCTAGAAGTCAGGGAGAGAGGCATAGTCTTTCTTCCTGGAAACAGGACAAGATTGTGTTTTGGTGGTTGTAAAATTCCTCATGTTGTCCTCACCCCTGTTGAGAATGGCAAGGTAATCAGTGTTTAAGGCATCAGTTAAAGAAGATCTTGAATTATGTACCTGAGCATTACAAGGTTTTGAAAATGTTGATAACAGTACTCTCCACCCCTCTTTTCATCCAAAAGCTATGAAGGATTGGATGTCAGAGAGAGAGAGAGAGAGAGAGAGAGAAGATCATTGATGTATAAGAGAAAGAGTGTAGAACAACGTTGAGCCTTGGGGGGGGGTACACCAGTATTAATTGAAAAATCAGATGAAAGAAAACCATCAATTATGATCTGAAATGTGAATGGCTGGGGAGGAAGCTGGCAATCCACCTTCCTGATATTTATCTTCTATATTTTTACCAAAGTCTTCTCATGACTTTTGTTTATCTGCTTTTACACATTGCTTTGCTTTCTTACATTTTTCTCTGTATTCTCTTAGGGCATCTGCTAACTTACTTGCTAGATACTTATATGCTTCCTTCTTTCCATAGGCACCTCTTGAACTTCCTGAGCTCAAGGATTTCTGATTGAGTTTATGGAGTTCTGATTTTGCTATATTTGCACACAACTTCCATGTGCTTCCCTGGCTTAATCGATCAATGTTTTTTTTTTTTTTCCAGAGTTTGCCGTTGAGTCTCTCTAGGTTCTTGTTTTCAAACTCTGATTTTTTCTTGAATAACCTTTGTATATTTGATTCTATAGGTCATCTCTGAAAGCACCTCAACTTTTATTCTTTTTATAATTGTTGTGCATACTTTCCAGTATGATGTTCAGTTTCATCCTGCTCAAAACTAAATGGTGATCACTATTTCAAATCTCTTGTATACTCTACTCTTCTAAACCAGCATAAAGATATTGCTAGTCAGTGAGATTTCTCTCTCTCTCTGTGTGTGTGTTCTGTTCTCTCCATGTGAGTTTGTGCACATCTTTATGCACATTTTGCTGTTCATGGACATGGACTCCAAGCTTTACGCTTTTCTCCAGATTTTCCCATAACTATCTATGCCTGGGATTCAATTCCTTCCTTGCTGTTTAGACCTCCAACAAGGATCAGATTTTCCATTTTCTTTTGTTGGCTACTTTCTCTAATGACTTGAAAAATTCTTCCTTAGTAAATGCTTTGTGGGACCATGTGCACATATAAGTCTCATTGTCCAATTCTCTATTTTGATGTTTGCCCTCATCACCCTGCATGAAATTGTCCTCCATTCAAGATGCTTATCACATGTTTAATGTTGAGTTCTATAGCTACTCTTTACTTTTCACTTATGCCTCATATGTTGATTGGGCCAATCTTGAATTCTACTGATGGTGATTTGGAGTTTTGTTCCATTAACTAATTTTTCACTGTTTGATCCATCCTTCTTTTTTTTGTTTCCAGGTTTGTTTTTACAAAAAATGGTTATCAGCCTCTTGCCCAGCTCCCAGCACCTGATGAGAACAATAGAGGCCTTGTTTAACCAGGTGATGCTCCAGTGAGCATGAAATTTCATTATGTACTATTGTTTTATATTTTGGTTTAAGCCAATAAGAATACAGTTTGTTAATCTAAATCCCATAAGCCCATCCTCATTCCATATCTGGGTAGACCCTTATTAATTGGGTGCATCATGACCTCTCAGTTATCTAGTGTTTACCTTCTAGTGACCTCATTCCTGCTATGTGCTTTAATATTTTTCTTTCCTAGTCAGACTCCTGGCATTCTGTGTGATAACAGTTATTCTAAATTGTTTGTCCTTATTCTTGATATTGTTGTTTTTCTCAAGATGCTTACTCACATGTTTTTTGTGAGTAATACCAGGTTTGTTATTATAAAAAATGGTCATTAACCTCTTACCCAGCTACCAGCACCTGGTATGACAAGTAATGATCTTAATCTGGCATCTCTTCCTTGATCTGTTTAGGACAGCTGTAATACTGGTAAGGAACTTGTGACTGCTATTATAGCTGTCACAAGTTCCTTACCATGACAAGGTGTAGATGCAATTGGGAAGTTTTAAATATTTAAATAGACATTGAAAAACTTCTGCTTGCAATAATTCAGCATAAAAGAATTACATTCAAATTCAGTTCCCAACCATGTATTCTGCATAGTGTTATAATTCTATGGATGGCCAGTTGTAAATGTTACCAAGCATGCCAACAGTTTACTAGTAAATCTGTTATTGCTGTTTCGAATTCCAAATGAAAGCTGTGCAAAGGCCACTTAAGTATATAAAAATATTTTAATATTTCATTTATCTACTTGTGTATCATTGGTTATGGTAAAATAATTTTTAGGAAGTATACATTTCTATTTCATACCTTTCTCGGTTATTTGTGTATCTTTAATTTGTTTGCAAATGTTAAGATCAACTAACCTTTGATCTCAATATTTGCATTGAAACATTTCTTTTGTACTGAATATTGTTGAGTTTCCTTTCTTGTAGATTCTTGTAGATAGGCTTATACGTTGGTAACACATAACTATTAAATTATTTAAGGAATTTACAATGTATACTGGAATATTAATTAAAAGAAACTTTAATAAATACCTCCTATATTTTGGCAATGTCACATTGCCATCTTCATGGGAACATACAACTATGACATGTGCACACAGGCACTACAGAAAGCAGACCATGCTCCGGATACCCGCCACAGAATACATTGGAATAAAGCCACGTTAATACACTGCAGCAAATTTAAATATGAAAGATTGTTCATGGAATCAGCCTCAGCTCTAAAAAACTTTCCAAACCTCAACAAATTTGGGTGCAGGAAACTGGCCCAAATTTTGGAAGTATGCATCTTGAGAACTTCAGCCTAACAGCCAAGGCAACCCAATATAGCCCACTACGGGGCACCTTTAGGACTCTAGGAACAACAGTAATTTCTCTCTCTCCTGCCTCATTTGCTTTTTGTAGTGCCTGCATGCACATCATAGTTGCATGTTCCCATGAAGATGGTAATGTGACATTGCTGAAATATAGGAGGTATTTATTAAAGTTTCTTTTAATTAACATTCCAGTATACGTTGTAAATTCCTTAAATAATTTAATAGTCATGTGTTACCAACGTATAAGCCTATCTACAAGAATTACGATCGTCCATGGAGATTCCATCGCATGCAAGGCCTGACATACGGCAAACTAATGCTGAAGATATTGAGACCTCAACAACCACTCAACGACTGGCATGGCCACAATTTCGCCATAACTCCTAAGAAAATACCAGCTGAAGAAATAATGATTCAGATAGAACTTGGTATTCGCAACCTTCCAAACCATATCACCAACAATATCAGACTGGAATGTAGCCGATGTTCTCACCAAAGCAAGACCACCAAAAACCAACCTATCCAAAGGAGAATATTAAGCTCTACAAGAAATGAAGAAAAACAAGGAAATAGTAATCACCAAAGCGGATAAGGGAAATGCCACTGTGGTTCTCAACCAAACCGACTACACAGGTAAGCTTAATGCTTTATTATTAGATCGTGCTACCTACCTCCCTATTGAGTGCAATCTCACCAACTCCCAAATTAGAACACTCGAAAGGCTCCTTAAGAAGGTCACTTCTTGGCCTGTGGAAGTTACCAACAAACTAAAATCTTTTAACTCTAGACCCCCCCCCCCCCCAAATAAAATACATAAATAAAATGTGTCATTATGTCCCATAGTGGATGGCATCACAAAAAACTCAGCCCACTTCAAAGCCAGTATAGAAAACCTCTCACTCCAACATACCGATATAATGGTTATCTTTGATGTCTCCTCCCTATTCACAAATGTCCCACTCAAGAAAACCTTAGAGCTCATCCAAGCCAAATTTCCTCCCAATATCTCAGCCCTATTTCAGTTCACAATGAACTCAGGTTATTTTGTTTGCTAAGGAAAATTCTACAAACAGTTAGAGAGGATAGCCATAGGTTCACCACTCTCCCCACCCCTGGCCAACTTCTTTATGGAGACTTTCGAAGAGAAAGCCTTAAACTCAGCCCCACAAAGAGCCACTGTTTGGCTTCGCTACGTTGATGATGTGTTGGCTATTGGGCAACATGGCTCAGATACACTCCGCTCCTTCTTAACACACTTAGACAACCAACACCCCCAGAATCCAGTTCACCTTGGAAAAAGAAGAAAACAACAGTCTCCCTTTCCTAGATGCTCTAATCACTCGCCAGCCCGATGGATCCTTGGTTTTCTCTGTTTACAGAAAACCCCACCGATACAGGCAGATACATTCACCAGCAATCTTCCCCCCCACCCCACAACAATATGGGGTTATGAAAACACTATATAACAGGGAAAATTAATCTGTTCAGATGACAATGCTCTAACCACTAAACTAAACCACATCCTTAACACTTTCTTAGCCAATGGCTACAACCCCCCCCCCCAAATCCAAAAAATATTAAAACCAGTTACCCCCCCCCACACACACACACTAAATCCATTACCATTCCTTATATCCAGGGCACCTCTGAAAAGTTAACCAAAATCTTAGAAAAATGACTTGACTTCTTGTTATAAACCATATAAAAAATTGGCATCCCTTATCCGCTCCACTAAAGACCAACCACTTCCCCTAGACCGACCTGAAGTATACCAGGTCCCTTGCAGCTGTAAACCGGCCTGCTTTGGCCAAACAGGCAGGACAGCAAATGTCAGGATTTTGGAATGCAAAGACTACATCTGGTTTCACCAGTACAGCCACTCTGGGCTTGCAGACCATGCTCTTGATACCTGCCACAGAATATGTTGGAAGAAAGCTCTGTTAATACACTGCAGCAAATTTAAATACAAAAGATTGTTCATGGAATCAGCCTCAGCTCTAAAAAAAACTTTTCAAACTTCAACAAATTTGGGTGCATGAAACTGCCACAAATTTGGGAAGCTTACATCTTGAGAACTTCAGCTCACCAGCCAAGACAACCGAATATAGCCTGCTGTGGGGGGAGGGCACCTTTAGGACTCTTGGAACAACAGTAGTTTTCTCTCTTCTGCCTCATTTGCTTTTTGTAGTGCCTGCCTGTGTACACATGTCATAGTTGTATGTTTCCATGAAGATGGCAATGTGACATTGCCGAAATATAGGAGGTATTTATTATAGTTTCTTTTAATTAATATTCCAGTATGCATTGTAAATTCCTTAAATAATTTAATAGTCATGTTGAGTTTCCTCTGAAATTGTCAGTTTAATGTCTTTCACTTTAAACAAACTGGCATGATAAATGTGATTCAGAGATGTTAACACTAATAATTGATATTATTTATTCTTAGGCAAGAGGTGGGGGTTATGAGAGTGAAGATGCTTATCAGAATGCTGAACTCATATTTTTAGACATTCATAATATTCATGTGATGAGAGAGAGTCTCCGTAAATTGAAAGAAATCTGCTTTCCATCCATTGATGAAACGCATTGGTTGTCTAATATTGAATCCACCCATTGGCTTGAGCATGTACGTTGTATTTTAGCTGGAGCAGTACGTATTGCAGATAAAGTTGAGAGTAATAAAACATCAGTTGTAGTTCATTGTAGTGATGGTTGGGATAGGACTGCCCAGGTAATATGTACATACTTTATTTTATTTTTTTATTAAATAATATGTAACTTTGATGTAATTTTTAATTTGCTAACATAACCTTGATTTAGTAAGATATTCACCAACATTTTAACATTGGAATGCAATTTAGTGGGGTTACATGAAAGTTGAAGCTTGATAAGCATGAGGAATATATAATTCCACATCTTTAAATTAAAGATACCAAGAAATTATATACTTGGTTTAATCCTTTATCAGATGTGACATCTTTTGACTATTCGTATAAGAAATTAAGACTTCGGCATTACTTCAACCTTAATATCACCTCTGGATTTGGCTTCCACTGATGAGACCTCAATAAAGGTAGAAACTGGTCTGAGTAGTGACCCTTCCCATAATGCATAGCATTATACATACCTGTAAGGCTATGTGCTTTGCATTATGGGATACTAGGGCAAGTGACGTGAAGTCATCAGCCTCTATATATGAGTTGCCCCAGTCCTGAAAATACTTCAGGTGAAAACTTGTTTGCTTACACTTGGATAAAGAATTAAACCAAGTATACAATTTCTTGGTATCTTTAATTTATAGTATAACCAAGTGGATGAACTTCCAACAATTTCACATCTTGTATTCATTTTAAGATCAGCTAGGGTTTTCTAATGTCCAGTTCCAGTCTTCTTGCTGTACATCATGCTGCTAACAATTTTCCATTGGAGCGATCAAGTGAAGATGGACTGATAATTTTTTTGATCAGGTTGTAGTCTGATGGTTGAAAACTAAATCTGTTATGATAATAACAGATTTAGCATAAATACAAAGTAATAGTACATACTGGCTGAACCAGAGCAGGACAAAATACTTGAGGTATTTAAAAACTTAGTCTTGAAAACCATTACTTGTTATTTGAAGTACATTTTTAGAGTATTGAGTCTAACTCTAGGGGTTAAGGCAGATATGCTAATATGTATCCTATATATTATAAACATTAGTGACAGTATCTACACTTCTTTAAGTTAGTTAGTTACATTTATTTTTTTCTCATTTGTGATCTTAAGATCTTTCATGAATATATTTTGCATTCTTATTTTCAGCCTTGCAGTCTTGATCATTTACAATGTTTCGTGTGTATTTTTGTAATATCATCATAGTAATAATAAATATGAACTCCAAAAAAGTTGAACTTTTATGAATACACTTAGTCGTCGACTCATGACTGACTTCCGTTCTCGCTGACAGGTCGTAAGTTGATCTGGTCTTATGTCGGCCATATATTTATTTACAGTATTCTTTAACACTTGCACTGTGCAAAGACTCATGGGTGAATTTTTCTGTATTAAATCTTCCATCCACATAAACAACAATTTCTCCATTTCATGGATGGGTCCCTGTCATTGTTTGGTTAAAATTGTAGACTTCATAGGTGCGGAACCTTTCACAGCTTCCTGAATTCTTTCTTTGTCCTTAAGTATCGTTGATACCGTGGAATGTGATACTTCAAGTCACGTGCTATCATATTCACTTTCTTTCCGTCTTCATACTTCTGGATAACTTTCATTTTACACTTTAAATCAATAGTTTTCCTTGACTTCTTAGCTTGCGTATCTGTAGATGAAGGCATTTTTCTTTTACTAGACATTTTATGGGTAGTATTTCAGTAGAATTTTAATTAATACACCACAAGCAACAGATGCTTGAAAGCGACTGAGTGTATGTGAGAGATAGTTATCGTATGATAACTATCGTATCCCATTGTTATCGTACATGCAGCTGCCTGATTTATTATTAATTAATTAATTATTTTTTTTTTTTGGTCATAAGTGCGGACGGTCGTAAGTCGACGACCAGGTGTACATTGTTACATGAATACATTTGTATGAATACAAATGTTAAAATTGTAGGTATGAAGTTTATGCTATGATTCACTTCCATTAAATAGGTGTGTGTGTGTGTGTGTGTTAAAAAAATCTTTCGCATTAGTAGAATAATTTTATGGCCTGGGTTCGAATCCCATGATGTTTGTGATTGTCTTTAGGTGCGAGATGAATTTCATCGTCCAGTATGAGACCACTGTCCCGCTTATTATTGGAGGCCTGAAGAGTAGGGATCCCAGATACGTTGGAAAAAAATATGGGACGCTTATGACTGAGGGTGAAAGTTTAGTATGCGCACCATCACATATGCCAGTCTTACAAAATGATTCTAACTTTCCAAATGTATGCGTAGTAAGGTTTACTATGCACACACTTTACTAAGTATAAGTAAACAAATAGTATATCAAATTGTTAGGCTGCATATTTTCATTAAGCCACTTTAAGTTGCCTTCAAATGGTTTTTTACTTACTATTATAGATACAAAATAGATTGTTAATACAGTAATGCTCTTCTCACCTGACAATATTCTTATTAACCAATCAGTCTTGCTCACTCTCAATACTTTTCTGAAGAATGAATTTCACTTAACAATTGTTTGTTTTTAAGAATTATGATTTTACAATAAGCATTGATTTTACATTTTTTACAGACAATTTGTTTTTCTCATCAGTCCACAGTGCAGTCATGCTAGAAAATAATCTTTCGACACATGCATTTGTTTCAGGGATACACATAACGAACTTTACTACTTTCTTTAAATTCGATAGTTCTCATTGAACGTTTTTTAAGAGATTCACCCAGACTTCATTTAAATGTTTAGATTCAACATGTTCTTCACTTCAGAATCTTCTTTGGATTTCAGAGCTGTTTTCACTATCATTACTTCATCAAACAAATCAGATTCAACAATGTTTGATATGCAGCAGTCTGATTAATAGTTTGGACTGTTTGAAGAACATTTTCCCAACATAATGCTGTTCTTAGTTTCACTCAAGACATACTGTCTAATTTCAGCATATACTGTGACCATTCTTTTATATATAACACATGTGTTGTAGAAATCATTATGAGATTGGAATGCCTTTTTCACTAATCAATCCTTCCTCTTGCAACTCAAGAAGTAGCTTCTTTTCGGTGGTAGTTGTTAAATTTTCATCTCTTCTCATTTCAATTTTTTCAACCAGTGACTGTATAATTGACTGTTCTTCAACAAAAGATATCGTTTCGCCTTCTATGTTCCTGATAGTAGTATGAAACATTTCACATTGCAACTCCAGAAAAGTAGAAAACAGCTTGGACACTGGGTTCTGGAAAAAGTCTTTCAACATTGTCGGACATTTATCTTTTGAAAGAAAATAGGCTTTAAGTCCTTCATACATTTCATTCAACCTTTTGATAGCTGGATGCAATGACAGCCACCTTGTCTTCGAGTGTCCTAGAACTGTTTTATACTCATTGTCCACAAATTCACAAAATTCTTTTACGGACTGGACTCTTACAGAGTATATATAGAAGTGTTGAAATATTTTAGCTATAACAGCCTCAATGTCTACAGGCAATGTATCAGTTGCAGTTTGCACAGCATTGTTTAAAATATGAGCTCAGCAACCAACTCCAATCAATCTGTGACATTTCTAGTTCTCAATTTATGGTACACATTGTTTCTTCCCTTTCTCGAACATCCACCGAAGTTAGTATTGTCCACTGACAAGGCTATGACTTTATCTTTAATCTTCCAAGATTTTAATAAGTCCCATATGTAATCCGTAAGTTGTTCTGCGCTTTCATTAGGAAGGTCTGTAAATTCTAGAATCATAGTTTTAACACCTTTTTCTGGAACGAAATATCGAACTATCAATAGCATTAATTTTGAAGCACCATGGTTTGAAGCATCAATCAGGATAGATATATAATTTGCTTTCTCCATTTCCAGTTTGAATTGCTTGATTGCAAATGGAGCCAAAACATTTACAAAACAAACAAAAACAAAAACGCTTGTGTTTTTGTTTGCCCACACGTAAATTTTTTATCATATAACTTGTGTATTATTTTAGATGTACAATCCATTGATTGAAAACTGGTTGTGAAAACACGTGTGATACGTGAAAGTTGGTTCTTCTGCAGCAAGATTCTTTTCCACTTCCCCCATCTCTTTCTTGGTAAAGAAATCACTGACTTTTGCACTTGTAATAGCTCGAGATGAAGATTTATGTCTTTTCGTAGCAATGTGCTAGGTAGATAATGTCGGACTTTCCGCCATGCTCGACGCTAAACAAGCCACCACAAACCGTACACTCCACTTTATCAGCCTCACCCAATTTATAGCTTTTTTTTTTTAAATGGAAATTGAGTTTTTTTTTAAAGAGTCTGTATAATCACACTTCCTTTTCGGCATTTTCGATGTTTAACAGAGCCACAGGAGAATTGAAAAACCATACATTTTAACAGCAGCCGTAGCCGTACCAACCTGTTTCTTTCGGAGCAAGCTTCTAAAATGGCGTGGGCCAAGCGGACCGTTCCGTGCTATTTAAATCTGAGCCAATATCACAGCACATGCCAAAAATGTCAATGCACATGCGCACTGTTTTAACGAACTTATCATTGTTTCAGTGTTGCCATCGCCTTGAGAAAATAACAACACGTCTACAGTTCACTATAATGATGGAGAGCGATGTTTGTAATAGAATAGAAATTGTAACTCATTGATTTTGTTATTCAGTCTTGAACTCTAAAATACAGGACAAAAAGCTGTCCCGAAGAGTTTTCTTGGGACAATGGGACGCGTTAGCCAAAAACTGGATGACGTGGCTTGAAAAAGTTTCATGCTTGGTCTCTAGAGCAGGGTTTCCAGACTATGTAAAAGTAAATAAAAAATATATAAAATTGATTTAAAAAAAATGGGGGAAAAATCATTAGGCCACTGATGGTACAAATGTACTATAGTTTACTAAATAACCTTTTGTGGGTGGAAACCAAATTAAAAAAAAAAAAAAAAAAGGAAATGACTCGCTGAGTTACTGATCATAAACATTCCTTAAATTTTAATTCTTAATTCATCAATAAAACTAGAGCAGTATAGCAAATACTTGTTTTCTTCAGTTTATCATATATATATAAATTTTATCACTGGCATGAAAATGAAAAATGTCCATGTACTGCACTATGTGAAATAATAATTACATCAGCTGCTCCAATTGTGTTAAAGATCCTGTCAGCTATGCCATTTATCTAATATATCTGTAAAGAGACTATATGTAAATAACAAAATGCCAATTTGTTATTTCTGTAGAGAGAGACTTTTATTACCAAGTGTTAAATATACAAAAGTTCAATCCAATTGGTGCAATGACTTTTAACTATTATTTTTAGAGTCCAAGAAATCCACAATAGGTTTATTTGTAAATCTATAGTACATTTGTTCCATGGGTGAGGGGGATTAAGGATTGTGTTTCTCTACTCCTGTGGCTTCTTCTCTTTTGAGAGGGTTGCAGCTGATTACTAGGGAGATAATGACACAAGGTGGTTTCCCATTGCCTTCCTTGCTGTAAGTATTTATGACTGTAGCCATGTGTGTTTACAGGACCTGTTTTGAGAGATGAAAAACCTGAGTTACCGGAAGAAAAAATCCTCCAACTCTGTATGAGACCAGTTAACTCACCTTTAGTTGAAAGAGACCAGATAAAGATTCCTCACGTCATAGACAGGAATTGAACCCAGGTCTTTCCAACCAAAGGACTTCGACTGAGCTACAAAGGCTCTTTAGTTTCTCTATTTTTATTGATTATAATTATATATATATATTTGTAATTTTATTTATTCATTACATAGTCTGGAAACTCTGTCCCCCCCTCCCCCCCTAGAGATTAATTATGGAACTTAAGGCCTCCAATAAGCAGGACAGTGGTCTCACAATGGGCAATCATTTCCCGCCTAAAGATAATCATACATATCCATGCCCACAGCAAGATTTGAACCTTCAGCCTGTTGGTTGGAGAGTGGATATGCTAACCAGGCTAGCAAAGATCCTTGATCTTGAGGAAGTGTGCAGAATTTGGTTTATATTTTACTTTTATGGTCACCTTTTACAAGAACCTTTCTCCCACCTCAGCTGAAACTTTGAGACCTCTCCCACTTGATTTAGTGAATGTACTTGAATTTGTCAAGTTAAATCTGTTTAAATCTTCTTTTCCACTAATTGTCTTCCTTATGTGTATCTTTTGCATGGGTGATATTTTTGCTACTTTGCCATATCTTGAAACTCAACTAATCAATTTCTTACAAGACTGTCTCATATGGAGGTGGTTGGGTTTTATCTCCCATTAAATCTGAGTTTTTTTTTTTATTCTACAAAACAGGCACTTCATCCAGGGAACATACCTAACATGCACGATATATATTGACCTCATCTCATCTCATCTTCTTTATACCCTCTTTTACCTTGCGGTGTCGAGGGTCCATTGATCATCGGATCTCACTCCGTTTACAGGATAAGGTGGTCAGCCCTATGCCCCGGTGTATCCTATGGCCTGTAGTGTTAAGTTCTTAAGGCCAGTTTGCCTGCTTTGCGGGATGAAAAACCCCAGAATAAACTGGGGAAAAAACCCTGCTGTCCATGCCCAAGACTGGCTAACTTGGCTATGGCTGAGGAAGATCCTTCAGCTCCTCACGTCACCGATGGGAATCGAACCTAGGACACTCCTTCCCCAGGCATATGGTTGCGAAGTGCATAGCCACTAGGCTAACTGCGCGGACTCCTATATTGCCGTCATAACTTCAATTATTTTGGCTGTAATTCCAAATAACCTTATCTGTGGATGAGTCTTCGTCCACAGATCAAATTCACTATGACAAAAGGAGAGTGCAGGTAAGATGTATTTTCTAGACATCTTACCTGTACCTCTTCCTGGGACTTTGTCCATTCCATTATATATCTGTTAAACTTACTTAATAAAGTCCACACCATACATAAGGTACTGATGAGGTGTGTTTTTCTTTCAAGTGACTTATGGACAAGATCTACACTCATGTAATAATTGTTTACATAAACTGTTCTGCCACAATCCAGCAGTGGGTCGCATAATTTCATAACAACAGTAGTTGGGACATTTTCAATGGCATTTGTCAAATTTTTCTCTTTCCCTCAATAAATTCTGAAGTCATAGGTGTAGCCACCTTCAACGCATAACTTGAATAGTTTGACTCTGAATTTATGTTGTTTGTTTTTTATGTATTGCAGGAATGTTATCCTGCCTCGAAAAGGGACCAATGTCTCGTCTATACAGACTCATTCTCTGGGTGTGAAATAGCGTTTGAAATTAGCTCTCAAAGATTCAATTAGTGGTGTGAGCTTATACAGTATGTTGGAAACATCTGCATTTTCATTATTCGAAAAATGCCAGTTTGATAGCAGCAGCAGCTCGAAATGATTTCATGACATAACATTGCTAATTTTATTTGAATACATTATTTTTTTTCGACCAATAGTCAGACAGGTGAGGCAAACAGAAAAGACCCATCCAAAGTTGCAATCCAATGAAAGTCTTCATTTCCTGTATGTTGGTATCTTTCCATTTGTTGATTCTCACACTGGGCAAACAACTTGCGTTTATTTTCTGAGAAGCATAACGATTAGTTTAGTTGATCATGAGTTCTAACAACTGATCATCTATAAAAATCGATGGGCAACTTTTCAAACATATTTTCAAAAAGTTCAACAAACATCCTCGAAAGGATGGTCTTTTTTTCGGACATCAACTCGTCCAAAAGTTTTTGCAATCTTTGCTGCTGTCTCTCGTAGTCACCCATATTACTAAAATAATAACGTTCTTAAAACATTCAATATTTTACATCAGAATTACCTAATGAAAAGAAGTACCACTTTTTTGTTTCACTATATCACTTAGCTAGTGATAAAACAAACAAAACAGTCACAACAACTCTGTAAACAAATATACTAAGAAATTCAAACTTCATAGATAGATTATATGTGAAACTTGCATGCCTCACATGGCCACGTGGTGTTTTATTGTTGACACAGTCTTACTTTGCTCAGCAGGCCATGCGAAATGTATGTGTGTTACACACGCTGAATAAACATTTCAACAAAAGCAAAAAATTGTTTTTACAGCGCAGTTAAGTGAAATAATCACTAGAATAAATATGACGATTCAGCACAGTGGCCTGTGAAGATGGAACAAAAATTAGTATCGTGGCAGTTAAAATGTTAAACACAAAGATAATCTTATTGAATGGAGGCGTGTTCAGATTAAGTCATGTGGGCGAAATATCAAAATGGGAAATTAGGCAATGAGACTATTTTTGCTTGTGGTCCTCCAGAAGGCTCGCCTAAGGAAGAAGCGGAGGAATTTTTTAAGTCATTATAGAAGGTAGCTGACATAAAAAGGGAAAGCTAGTTATACGTGTGGACAGGCTTATGTGTTCGTCATACATGTTGTAATAGATTTCACGGTATGATATGAACACAGATGGATAAGAAAATAACTATTTATTAACTTAAAAGCTAATATTTTGCTGGTATTATATCCAGCATCTTCAGAGCACACAACACAAAGTTTGTTACAAATGCAAGACAACCACAATCTGGTTTGACAGTGGGGCTAGTATAAGTAATTGCAGCGTGCAACACAAGACTAAAGTCCTAATATGGCACCATCTAGGTTAAAAAAAAAGCTAGTTAGTTCTAGGTGGAGATCTAATATCAGAACACACAACAGTATGTAGGAAAAATTTGGAGATGAGAGCAAAGTCAATTATAATGGTGAAGGGCTGCTGGATTTCTATTCAGGATATAGTTAGGCCATCACAAGCACCAAGTTCCACTAGAAAAATGTGCATAAAATCACTGGATACTGAATGAATGAGAATGGACTGGCAATTTAGGATTTAGATGACCAAATTGTATTCTTATTGGTTTAGCAAGAGTAAAATGATGGTACATCATGACAGAATTTCATGCCAGCTGGTATGTGGTCTGGTTAAACAAGGGCCCCCAGTGGTGCACTCAAGGGGCCCTGTTCCCCTCCCAAAAAAAGACAAAAGACACTACAAAATTTTCAAAAAATCTTTTCCTAATTAAAATTTATTTTTCTATTTATGTTGTGTCGTGCCTTCTATTTCTATACTACTTATGAATTAGCAGTCACATAAGGTGGGAATACCCTAGAGCAGGGGTCTTCAACCTTTCAGACAGTGTGGGCTGCATTAAAAATTTCAGTGAAGCTCCCGGGTCACTAAGCTATACCGCAGTATTTAGAATTGTAAGGTGCTTTCCAGATTCACAAGGAATGCTGTGCATTTGATACTTTACATAAAATCCTATAAAAATAAACAAACTCAGCTTTAAGAGCATAGGTAGGAGTTGGGTTCATGATAAGTAAATACAATCAGTACTTGAAAAAAGATAATTTAATGAAGAAAACATTCATTTTTTACAATGTAAATGGGCAATTTGGCAATGTTTTTCCTCGACCAGCTTGTCAATGTTGGAAGTCACTATGCTCAGAGTATTCTCAAGATGTTGGTCCGTAATCTGAGTTCTTGTCTTGGACTTCACATGCTTCATTCTGGAGAAGAACTGCTCACATAAGTATGTGCTTCCTAACAAAGCGCACATTTTCAAAGCATGCCGGCGAAGATTAGGGAATGCGTCCTCAGAAACGTAGTCTTTGTAAAATGTAAGCAAGTGCACAATGAATAATTTTTCTCGCAAAGAAGAGTTGTTTTGTAGTTCAAGCAGCTCCATTTGTACTGAGCCAGGCATTTTGGCAGCATTGACACTGAATAGCATTGAAAATAAATCTAAAGAAGACTGTTGGTTACGAAAATCACTAAAACTCTCTTCGAACTCATTTCGCAACAAGGCTAATTTTATAGCATATTCATCAAGAGACGAACAGTTGGACTCAGTGAGAAGCTGAAAATGAGTTAAGTCTTTTTTTTGCGAGTTGTGATCCGCTTCACACTCGCTCAAAAACTCTTGGAATTGACGATGATTCAATCTTCTTGCCCTAATAATGTTGACGATAGTCACAATAACTTTCATGACATTCTCAAATCCAATCATTTTCACGCATAAATTCTCTCTCTCTCTCTCTCTCGGTGGATTAAACAGTAGTAATGGACAAAATCTTTTCCTTCTAGTTCAAGATCTTTGTGTAGCAGTGCAACAAACCCTTCGTTCTTTTCCACCATAGCAGGGGTACCATCAATTACCACACCCTTGAGGTTGGTTAAGCTGAGGTCAAAATGCTGGAGTGTTTTCTTGGCGGCTTCAAGAATATCAGTGCCTTTCGTCATTCCCTTTATAGGTACAAGCGCTAGCAGTTCTTCTGTCACATTGAATTGTTGATCAATGCCACAAACAAAGATAGCCAGTTGTGTTGTATCCTTCACATCTGTGCTCTCATCTAAAGTACGTGAATATGATGTAAATTCAGACAACCAACCGTTTTTTTAAAGTTCCTTCAATGTCATTGGCAAGTTCTTTGACACGTCATGCTATGGTTACCCCAAACAAACTCGGTTTTTTAAATACTTATTATTTGGGCACAGAATATCCCCAGCAGCAATGAGACACTTTCACAAACTTGCTGTCCAAGAAGGGTTTTGATTTTTTAGCAATTTTTTCAGCTATTACATAACTTACTTTGATGCATGCTTCGCTCTCTTCCCTCTGCCTTTTAAATGTACCATGCTGGCATTTTAAATCAATTTGGAGATGGTTCACTTTGTCCACACGAAGCTGCCCTTGAAGGTGATCGAAATTGGACGCACATGCTTTGTCTCATAGTGTCGTTTTATATTGTATTCTTTTGATACTGACACTGACTCACGATAAATTAAACACACTGGCTTATTGTCGAGCAGCACAAAAATTTACAAATTTGTCCACTTTTTATTAAAAACTCCGACAAGAATCACTTGATTTATGCTTTTTTACTCGTAGACTCCATAGTGACGGAAGGTGAATCCAAAAAATGATCCAAAATGGCCATGTAACGGTTATTATCCACTGAATATGTCTCACACACTAATGAAAAAAGTCTGGCAATATAAAACCACAATAGGCTATGGCTGACACACAAACCTGCCGTGCTTATACATGAATATCACACTATTCACGACTGACTGTGGACGAGATGCTCTTGTATTTATATGAAAATAACAAAGTATCGAGAACCTTCGAGATGTATCTGGAAGGCACTAGACAGCGCACTCGAACGAACTACTCCTTCAGCCATCTACCTGCGACATTAGTACTAGTACTTAAGTACCGCTTGGTGCTGGTAGATGGCTGGAGAAGCATGTCTATTTAATATTTATTTTTATAAGATTTTATGTAAAGTATCAAATGCACAGCGTTCCTTGTGAATCTGGAAAGCATCTTGCAATTTTAAATACTGCAGCATAGCTTAGTGGCCCGCGGCCTTCATTGAAATTATTATTTTTTTAATTGCGTTTTAATGTGAAGTAGTTATTTTTTCAAAATGCCCGGCAGGCTACTGCAAAGAGCTCTGCGGGGGGCCCACAGGTGGCCTGCAGGCCATGAGTTGAAGACCTCTACCTAGAGCTCTCAGGAATCATGGCAGCTGTGAATGCAAGGTGAATGAAATAGCGCGCGGACAGACCGAGCGCTACTTTGTTTGCCTTAGTCGAGCCAGAGGAGAACACTGGTATCATGTATTGGTGATCACTGCAGATGCTCAGTCATAGGTCGTATGCAATGCATAGTGTGTATTCTCAAATCTTCGACTCAAGCCCCCCATCCCCAGATGAAATCCTCAGGGTGCCACTGCAAGCCCCCCCCTCCCCCATTGTCTTCGTCAGGGAACAGGTGCAAACAGCGAAAAGCCCTCTACTGGAACAAATCCTGAAACACACCCCCAACTCGACATCACCAGAGTTCAAGACTGGTACCATCGACATAAGAAGAAGCCTGAATGGCAAAGAAATGGAGCTAAGAGGAATTGGATAAGTACTAGATCAACATAATAGGGGTGACTGAAACAAAAAAAGGCAAAATCTGGTGAGATTTTTCTGAGCAGTAGATACAAAATGTTATATTCAGGCAATGACAATTAAGGAAAAGCAGGAGTAGCTATAGTATTCAACACAAAATGCGAGGCTAATCTTCTTGAATGGTAGGCAGTCTCAAGTAGAGTAATGTGGACAAATATGAGAATGGGGAACTGGACAATGAGACTGATTTGTGCCTATGGTCCCACAGCAGGTTCTACTAAGGTAGAAGTGGAGGAATTTTTGAGGCTTTAGAGAAAGCAACTGACACAATGAAAAAGAAAAAGTTGGTCCTTGTTGGGGATCTACATCCTCTGTCCAAAATGAAACCGAACTTTTCGAAAATAGAAGAACTAGTGGCACCACCTGTTGTATCTTTTTGTTGTTGAAAGCGGCAACTTTCATTAGTGTTGTGGCAACTGTTTATGACATTTGTTTCATTAGAAGCAGTTATAGTGCCAAGAGTGACAGTGTGTTTTGACGAACGGTCGGTCATCACGATATTCTTGCCATATGCAACAATTTCTTGCTATCAATCACTTCAAAACTTTGAGATAAAACTCACCATTGACTTTGGCCAGGCGGAATGAATTTTTTGTGGATAATGCCCTTGGGATCGTAGAAACAAATCAGCATTGTCTTTACTTTTGACTTCTCCAAGCGACTTTTTTTTCGGATCACCCTCTTCTGGTGGTCTTCACTCAGCACTCTGGTGCTTTGTTTCGGGCTGATACTCAAAACACCATGTTTCGTCACCAGTAACGATCGTTTCAAGAAAGTTTGAGTCCTTACGAGCAGTTTTAATGAGATCCTTGCAGTGTTCAATTCGATACATTTTTTGGTCGTCGGTCAACTTGTGAGGAACACGCAAATTCAATTTACGAAGGCCCAAACTCTCACTTGAAACGATGTGCACAGTTTGATTTTGGAATTCCCAATTCATCTTCAATCAATCTCATGGACTATTTCGGGTTTTCTTTGATGAAATCATACACTTTTTGGATGTTAACTTCGCTCAGTCCAGTTTTTGGATGGCCCAGCTTTTCGTTGTCTTCGAGCGTCTGAAGACCACTTTGAAATCACTTAAACCCCTCGTAAACTTCAGTACGGGATAAGCATTCATCACCGTATGCTTTTGAAGCATTTGATGCATTTCGGTAAAACTTTTACAAAGTTTAACACAAAAGTCAATTGCAGCTCTCTTTTTGAAACTAATTTTCCGACCGTTCATCAAAACACACTGTCACTCTTGGCACTATAACTCGGCTTCTAATGAAACAAATGTCATAAACAGTTGACACAACACTAATGAAGGTTGCCACTTTTGACAACAAAAAAGATACAACAGGTGGCACCACTATTTTTTGAACAGAGGGTGTACATAGGAGAGTAGGAAATGATTGTCAGACATACAAAAATATTTTGGTTAAGTTTGGAGAAAAGAGCAAAGCTAATAATAAAGGCAAATGGGCAAATAAATACCTGTTGGATTTCTGCTCAGGACATGGACTGGTTTGGTTATTACTAACACAATGTTCCAACATAAAAATATGCACAAATTTACATGGAGGGAAGAAGCAAACATTAAGAAAAGTTTCATTGACTATGTTATTGTTGATAGTAATGTTTTCTCCCTGGTACAGAACACCAGATTGTACAGAGGATTTGAAATTGGTAGTGATCACTATTTAGTCTTGAGTAGGATAAAGTTGAATAACATGTAAGAAAGTTTTAAAGCGAATAAAAGTTGAGCAACTCTCAGATGTGAACTGTAGACTAAAATACACAAAGATTATTGAAGAAAAAATGAAAGAGTTTGAGAACAGGAATCAAACCTTGGGGATTCAGTGGCAAGCCCTGAAGAAAACACTGATTGATTCAGCCAGAGAGGCATGTGGTGAGGTGTGCAAGGATAGAAAAATCAGAACTCCATGATGGACATAGGAAGATAAAGAGGTAGGTAGTGAAGGAAAAGAAGAAAGCATATCAAAAGTTCATGGCAAATAAGTCAGCTGGTGCTCTTAGAGAATACAGAGACAAATGTAAGAAAGCTAAACACTGTGTAAAACTAGCCAAACAAATGTCATGGGAGGGCTTTGGTAAGAACATAGAAAATAAGTATCAAGAAAGTGACAAGATATTCTGGAGGTTGTTGAAGAAGCTCAGAAATAGAGGAATGAGTGCTTTAAAAGGAGCTAGAGACGATAAAGGTGACATGAAACTGGAGAAAAAGATATTTGAAGTATGCAGTAATTACTTCAAAAAATTGCTAAATGAAACAAGCCGTGATGACATGACAGTGGTAACAAAAAACTCAACAGACATGCAATCAGGAATACATATCCATACTTGAAGTAGAAAAAGCCATCAAAAGTCTGAAGTGTAACAAGGAAGCAGGAGTAAATGATATTTGACCAGAAATGCTCAAGTATGGAGGTATAAAAGTCTTGCAGTGGCTGCACTGCATAGTTCAGAAGTCTTGGACAGAAGGACAAATTCCAGATGATTGGAATAGAGCTCGCATAGTACCTATATACAAAAAGAGAAATACAGCCCCCTCCCCCTTATCCATGGAGAATACGTTCCAAGACCCCCCCCCCCCTATGGATGTACTGAATGCTATATATACTATGTTTTTCCTGTACATACATACATACATACCTATGATAAAGTTTAATTTATAAATTAGGCACAGTAAGAGATTATCAAAAAGAATTAATAATAAAATGGAACAATTATAACAGCATTCTGTAATAAAAGTTATCTGAATATGAATGGAATCTTAGCAACCTCAGCATACGTTTATTATTATTATTTTATGAAGTTGAGAACTTTCACCTTTTCACTTAAAAGCAAACACTTTACGGCTTCTCTTTGGCACATCCAAATTGGCAGCATCACTACTCTTGCACTTTGGAGCCATTATTAAGTAATGGTTGCTTGAATACAAGCACTGTGAAACTGCAACAGCTTACGGCTTCATTTCGTTGATGTAAAATTACATCGGCAAAGTGGTTGTTAAATCCAGCATTATTTCAAAACTGAATGTTTGTAAAAACTATGAAAATTTCATAAACTTTCATAGTTTCTACAAACTATGAAAAACCTGAGAGCTAACAAGAATACAATCCTTGTCATCCTCAAGTTACTTAGATATTTAAATCAAATAGTGCAAGCCAAGGCAACTCTGGGATGCTAAGGATTGTATTCTTGTAAGCCCTAGGTCATCTTACGAAACTTTCATAGTTTCTACAAACATTCGGCCTTGAAATAATGTTAAATCTAATATCCAATTTTGTGGATGTAATTATAAATTGTTTATTTCTAGAATTTTCCATTTAATATTTTCGGACTGGGGGTTGACTACAGATAGCAAACCCATGGATGGGTGGGGGGCATGGTAAAACTGAATGTGAGAATTACAGAGGTAAGAAATTACACCTCATTAGGGAAATACAGAGGTATTTCCCTACTAAGGTGTGTTCCTGGTAAGATTTATGCAAGTATAAGGGGGGACCAGAAAGTAATCAATTATTTTTAATAGGTCATTTTTAGCCGATTGTTTTTTCTTAAATAACACATAAATTATTAAATTTGATTTTTATTTAAATATTAGCATTACTTTTCTATTTAACAAATCTGTTTTTTTTTTTTAATTTTAGATTATTTTTTTAATATGGCGGACTTTAAAGTTGAAGAGCACCATTTACGTCATTGTATGCTGTTTTTGTTTCACCAAGGAAAGAATGCTACCGAGGCTACCAAAATCATTTGCTCAACTTATGGAGACATATTGAAGGTTAACAAATGTCAGCGATGGTTTAGGAGATTTGCAGAAAAAAATTTTGATCTCTCTGATCGTCCTCGATCTGGAAGACCTCTTACTCTAGATGACGATGCTCGTAAGACTCTTGTTGAATCAGATCCAAAACAAACCATACAAGAATTAGCAGAGAAACTTAATTCATCATGGTCAACTGTCCAAGAGCACTTACATAAGAGTGGCAAGGTTCTTAAACAGGGTTCATGCGGTACCCATTCACCCTGTTTAAGAACCTTAAACAGGGTGAATGGGTACCGCACAGAAAACAAAGCACAGAGATGGGCGATTTGCAATTCATTCTTGACCAGACAACAAAATGACCCCCTTTTTTTGGAACGAGTTGTAACTGGTGACGAAAGATGGGTGCTGTATAAGAATAATAAACGCAAAAAACAGTGGCTTTCTCCAAATCAAGATGAAGTTCATCTTTCTCCTAAAGATGAACTTCATCCACAAAAGGTTCTGTTGTGCTTTGGTGGGATATTCGTGGAATTATTCATTACGAACTCATGGAACAAGCTAAAACTATCACAGTAGCCATCTACTGTGAACAATTAGAGCGACTACATCAAGCATTGTTAGTCAAACGTCCTGTGCTTGTCAATCGAAAAGGGGTAATTTTGCAAGCTGGAGACCACAAGATAATGCAAAACCACATTCTGCAAGAATGACTCAAGAAAAAATTAAGCAGTTAGGATGGGAAAACTTCTACCACATCCTCCATATTTGCCGGATATTGCCCCTAGTGACTATCACTTATTCAGGTCCTTAGAACCCAGCATAAGAAATAAAACTTTCCGTTTGCAAGATGATGTCCAAAGGAGTTTGATATCATTTTTATATCATTTTTTTGCCTCCAAAGAAAAAACGTTTTTCAAAAAAGGAATTCTAAACTTAGTAGATCGTTGGAATAAGGTTATAATTAACGATGGCGATTATAGAATTGAATAATGTTCATTTGTTCTTTAATAAAATTTATGTTAAAAATGTAGTTCAAAAAATTGATTACTTTCCAGTTCCCCTTATATACTTGAGAAACAGTTGAGAATTGTGTAAGGGAAGCTTGGTGAAGAACAAGCTGGATTCAGGCCAAATAGCAACTGTCAGGATCAGATTTTCACTTTGGGACAAATAGTTGAGAAATTGTAGGAATATAACAAAGATCTGTATTTAAGTTTTGTAGATCTGGAAAAGGCATATGACAACGTGCCAAGAGAGAAGCTATTCGAAATGCTACAGTTATATGGTGTCCAATGGGACATTATATCAAGCAATACTTAGTCTTTATTTGAGTTGTAAGTCAGCAGTTGAAATTGAAGAAAGTACAGAAGATGGTGTGATGTTAAATCTGGTGTCAGACAAGTATGTTATCCTCTCTGTTATTCATTATCTATATGGATCACATTATGAAGACGAGCAGTATTAAACCTGATATCAAAATTGGAGATGTTAATCTCAGCTCTTTACTTTATGCAGATGATGTTATACTTTTAAATAAATTCAGTACAAGTCTGCAAGATTCCCTGACTAAATTGAATAACTGTTGTAATAGATTTGGTATGAAAATCAGCAATAACAAGACAAAAACAATGAAAATAGGTAGAAGCATTGAAAATATCAACTGCGTCATGAATGGAGAACCTATAGAACAAGTAAAACATTTTAGCTACTTAGGCACAATTTTTAGTGAAGATGGCAAAATAGATATGGATATAGACAAAAGAACAAGCACAGTTGGTTTAAGTGAGGATCCAGTTGATTAAGTTTATATGGAATAAGAAATTAGTCATTACATTACATTAAATTATCAATGTACAAGACACTCTTCAAACCACTTGTAAGCTATGCACCTGAGTTAGGAATAAAATTGATCAAAGGCTGGAGACTATAAATATGCGAGTTCTGAGAAAAATTAGGTAAGTGAACAGATGGCATCAGTGACATAATTAAAAATGAAGGAAGGAACCTGACATTGTTAGCCTTTAGGAATATGAGAAGAGCCGTAGTTACTTAAACAGAATAGAGAGAAAATATTTGTTATCAGGATGACAGGAAAAAGACCAAAATCTAAGTGGATTGACACTGTTAGGAGAGTCCTAAAAGACTCAAACAATTTGAGGAAAATTATAGAGAGAAATTTCATAATAAGGTAAAGTTTCATATGATTTTGCTATCATGGTATCCTGCATACCCTTTTTTTCATGTGACATGGAAACATGTCAAGGTCTCCACAAATATGACTACTGAAAGGCAATAACACACTGTTTCTCTGCATGTGTTTTATATCTGGGGATGATATGGGAAATGTACATTATTCTAATATAATCTGGTTATAACACACTGAATTAAGTATGTGGTTTTTGTGGGATGACAATTCCCAGTTAGAGTATTGTATATATGGCAAACAAGGTGTTTCATATGGCTTTATTGAAAGATGCAGATGTTGCTATTTGCATAGATGCAGATAACAACATCTGCATCTATGCAAATGTTGTTATTCCTGGAATATCCCATTTACTGTTTTCTTTTGGTTAGTGGGCAAGAAGCTTATCTCCCACAGTATGCTCCCAAAAATATGCTGAATCAGAATATGACTCTGAGTAGAAAAAATGTCATTTCAAAGTTTACAGACTTGTTAATTCTATCAGAATACTGTAAAGCAGCCAGATCCCAGTCAGTACTTTCTTTTTTGAACATTTTATTTTTCTTCAAGTAATGTTGTTACTCTGTGTTTGCTATTGCCTGTACTTCACTATATGTTTCTCTTAACAGCTCACAAGTTTAGCGATGATCATGCTGGATTCTTATTATCGCACTATCGAAGGCTTTGAAGTTCTTGTTGAGAAAGAATGGATAAGTTTTGGTCATAAATTTGCTCAGGTAAAAAATCATATCATGTTGACATTTTTGCATCTCAAAATGTAATCGTAGAAAACAGTGATTTTGAATATCATAAATTTGGTATAATTGAATAGTTAAATGTCATTCATATAGTATATTTTTACAAGTTACATTTGGTTGGACTTGACAAACTCATGTCTCTCTCTAAGTGGACAGATTGTCCACTTAGAGAGATAATAAATACACCCCAACCAAACATCACCAGAGTTCAAGATTGGTACCATCAACATTAGAAGCCTGAATGGCAAAGAAATGGAGCTAGCTGAGGAATTAGATGAGTACCAGATCGACGTAATATGGGGTGAATGAAAAAAAAAAAAAGACAAAAACTGTTGAGATCTTTCTGAGCAATAAATACAAAATGTTATATTCAGGCAATGACAATCAAGGAAAAGGAGGAGTAGCCATAGTATTCAACATTAAATATGAGGATAATCTTCTTGAATGGCAGGCAGTTCTCAAGTAGAGTGATGTAGCAGATATCAGAATGGGGAACTGGACAATGAGACACTTATTTGGGCATATGGTCTCACTGAAGGTTCTACTAAGGTAGAAGTGGAGGAATTTTTTGAGGCTTTAGAGAAAGCAACTGACACAATGAAAAAGAAAAAGTTGGTCCTTGTTGGAGATCTAAATAGCAGAGAAGGAAATGATTGTCAGATATACAAAAATGTTTTGGGAAAATTTGGAGAAAAGAGCAAAGCTAATAATAATGGCAAATACCAGTTGGATTTCTGCTCAGGACATGGACTGTTATTACTAACACAATGTTCCAACATAAAAATGTGCACAAGTTCGCATGGAGAGTAGTAAGGAATAAGAAAAGTTTCATTGACTATGCTATTATATATAATATATATATATATTATAGTGATATTGTCTCCCTGGTGGACGACACCAGAGTGTACAGAGGATTTGAAATTGGAAGTGATCACTATTTAGTCTTGCGCAGGATAAAATCAGATTTCATGTTGAAAAGAAGAACATACGAGGGTGGTCTGAAAAGTTATTGGCCTCGACCATAGATGGCAACACTATCAGCACGTTTTTTTTCTTCAAAGTTGGTACATCTGTCATAAGCATCTATTTGAAATTGCAAGTCATTCTATCAAGTGGTTTGTTTTATACAGCTATCTGAAGCAAAAGTATTGTGTTGTATCCCTTGAAATGGATAAAATTGAGTATCATGCATTTATAAAATTCTTTGTAAAAGAAAGTTTAATGCCAAAAGAAATTCATTCGAAGTTCATAAACATTTATTGTTATTATTATTATTATTCATGACACCTCCAAGGAGTCCGAAGACTCATCGTGGGAGGACACCTACAACTGTCTCAACCACTACACTGAACCTCTACTACGAATCATCTCCATCAACGCCAACTACCGCCCACCACCACCACAACTAGTATTTTTTGTCTGTAAATTGCGTGTGTTCTGAAGGGCCGATTTGTCTGTCTGCAGGATGAAAAACCCGAGTTTCCGGGAGAAAAACCCTGCTACCTCCGTATGAGATCGGCTAACTCACCTTCGATTGAAATCGTCCAGATAAAGATTCCTCCCATCGCGACGAGAATCGAACTTAGGCCTATTCCAATCGAAGGGTGCAATGTACCGTTATTCTTCCAATTGCGCTACGGAGGCGATATTTATGTGCACTCTTCTTCTTCGTTTTCGACAATTAAGAAAATTGGCTGCCGAGTTTAAACGTGGCCGTACCAGCCTTGAAGATGATCCGTGTGAAGGACGTTCAAAAAGTGTACCAACACCAGAAATCATTCATCACTCACATGAAAATCTCCGAACAGTGCTTGGAGTGTTTTAACAAGAGTAAAACTGATTTTGTGCATCAATTTATTACTATGGTTGAGACTTGAATTCACGATTACATACCAGAATCCAAATAGCAGCCAAAACAGTGGACAGAAGCAGGTTGTTCAGCACCAAAGAAGTCAAATTGGTTCCATCAGCAGGAAAGGTTATGGCATCAGTGTTTTGGGGTGCTCAAGGCATTTTGTTTATTAATTATCTTGAGAAGGATAAAACAATAACTGGGAAATATTATTCCGATCTTTTAACCAGACTAGATGAAAAAATTTGCGAGAAAAGACCCAGTTTGCAGAATGGAAAAAATCATCTTTAAGGATAATTCACCTGCCTGCAAAGGTGTTTTGGCAGTGGGAAAATTAAAGGATCTGCACTATGAATTGTTGGAACATCCAAAACAGATTTGACTCCCTCTGACTTCTATCTCTTCCCAAAACTAAAACTCTTCATTTTTTTTTCCTGGTCAGTGTTTATCTCTTCCCAAAACTGAAATTCTTCATTGCTTGTCAGCATTTTTCTTCGATTCAAGAGGTGATTACAGCTGTAGAGGGGTATTTTGTAGATCTTACTGAGAACCACTACATAGTCGGGATAATGGCGTTGCAGCATTGCTGAAATAAATGTGTTAGTCCTAAGGGAGATTATGTTGAAAAGTAAAAATAATTTTGAAATTATAAATGTTTTTTCATTGTTAGGCCGAGAACTTTTCAGACCACCCTTCTATAAAAAAGTTTTAAAGCGATTAAAAGTTGAGCAGCTCTTAGATGTGAACTGTAGACTGAAATACACAAACATTATTCACGAAAAAATGAAAGAATTTGAGAACAGAAAAAACCCTTGGAGATTCAGTGGCAAGCCCTGAAGAAAACACTGATTAATTCAGCAAGAAAGGTATGTGGTGAGGTTGTGGTCAAGGATGGAAAAATCAGAACTCCATGGTGGACACAGGAAATTAAAGAGGCAGTGAAACAAAAGAAGAAGAAAGCATTTCAAAAGTTCCTGGAAAATAAGTCAGCTTGTGCTCTTTGAGAATACAGAGACAAATGTAAAAAAGCTAAACAAAAGTCATGGGAAGACCTTTGTAAGAACATAGAAAACAAATATCAAGAAGGTGGCAAGATATTCTGGAAGTTTTTGAAGAAGCTCAGTAATGAAGGAAAGAGTGCTGTAAAAGGAATTAGAGATGACAAATGTGATGAAAACTGGAGAAAAGATATCCTTGAAGTAATTACTTTGAAAAATTGCTAAATGAAACAAGCAGTGATGACATGACAGTTGTAACAAAACACTCAGCAATTGAAGATGACCAGAAATGCTCAAGTATGGAGGTATAAAAGTCTTACAGTGGCTGCACTGCATAGTTCAGAAGACCTGGACAGAGGGACAGATTCCAGATTATTGGAGTAGAACTCTCATAGTACCCATATATAAAAACAGAAATAAAACTGAATGTGAGAATTGCAGAGGTATTTCTCTACTGAGTGTTCCTGGTAAGATTTATGCAAGTATATTTGGGAAATGGTGAAGGATTGTGGAAGAAAAGCTTGGTGAAGAACGAGCTGGATTCATGCCAAATAGAGACTGTCAGGATCAGATTTTCACTTTACGACAAATAGTTGAGAAATCATAGGAATATAACAAAGATCTGTATTTAAGTTTTGTAGATCTGGAAAAGGCATATGACAGGGTGCCAAGAGAGAGAAGCTATTCAAAACAATACAGTTATATGGTGTCAATGGGGCATTATATCAAGCCATATTTAGTCTTTATTTGAGTTGTAAGTCAGCAGTTAGAATTGAAGGAAGTGCAGGAAGATGGTTTAATGTTAAATCTGGTGTCATACAAGAATGTACATTATTTCCTCTGTTATTCATTATATATATATATATATATATGGATTGCATTATGAAGGAATGCAGTATTAAACCTGTTATCAAAATTGAAGATGTTAGTCTCAGCTTTTTACTTTATTCATATGATGTTATACTTTTAAATAAATCCAGTATAAGTTGGCAAGATTCCCTGACTAAATTGAATAACTGTTGTAATAGATATGGTTGAAGGGTCAGCTATAACAAGACAATGAAAATAGGTAGAAGCATTGAAAATATCAACTGCATTTTGAATGGAGGATCTATAGAACAAGTAAAACATTTCAGCTACTTAGCAAGATTTTTAGTGCAGATATTAAATTAAATATGGAAATATGCAACAGAATCAACAAAGCTGGTATGGTAGGAAATCAACTGAATAATTTTATATGGAATAAGAGAGAAATTAGTCAGAACACTAAATTAGGCCTATACAAGACAGTGTTCAAACCAATTTTAACTTATGGATCTGAGAGCTGGGTTAGAAGTAAAACATTTGACCCAAGACTAGAGACCACAAATATGAGATTTCTGAGAAAGATTAGGGGCATGAACAGATGGCATCAATGGTAATATCATATTAAAATCAAGGATCTTAGGAAAGAACTTGACATTTTCAGCGTCCAGGAATGTGTTAGCAGAGCTAATCTCAAGTGGTCTGATCACTTAAACAGAATGGGTGAGGAAATATTAGCAAAACAAGTGTTCTCTGCCAAGTTGGCAGAAGAAAACCAAGTTATAAGTGGATTGAGAAGATAAAAAGTGCCTTAGAAGACAGAAATATAAGATCTATTAATATTTCAGTCTTGGCAGGTAACAGACTGATTTGGAGGAAAATTGTAGATAGGAAGTTAGTAATGATGTAAATTTTTCATGTAGTACTATTCATATCCTGTACCCCCCCCTTGAGGATATATGGCAGGAATTTGATGATGATGATAATATTTTCAGGTTTAATGCCACTTTGTTTCATTACATGGTCCATATAGATGAATAACAATACAAATAGTTTGCACCTATGCCTTGCATTTGCTTTGACATCAGATTCAAGTCTTGGGTGCAAACTGTTTTCCCATACTTCCTTCAGTTTTAACTGCTGACTTGCAACTTGCAAGTATTGATTATGTATTGCTCTGTATAATGTTCCATGTATGCACCATGCAGTTATAGCTTTTAATAGCTTTTCTCCTGTCACTTTATCCCTTTTCCAAATCTAAAAAAAAATTATACAAGCTCTTGTTATCTTTGCATGATTTCTCAGTCCTGTTTTTAAACCTTTTCCTAAACATTTTCCTTAACTTCTTGCATACTTACATAAATCTTACCTAGGAAATTCTGTAATTTGTGTGGTCAGTTTTTTATTTCTCTTTTCAGTGATCGAGTGCTATGAATGAGCATTTATTAAATGAATGTGTATTATGACAGTTCTATTTCACTCATCTGGAATTCAACCTTTTTTGATCCTGCTGATTGCAGCATTTATATTGTGTGTGTGTGTGTGTGTGGGAGAGTATATATTTATTTTATCGCTTGCACATTCCGAGTGGTTTAAACTCTTAAATTCAAAAGAAAAAGATTTATCTTATGACCACCTTCATCCTTATATTCAAAGGCCACTAGTATATATATATAGGTAGCTTTTGACTTCCTCTAAACAAATAGAACTAAAGTGCTAACATGTGTCCTCCCTCTAGGGTGAATGATAGGCTTTAGTTCTCATTATGCTTGAAGCTTTTTTTTTCACTTATCACATGACAGTAGTGCATTATGTTTTGTAACAAGTGTGCTTTTTTGCTCTGAAGCTGCTGGCTTGAATCCAATGGAATAATCAATAGTTTCCGAAATACACATAGTTTTTGTTCTTGTATGGTTTCCTGAGTTAATATCATTAAAATGATATAATGAATAATAGAACAGTCCAGCCACTCAAAAACTTCCATCCTACCACACTACCGTATTTTAGCATATCAGATCAAATAACATCTACTCCTCATGATATTTTCAACCTCAAATATTAATGCATCCTGATTACATGCCTTTTGGCTATTTTCTATCAGTTCTCTATCTCTCTTGTTTGTTACCACATTTAATATTTTTTCAAAGGGTTTACTTCAGACACCAGAATAACCTTATCTTTAGCTTCTGTGCCTTTTTCATCTTATTCCTTGTACTCTTTCCTCCATTTCCTGGCTTTTTCAATATCCTCCATAATAGTTCCCATCTTTGATATTTAGCTTGTACATTCTTTCCAAAAATTTTTTAATTAATTTTATATTTTATATCACTTAGCTTTCTTACATTTTTCTCTCTTCTCTAAAAAAATTCTAACTTGCCAGGAATTTTCAGTATGAGTCTACTATGAAGTTTTTATTTATTTATTTTTATCCTCCAATTCTTCTCTGTCTGCATCAACTAAAGCTATATAGAAGCCATTAGAAATCTAAGAGGCTATTTTTGGGATGGAAATTATTAGTGAAGCACTCTCCTAATCTTACACATATGACTGTATTAATCTGTTCAAAATTTGAGAGATTTATCTTATGACTCCCTTCATCTTTATAACCACTAGTATATATTTATAGGTAGTCTTTGACTTCTTGTAAACAAATGGAATAAAGTACTAACATGCATCCTACCTCTTGGGTACATGCTAGACTTTAGTTCTCTTTTTCCATTACTCTTGAAACTGTTTCACTTCACATAATTGTAGTTGTGCATTATGTTTTGTAAGCATACAAGAAATCAGGAAATTATACAAGAACAAAAAATATATATATTTATAAAGCTATTGATTATTCCCCTGGATTCAAACAGCAGCTTCAGAGCAAAGGAGTGACTTTTGTGCTCCTTTGCTCTGAAGCTGCACCAAAACCTGGTTTGAGAGAAAATTTAAAGAGTCATGTGAAATGCTCAAACACAACCCAAATCTCAACAAAAATGATGGCCTAACCATTTCAAGAATGTAGAGGACCCATCTACAACCTGTATAACAACCTAAACTAGCCATAGAAAAATCCCACTACAAGAAGATAACCTGGTGAAGTGTTTGTAACATTCAACACCAACTGAAAGAAATCATATTATAACATTCAGAACTGTACAAATCCAGAAGAATATTAATACATGAGGACTTTAGCAGTTTATTATAGTTGTATTTATATTTTTTTATTTAATTTTTTTAAAAAATTTATTTATTTATTTATTTATTTTTAAAATCTTTTATCATCACTAGAGGTCAGGCTAGGAAAAAGGATTAATTAACTAAGTAGATCTAGTTTACCGGTATACAAGGCTAGAGCATGTAGCTTGGTTCCTTATACACTTATATCCTTCCGATGATGACCTCGATACAGGGGTTGAAATGTCAAGTTTTATTTTATTAGTAATTAATAAAATAATCTGTTCAACACGTGTGTTTTTGTGTCCCTAAATTTATAAATATGAAATATATATATATATATATAGTTTTTGTTCTTGTATGATTTCCTGAGTTTAAAATGATATAATAAATAACAGAACATTTTAGCCTTGCTGCATGAGTAATTTTCATTCCTAGTAGTTAATCTAAAAAGGTTAATTACTGGGAATGAAACAGCTTATATATCTGCTTATGCTTTTTGCTTCCATTCTTCCTTTTTTCCATATCTTGGGCCCACTTTTCTTTACTCATAGTATTTCAATCGCATATACCATGGTGATCTTGTATTTGATCCTACTATTTTTCTTTTTTCATTTGATATTTCACAGTGTTATTTTAAGCCCATTTCAACTGATTTTCTCATTCTTCTTAAAATATCTGTTCCTACCACCAACATTTAAAATTTTTTTTTTTTAAATTCAAACTACCGTATATGTCAGGATATAAGAGGAGGCCTAAATTTTAGGCTATTTTTAGGTTTTAAACTTATGTCGGTTGTATAAGACGACCCCCCCCCCCAATTTCTTCTTTCGTCTATTAATGCATTGTTAGGTATTGTTGCTATATCCGTTATTTTTATATCTATGCATATCCGTTATTTTTTTGCATAGCATAGACCAGGCGGTATAATGAAGAAGCACAGTTTATTAGTATGGGATATGTTTCGCAGTCATTTAACTGAGAATACTAAAAGTCTTCTAGAAAAAAATAACACAAAAATTGCTGTTATACCAGGTGGTTTAACTTCTATATTGCAACCACTAGACGTCTGCTTGAACAAACCATTTAAAGATCATGCGAGAAGAGTGGAATAATTGGATGTTGACTGGTGAAAAATCATTTACAAACGGTGGATCTTGGATGTTGACTGGTGAAAAATCATTTACAAACGGTGGATCTTGGATGTTGACTGGTGAAAAATCATTTACAAACAGTGGATCTATGCACGCTGCATCACTTGATATGTTGTGCAATTTTGTGATGAAAGCACAGAATAAAGTAAAAGTAGAGACAGTAATAAAATCATTTAAAAAGTGTGGTATCTCTAATCTTATGGATGGTATGGAAGGTGATCTGTTGTGGGACACTGATGATGATGAAAACGAAATCAATTCACTGGATTCGAACTGGGATCCATATGACGATCATTTAAACAATGAATCTGAAGAACTATTTTCAACAGATGATGAAGAAAATTAACATGAAAATTGAGGTTAATAATTATTATTTGTTGTTTAAGACTTACATCTACTGTAATATTTTAAATAAATTTATGCAACAAAAATTAATCTGATTTGTTTATAAACACTGCCTATTTTCTTATATAACGATGTATTGTAACTACCTAAATGTTCATCCAAGAAATTAAGCTTTGTTTTTTATACTCACCGTATAAGATGACCCATGATTTCAAGGAGTTTTCTGTAGTATTCGAGAGTTGTCTTATATCGACATATACGGTACTTTAAAAAATATTGGGTTTTTCTGCCTGCCTAACAGACAAACTGACTAGTGAACTTACACTTAAGTATAATATACTTCATGGCTTTAGCACAGGCATGTCAAACACGTGGGCCATATGAGGCCCAGCGACAAGTAACATGCGGCCTGCCAAACTTTGTAACCAATGTGGTTGTTTAACTTTTGACAACACTGAATTAAATAAACATATTTAAAAGATTAACATTTCCACTTAACATTATTTTATATGCCAGACTACGCTGCAATTTCTAAAGGAAATAATGTTCTATTTGTCATTTCAAAAAATCTTGTTACACCACTGCATAAATATCGAATTTTACCGAATCTTAACGAGCAAGTCTATATTTATGCGACCATATCCGCTGACCAGAGCAATCATAGGCTAGCCGTTAGTAATTTTCAACTCGCAAGAAAGTGTAGTGTTTTCTTTATAATTAATAAAGAATTTATAAAAATAATGTCGAAACCTTCAACCAGTATGACTAAAAAACGATAATTGAAGAACATCGTAGTTTTTTTGTTTTTTTTTTTAATGGGAGTTACAATATTTTTGTATTCAAGGAAGAAAATTATGACTGATATGTAGAAACTCTATTGCAGTTTGCAAAGAATATAATATTAAAAAGCATTACGATACAAATCATAAAGAAAACTATGACAAATATGTTGTGAAACTTTGTGAAGATAAATTGTCAGAATTAAAGTTAATACTTTAAAATCAACAGTTTATTTACCAAACCTATTGAAGATAATAGAGCTACGGTAAAAACCAGTTATTTGTTATCACATTTAATTGCAAGCAAATGTGATTATTGGCAAATGTATTATTAAAGCAGTTGAAGTGTTGTGTCGTGATCAATTAAAGAAGCTTAAAAATATAAGCTTATCTCGAAATACCATTGCTAGCAGATTTGATGATATAGCCGGGAACTTAGGAATCAACTAAAATCAATAATTCCAACATTTCAGACCTATTCCCTTGCAATTGAAAGTACAGATATACTGGATACTGCTCAGCTGGCTGTTTTTATTCATGGATGTGATATGAACTTAAAAGTAAGTGAAGAACTTGTAGAAATTATTCCTGTGCACGATACAACCACTAGAGTTGATGTTTTGACACCCTTATGGAAGTTTTGAATGAATACAATTTACCATTAAAATTTACCTAGTTTGTCTTGCAACTGATGGTGCCCCTGTCATGACTGGGGTTGTCATAAGAGTTTTTACAAATTTAAAAGAAAAATGCAAAGAACAAGGTAATAATAAACTTCAACATTTTCATTGCATTATTCATCAACAAACACTGTGTTCCAAAGTTTTAAATATTGAACTTGTCCTATATGTCATAAAAAATGTCAGTAAAATTGTAAATTATATTCATGCACGTGGGCTTAACCATCGCCAATTTAGTAACTTTCTAGAAGATCTAAAAAGTGAATATAGCGATCTACCTTATTATACAGAAAGTAGATGGCTTTCCATCATTAAGTTTTAAAGCGATTCTTCGAATTGATGGACGAAATCGCCATTTTTAGAATCGAAAAATTATGAATGTGAGATATTTTTAAAAACTGGTCAGTGGATAAAGGACCTGGCTTTTTCAGTTGGCATTACAAGTCACCTTAGTCAACTTAATCTTAATCTACTAGACAAACATCAAGTAGTTACCATGTCATTTGACAATATTAATATTTCAAACAGAAATTATTACTTTGGCAAAAACAAATTAAAAAAAAAAAATCTGTCCCATTTGAATGTTGTCAATTATTAATACAAAAATCACCAAAATTGAAAATTTCAGAATATGCCAATCAAATTAAGTTATTAAAAAATGAATTCGAAAGAAGATTTTTAGATTTTAAGTAATATGAAAATCAGTTTCACCTATTTACTTCTCTCTATCGATAGATGTTGAAACTGTTGATGGCAATTTACAGTTGGAATTAATCAAAATTCAGTGTGATTCCGTATTGAAACAAAAATATATGGACGTTGGAATTCCAAAGTTCTATAATTATTTATCAATTGATCTATATCCCAATGTATTATGTGCAATTAGGCGTATTTTATCTATGTTCGGTAGCACATATTTATGCGAACAACTATTTTGAACTTTAAAGAATAATAAAAGTACAGAAAGATCAAGATTAACAGACCAGAATGTGCAAGCAATATTGAAAATAACTACAGCTCAACAAAATCAACCAAATTTTGAAGATTTCGTTAATGAAAAACGTCAAGTTTCTTCAAAAAAATGATATGTATAATTTTATTTAAATATGTAAACTTTATATTTTATATGTATTTTTGTAACATGGTTGTATTTAGTACTTATATACTCCATGTTAATATTAAAAAATCTGTTTCCTGTTTGTTTTGAGATTTTTTTTCTGTTGCTTCCTGTGGCTTGACGTATAATTCTTAATTTGGCCCTTAGAGGTAAACTAGTTTGAAATGCCTGCTTTAGCATTAACTCTAAATGAATTAATCCAAACTATTGAATCGCATATTAGTATACTTATTGCTGTCATCACCTATTATGTCGAATCCCCCATGCTCCTCACACATCACATTAATTCCCATCATTTTGGGTAACTACCACAAGTGATTACATAAAGGCAGCTTTTTTCATAAACTCGCTTTAAAATCATCAATTGGCATTTATTGCAGGTATCAGAGGAATGTGCCAGACTTTTCAGTTAAAAATAAACTGTTGCACACAAAATGATACTTTTATTTGGAAGTTCCATTTCCAAATAAAAATGTCAATATTTTGTAATAGGTATTCCACTATCTTGTAACATTGTGTATTGACTTAAAATTGAATGGAAACCTGATTGTTACGTGTTTTATTATAGCGCATTGGTCATGGTGATGATAAGCATTCAGATGCAGATCGGTCCCCAGTATTTTTGCAGTTTATTGATTGTGTATGGCAAATAACAAATCAGGCAAGTATTTTTTACTATATTGTGGAGAAAATTAGTGTCCTAAATCAGCTGGCTGGTTTGTTTGCTTATTAAATGCATTATTTAATAATACATTCTGTAAATCCATCTTTAGGAGACATACTATTTCCAGACATAACACATTGTTAGCTAATACAGTTTACCTAGATGATAATTCTAAACAACCTCAATCCATTAAAGAAAAAAAAAAATAGTAAATTAACCTTTCATGGGTATTTCAAAATAAATGTTTTTGGTTTATTTAAAAAGGGTATATACCAACTTAGTTTTAATTAAAGAAGCATACCAACAGTTTAATTAAAGAAAAGTTGAGATTCAGGACTTTGTCGCTTTTTGTTGTTTTTGGCTACATTTCATTCATCCCTTTGTTGAATTCTATAATCAAGTTTCATTCATTTTTTTTAATTGAAAGTTCTGTATACTTATTTTTTATTTTTTTTATAATCCCATATGATATGAGAGGCTGGTCAACCTATAGAATGGTAGTACTCTAGATGGGCAACAAGGAACTTGTCCACATTAGTTTAAAGATCTATGGGTTATATATTGCTTGGGAAATGCATAAGATGGAAGACTGTCCCATAGGGCAACATTAGAGGAGATAAATGAGAATAAAGAGAAATTCCTTGGGTTTGGAACTGAACTATGAAGGAGTGTTGAGTTGTCATTGCACTTGTTTCAGAGTTGAATTTAACAGAGGGTGCAGGAATTATCAATGCCAGTTCAGATGAACATTATCTGTGGAAGTATTTGTAGAAGATGTATGCATAATATATACAGGTGAAAACTGAATGTGCGAGAGTAAATTGATGAGAGATGGACTGTTAATCAACTTAATTGCCTCTGTATTGAGCAAAATATTTTTAGAGAGTTCTTAGGGGGTTAGGCAGACTAGTGATTTGTATAGAGTTAATAGATGTTCAGAGTTATTCTTTGAGCAAAGGAGAAGAAATCCTAATTTTTTTGGATGTCAAGGAAGCAGTAGTTGTAGTGTGCTTATGCCAACAGAGGTTTGATAGAGTAAGTAATCCCATCTTTTCTGGTGATTTGGGTGTTAAGAATGAGGCTTGAAGAAAACAGTTTTTTTTTTGTGGGAGATAAGGCAAAACTGTTTTGCTAGCATTGAAACCAAGGTTATCTGAAGCCGATTAAAGAATTATGTCGGTTTGAGTTTTGCAGTTGTTATATGCATAATACAGAAAGCTTGGTCACAAGGTTAAATCTCAAATAATTGTTTTAATGTTATCATTTCACAGTTTATTTAAAAAAAAAAAAACGTGAAATAAAATTGTAAGAATTTCCTTTCTTAAGTGTCTAGGAAAGAAGTTGAGATAAGACATATCAAAAGAAAAAAATTGGTGAACTCAAAACTGGATTTAAGCTAAATTAAGATTGCCAAAATCAGATTTTTACCTTATGATAAATTGTTGAGATCTAATTAAGTTTTGTTGAGCTCAAAAAAAAGTTTAATGTATGATTGAGTGAAAAATAGCTTCAAAACACTAAATCTGTGTGGTTTAAATATTTTTTTTTTTAAGAATTGAAGAACAGTTATGTACAAGAATATTGAAAATGTAAAATCGGGTTTAAGGCATGTATGCTATCTCCACTATTCTTTCCAATCTAAACGGAATACATTATTCAAGAAAGTGGCATTAACCTAATACAGGGTGTTTCAAAAGGGGTATACAATTTCGAATGACAATAGAAAGTAAATAGCAATAGAAACAGTTTTTATTACTTTGCAAATGTAGTGTAATACTTGAAGTTTCAACATAAAGAGTTAAAGTTCAATATGACTGCTTCCAGTAATTCTGCAGACATCGCATCTGTAATCAATTTTCTGCCACATGTGGCAGAGCTTATCTGGCTTAACTTCAACAATAGTGGCAGTAATTCTGGAACACAGCTCATCCAAATTGGCTGGTAGTGGTGGTACAAACACTCGATCGTTCACAAAGCTCCCACAAGAAAAAAAAAATCTGATGGTGTAAGGTCAGGAGAATGCACTGGCCGTGCTACAGGTGCCCCTCTACCAATCCAATCTGCCTGGAAAACGGGTGTTGAGATATGACCTTATATCTGTCAGGTAATGAGGATGTGCTCCATCTTGCTGGAAATGTAAGCATCCATTGTGGTCATCGTAATCTATTTGTGGTATTAGGTACCCTTGTAGCATGTCCAGATACACACCACCAGTAATGGTAGATACCGAAAAAAAAAAAAAAAGGGTCCATACACTTTCTTCTTGCTTATAGTGCAAAACACATTTACCTTTGGGTTGCTGCGAACATGTTCTATGATGCTGTGTGGATTTTTGCTTCCCCAAGTTCTACAGTTGCAAGTGTTTACTTGCCCACTTACTTGAAAAGTGCACTCATTACTGAAAACGATCGTATCCAAAAAGTCCTCATTTTGTTCTATCCTACTGATAATTTCCATACAGAAATCGTGGTGTACAAGGATAAATTTGAAGAACATTAAATGTAGACGCTGTTGTAAAACGTGCTGTACAGTCACATGTGGAATTCCAATTTGATGATACGCCTGTCTGGTTGACTTTCCAGAAAAGTCAACCAGACTATTCTGGAAAGAAAAGTCTGGTTGACTGGGAACCAGACTTTTCTGGAAACTTTCCCCGAACTTCTTCCACAACTGCATCGGCAGCACACGGCCTTCCTGTTGACCTTGGATGACACGCAGAGCAGCCTATTTCTATGAAATTCTTGTGTCGATCGTGTGCCTACTAGGAGGTTCTTTGCCGTATTGCGTGCCGAAATTCCTCTGAGCTTGTATTGTAGACTTCATTTTCTCAAACCAAAACAGACAACATGCTTTCTCTGCACAATCGAAAGTCACCAAATGGTGTGACGTATCTGATGCTAGTGGATGTTTGGGAAAGTTTTTAGGTTGTAGGTTATTTTCATTGCTTGCCCAGCTTATTCGAAACTTCAAATGATCTGAAAAAAAAATATGTTTGATTTGTAAAGGTTCTCATATCTAAACCTTGGTTACTTATACAGAAGAAGCTGACTAGGTTAGACAGTTTTAACCAGTGCTTTTGTGTGCTGGTATACTACAGTATGCACTCACACTCTCTCTCTCTCTCTCTCGGTATGTGTGTGCGTGATTCCTACTCATGAAAGGTTTGTAGGCCTATAGTACATTAATAGTTTGAATGAACAGGTTTTTTTTTTCTTATTTTCTTCTATTTTTAATATATTTGTATTTTTTGGGGTGCTTAAGGGTCAAAGCTGTATAACTGAGAGGAGACCTCCACATAGCCTTTAAAGGAATGCGGAGAACCAACCAGGGCTTCTGACCTAATATCCAATCCTCACCATTTCGTGGTGCACCCTGTTGGGTATCTACCTGGATACTGAACGAACGAGGATGGGCTGGCAATTTGGGATTTAGCCGACCAAATTGTATTCTTGTTGGCTTAAACTAATATAGAAAATGATGGTACAACATGACAAAATTTCATACCGACTGGGGTGTCGCCCGGTTAAACAAGGCCCCTTCCCCCGTTGTTTTCGCCAGGGAACCAGAGCGAACAGCGAAAAGTCAGCTACTTGAACAAATCTGAAAGTACACCCTAACTCAACATCACCAGAGTTAAAGATCGGTACTATCGTTGATAGTGCCGATCTTTAACTCTGGTGATAAGAAGCCTGAATGGCAAAGAAATGGAGCTAGCTGAAGAATTGGATAAGTACCAGATTGACATAATAGGGGTGACTGAAACAAAAAAGACTAAAACTGGTGAGATCTTTCTGAGCAATAAATACAAATTGTTATACTCAGGAAATGACAATCAATGAAAAGAAGGAGTAGCCATAGTATTCAACACAAAATACGAGACTAATCTTCTTGAATGGCAGGCAGTCTCAAGTAGAGTGATGGGCAAATATCAGAATGGGGAATTGGACAATGAGACTTATTTGTGCCTATGGTCCCACAGCAGGTTCTACTAAGGTAGAAGTGGAGGAATTTTTTGATGCTTTAGAAAAGGCAACTGACACAATGAAAAAGGAAAAGTTGATCCTTGGGGATCTAAATAGCAGAGTAGGAAATGATTAAGACATACAAAAATATTTTGGGAAAATTTGGAGAAATGAGCAAAGCTAATAATAATAACAAATACCTGTTGGATTTCTGCTCAGGACATGGACTGGTTATTACTAACACCATGTTCCAACATAAAAACGTGCACAAATTCATATGAAGAGAAGAGGCAAGGAAAAGTCTCATTGACTATGTTATTATTGATAATGATGTTTTCTCCCTGGTGCAGGACACCAGAGTGTACAGAGGATTTGAAATTGGAAGCAATCACTATTTAGTCTTGAGTCGGATAAAATTGAATTTCATATTGAAAAGAACATGTAAGAAAGTTTTAAAGCGAATAAAAGTTGAGCAGCTCTCAGATGTGAACAATAGACTAAAGTACACAAAGATTATTGAAGAAAAAATGAAAGAGTTTGAGAAACAGGAACCAAACCTTGGAGATTCAGTGGCAAGCCTTGAAGGAAACCCTGATTGATTCAGCCAGAGAGGCATGTACTGAGGTTGTCTGCAAGGATAGAAAAATCAGAACTCGATGGTGGACACAGGAAGTTAAAGAGGCAGTGAAGGAAAAGAAGAAAGCATATCAAACGTTTCTGGCAAATAAGTCAGCTTTTGCTCTTAGAGAATACAGAGACAAACGTAAGAAAGCGAAACACTGTGTAAAACTAGCTAAACAAAAGTCATGGAAGGACTTTGGCAAGAACATAGAAAATAAATATCAAGAAGGTGGTACGATATTCTGGAGGTTGTTGAAGAAGCTTAGAAATGGAGGAAAGAGTGCTGTAAAAGGAGTTAGAGATGATAAAGATGACGAGAACAGGAGAAAAAGATATCCTTGAAGTATGAAGTAATTACTTTGAAAAATTGCTAAATGAAGTAAGCAGTGATAGCACAGTGGTAAAAAACACTCAACAGGCATACAGTCATGAATACATATCCATACTTGAAGGTAGAAAAAGCCATCAAAGGCTTCAAAGGTGGAAAGGCAGCAGGAGTTGATGATATTCGACCAGAAATGTCAAATATGGTGGTATAAAAGTCTTACATTATGAAGTATGGTGGTATAAAAGTCTTACAGTGACTGCACTGCATAGTTCAGAAAGCCTGGACAGAGGGACGAATTCCTGATGATTGGAGGAGAGCTCTAATTGTACCCATATATAAAAAGGGAAATAAAACTGAATGTGAGAATTACAGAGGTATTTCTCTACTGAGTGTTTCTGACAAGATCTGCAAGTATACTTGAGAAACAGTTGAGAAGAATTGTGGAAGAAAAGCTTGGTGAAGAACAAGCTGGATTCAGGCCAAATAAAGGCTGTCAGGATCAGATCTTCACTTTACGACAAATAGTTGAGAAAGCATGGGTATATAACAAAGATCTATTTAAGTTTTGTCGATCTGGAAAAGGCATATGACAAGGTGCCAAGAGAGAAGCTATTCAATATGCTACAGTTATATGGTGTCAATGGGGCATTATATCAAGCAATTCTTAGTCTTTATTTGAGTTGTAAGTCAGCAGTTAGAATTGAAGGAAGTACAGGAAGATGGTTTAATGTTAAATCTGGTGTGAGACAAGGATGTACATTATCCCCTCTGTTATTCATTATCTATATGGATCACATTTGAAGGAAAGTGGTATTTAACATGATATCAGAATTGGAGATGTTAATGTCAGCTCTTTGCTTTATGCGGATGATGTTATATTTCTAAATAAATCCGCTACAAGTTTGCAAGATTCTCTGACTAAATGGAATAACTGTTGTAATAGATATGGTGCCAAAGTCAGCATTAAAAAGACAAAGACAATGAAAATAGGTAGAATTGTTGAAAATGTCAACTGTGTTGTGAACGGAGAACCTGTGGAACAAGTAAAACATTTCAGATACTTAGGCACGATTTTTAGTGAAGATAGTAAATATGGAAATAGACAACAAAATCAATAAAGCTGGTATGGTAGAAAGTCAATTGAATAAATTCATATGGAATAAGAGAGAAATTAGTCGGAACACTAAATTAGCTGTTTACAAGACAGTGCTCAAACCAGTTTTAACTTAAGGATCTGAGAGCTGTTTAGAAGTAAAAAAACACTTTGACCAAAGACTAGAGACTGCAAATATGAGAGTCCTGAAAAAGATTATATGCATGAACAGATGGCATCAATGGCAATATCATATTAAAAACGAGGATATTAGGAAAGAACTTGACATTGTCAGCATCGAGGAATGCGTTAGCAGAGGTAATCTCAGGTGGTATGGTCACTTAAACAGAATGGGCAAGGAAAGATTAGCAAAACAAGTGTTCTCTGCCAGGTTGGCAGGAAAACGACCCAGAGTAATACCAAGATATAGATGGATTGATACCGTATAAAGTGCCTTAGACGATAGAAATATAAGGTCTGATAATGTTGGAATCTTGACAAGTAACAGACGGATTTGAAGGAAAACTGTAGATAGGAAGTTAATAATGACGTAAATTTTTCATGTAGTACTATCATATCCTGTGCACCCTTTGAGGGTTCATGTCAGGAATTTGATGATGATGATGATATTTGTATTTTTGTTGTTTTTTTACACAGTCCAGAAACACTGCTCTAGAGTTGAAACATTGAACTTTTTCTTCAGGCATCCACTAAGCAGGATAGTCTCACACCAGATGATGAAATTCATCTCCCACCTTCCTCTCTTATAGGAGATGATTTAGATAATGGAATCAATTACACATTGAATTCCTATTCAGTATAGGGCTTCTAGATGCTGTGCTTCCTAATAAGCATTGCAATCGGTATGGCTGAAGGTTGAGATGTGATGTCATATAAAGGAAGTAATGATAATATTATGGACCTGTTACTTAAAGAGAAGGAAATGCAGTGTGATATTAATGGAGGATTTTAATATGGAAGATATTAAATAAGAGAATGAAACAGTTAATACAATGGGTAGTAAATTATTGGAACAAATTTATGATAGTTATTTGCAACCTACACATAATTCTGCTCTAAATTTCATAATAGCATTAAAGGAATATGGTGAAGTGTGTGAATTATATAAATGGTGAACTATATTAATTGCCTTCAGTTTCTTATGATATGAATTATTTGACCTTGGAAGGAGGATTAAGTCTAAGGGAAGAAAAAATTCTATCAGAAATGGAATTTCAAGAAAGCCAGCTTTGGTATGTTAAGAGAATTGAGAAGCATTAGCTTGGAGTCATTTAATGAAAGTGATTAATGCAAAACGATAATGACACTAAAGGATATCTGCATAATTTCAGTTGTTTATTCTGAGAAGTAAATTTCATAATAAATCTGCGATTTGCTGAAAGAATAAAGTTCTCAAAGAAATATTTTGGAATATTTTAAGGAAACAACTACAGTAAGAAGACAGACAGGTATAACATTGAAGTAAGATATATATAAACAACAGCTAGCTAAAACATGCTTTACTAAAGCAAAATTTGTGTTATACAAACTAGGAATGCTAAAAGTAATCAGAAATGCTCATATATATATATATATATATATATATGTAAGGGAGGAATAGGGATAATCGAAACAAATTAAGCATAATAACCAGCTCCTTGGAAATAACTTTAAATCACCTAGCTGCAGTTATGTCAGAATTTAATAAGCATTTTGCATGTGCATTTGGAAACTGGTCAGTTGGAAGAAGAAATACTACTTGAGAGGCAGAATATGTATTTATGAATATTTATAAATGATTTTGATTCAAATATTAAGCGTAAAATTTTTCAATCTTATAAAGATGATAAACTTTAAATATTGAAAATTGGATAGGAAAAATAAAAGTACATATATGCAGTTTGTTAAGAAGATAGTATTTGATATTTGTCAAAAATGCCCAGGCTTTAGAAAGAATTAATGAATACAAGGATTGGGGTTTTAATTGAATTTCAATTTCAGAAGTTATATTACTGTAGTGAGGCAACTGGTAAAGCACATTATAAGTTTTAATGGATGTTGAGAGGATCAAGCTATTCAAAGAAATTGTATCATGATAGTTATGAGAATTATTTTGGGAAAATTTGGAGAAAAGAGCAAAGCTAATAATAATGGCAAATAGCTGTTGGATTTCTGCTCAGGACATGGACTTGTTATTACTAACACCATGTTCCAACATAAAAATGTGCACAAATTTACATGGAGAGAAGAGGCTAGGAATAAGAAAAGTCTCATTGACTATGTTATTGTTGATAGTGATGTTTTCTCCCTGGTGCAGGACACCAGAGTGTACAGAGAATTTGAAATTGGAAGTGATCACTATTTAGTCTTGAGCAAGATAAAATTGAATTTCATATTGAAAAGAATAACATGTAAGAAAGTTTTAAAGCAAATAAAAGTTGAGCAACTCTCAGATGTGAACTGTAGACTAAAATACACAAAGATTATTGAAGAAAAAATGAAAGAGTTTGAGAACAGGAATCAAACCTTGGAGATTCAGTGGCAAACTCTGAAGAAAACATTGATTCTGCCAGAGAGGCATGTGGTGAGGTTGTCTGTAAGGATAAAAAAATCAGAACTCCCTGGTGGACATAGGAAGTTAAAGAGGCAGTGAAGGAAAAGAAGAAAGCATATCAAAAGTTCCTGTCAAATAAGTCAGCTTGTGCTCTTAGAGAATATAGAGACAAATGCAAGAATGCTAAACACCGTGTAAAACTAGCTAAACAAAAGTCATGGGAGGACTTTGGCAAGAATATAGAAAATAAATATCAAGAAGGTGGCAAAATATTCTGGAGGTTGTTGAAGAAGCTTAGGAATGGAGGAAAGAGTGCTGTAAAAGGAATTAGAGATGATAAAGGTGACATGAAAACGGGAGAAAAAGATATCCTTGAAGTATGGAGTAATTACTTTGAATGCTAAATGAAACAAGCAGTGATGACAGCACAGTGGTAAAAAACACTGACCAGGCATGCAGTCAGGAATACATATCCATACTTGCCATCAAAGGCTTGAAATGTGGAAAGGCAGCAGGAGTAGATGATATTCGACCAGAAATGTTGAAGTATGGTGGTATAAGAGTCTTACAGTGGCTGCACTGCATAGTTCAGAAAGCCTGGACAGAGGGACGAATTCCCGATGATTGGAGTAGAGCTCTCATAGTACCCATATATAAAAAGGGAAATAAAACTGCATGTGAGAATTACAGAGGTATTTCCCTACTGAGTGTTCCTGGCAAGATCTATGCAAGTATACTTGAGAAACGGTTGAGAAGAATTGTGGAAGAAAAGCTTGGTGAAGAACAAGCTGGATTCAGGCCAAATAGAGGCTGTCAGGATCACATCTTCACTTTACAACAAATAGTCGAGAAAGCATGGGAATATAACAAAGATCTGTATTTAAGTTTTGTCGATTTGGAAAAGGTATATGACAAGGTGCCAAGAGAGAAGCTATTCAATACGCTGCAGTTATATGGTGTCAATGGGGCATTATATCAAGCAATACTTAGTCTTTATTTGAGTTGTAAGTCAGCAGTTAGAATTGAAGGAAGTACAGGAAGATGGTTTAATGTTAAATCTGGTGTGAGACAAGGATGTACATTATCCACTCTGTTATTCATTATCTATATGGATCACATTATGAAGGAAAGTGGTATTAAACATGATATCAAAATTGGAGATGTTAATGTCAGCTCTTTGCTTTATGCGGATGATGTTATACTTTTAAATAAATCCGCTACAAGTCTGCAAGATTCTCTGACTAAATTGAATAGCTGTTGTAATAGATATGGTATGAAGGTCAGCAATAAAAAGACAAAGACAATGAAAATAGACAGAATCATTGAAAATGTCAACTGTGTTGTGAATGGAGAACCTGTGGAACAAGTAAAACATTTCAGCTATTTAGGTACGATTTTTACTGAAGATGGTAAATTAAATATAGAAATAGACAACAGAATCAGCAAAGCTGGTATGGTGGGAAGTCAATTGAATAAATTCATATGGAATAAGAGAGAAATTAGTCGGAACACTAAATTAACTTCCCTGTATACAAGACCATGTTCAAACCAGTTTTAACTTATGGATCTGAGAGCTGGGTCAGAAGTAAAACACTTGACCAAAGACTAGAGACCACAGATATGAGAGTCCTGAGAAAGATTATAGGCGTGAACAGATGGCATCAATGGCAATATTGTATTAAAAACGAGGATATTAGGAAAGAACTTGACATTGTCAGCATCCAGGAATGGGTTAGCAGAGGTAATCTCAGGTGGTATGGTCACTTAAACAGAATGGGCAAGGAAAGATTAGCAAAACAAGTGTTCTCTGCCAGGTTGGCAGCAAAACGACCCAGAGGAATACCAAGATATATGTGGATTGATATGGTACAAAGTGCCTTAGACGATAGAAATATAAGATCTGATAATGTTGGAGTTTTGACAAGTAACAGACTGATTTGGAGGAAAATTGTAGATAGGAAATTAATAATGATGTAATTTTTTTCATGTAGTATTATCATATCCTGTAGACCCCTTGAGGGTACATGGCACGTTTTGATGATGATGATGATGATATTAACAGGGGATGGAGAGATTTAATTGAAGTTTATAAGTTAATTCATGATATAGATATAAAACACATAGGATTTTTTTGCACTTGCTGTTGAATCAGTCTTTACGAGAAGATATATAGTGACAGTGAGAGAATAGATATGCAAAGCTTATCCTTTGCTGTTGTGTTGGAAATATCTAGAATGGTCTTCATAAATGGGTTATACAAGCAGTAAATTTATGTACTATTAAGAAAAGAATTAGATGGTTCTTACAGTTGGAGAATATGAGATCTGGCGAGTATGCTGGTCACTAGATTTGATCAATTTCCTTGGTCTCCACTGCTCGTGTATGATGTGGTGTGGCTTTGTCATTCATAAAAACGAATTCTTCACCTACAATACCACAGAACAATTGAACATGACATTGAAGAACTTTGTTTACAACATTGTTCACCAGTCATAGTCCCTTTTTTGTAGCTTGGTGCATCCATTAAGCATAGTGCCTCCCCCACACCATGACCTCAGCACTGGCATATCTATCCCTTTCAAGAACTTTTTCGCAGTGGTTAGCAGTGCTTCTTTCATGCCAGATCAAGTGTCATCTAGAATCGGAGGAAAGACTAAAATGACTCTCATCTGTAAAGAGTCCATTAGTGTCTTGTCCAATTTTTATGGATACGACACTGAAAACATGCTCTACAATGCGGTATGGATAAAGGGACATATACTACAGGACATATACTGGGCAATATAGGCCTACTTGTTGTGGACATCATGCCACAGTTTGTCAAGATGTCTGTGTACCTGTGCTTGAATAGGGCTGACTTGCTCTGGTGTGTCAATTTTGTTTTGCTGTTATAACCATAAATATGTCTTCATGCTCTGTGGCTGAGCAAGAGCGACCTCGTAGCAAATGTCTGGAACACATTTCATTGATCTGAAGTGCAGTCCAGAGCCTGGATACAATGTTATATGAGATTCCAAACTCTAGCAATATCAGTAATTCTGCGGCCTTCTTCAAGATTTCCAATAATTCTTCCCCACGTGAAATCATCTAGGTCAGCGTTTTCCAAATGGTGGGTCACGACCTGGCACTGGGTCACGAAAGCTAAATGCCGGGTCACCTAAAAAACCTCTCGAAAACCTAGGTGTTTTGTTTTTGAGTTTTCTTTTTTTCACGAAACTCTAAAATACAAGTAAATAGCATTTAATCAGGACTAATGAATAAATAATTTAATTAATAGAGACAAAAAACGTGCTCCATCTGCATCATCATTTCACAGTCTCTTTATTCATGGTAAAGTAGCTGTGTGAAACTGGCTTTTCAATACTGGTTTTTCTAAAAAATTAATTATAGAAACCGATTGGAAGTCGAACCAGATTTAAGAATAAAGTTATCTTTTCCTTCAAACCTGAAGTTTCTAGTTAACAAACAACATCACACTTCTCATTAATAAATTAGTTGGCTTTAGTTTAATTTCTTTATATTTTTGTAAGAGTAAATCTTTTTTATTATTATAATAATAATAAATGAAAACTCTATGAACCTTCAAATCTGTTTTATTTTACCTATTGGCCATAAAAATTTTAGTGGGTCACGAAGATGAAGTATTAAATTAACTGGGCCATGGAAAAAAAAGTTTGGGAAACCTTGATGTGGGTGATGCTTTTTGAGACATTACAAGACATCCAAGTTTGCAACTTTACTCCTTCACGAAAAGAACCTCCTTTAAACCCAATGCATTTTTAGTGCAGCCTCTTATCCTGTTGGTGTGCTACTATAGGATCAGAGAATGTACAGACACATTGGATGTCATAAAAGCTAGAACTACTTCGCAAGGAAATGAAGAGATATTGGTGTGATATACTAGGATGCAACTTTATTCCTTCACGAAAAGAGCCTCCTTCAAACCCAATGCATTTTTAGTGCAGCCTCTTGCATTTTATCCTGTTGATGTGCTGCCATAGGAACATGGAATGTACAGACACTTTGGATGTCAGGAAAGCTAGAACTACTTCTCAAGGAAATGAAGAGATATCGGTGTGATGTACTAGGACTGGCGGAGATGCAATGGACATCATCAGGAGAGATAAATGGATGCGAAGTCATATGGTCAGGGCATGACACCAACTCCTGCTTCCTTCTTTGTTAAGAAGGAAGCAGGAGTTGGCTTCCTTCTTAACAAAAGAGCTAGAGAGGCTCTGTTAGGCTACAAACCAGTCAATGAACGAATCATAGTAGTAGATTTCAAGCAAAACCATTTAATATATCAGTAGTCCAGATATATGCACCCACATCTGACAGCACAGGTGAGGATATTGAATCAGTCAATAAACGAATCATAGTAGCAAGATTTCAAGCAAAACCATTTAATATATCAATAGTCCAGATATATGCACCCACATCTGACAACACAGACGAAGATATTGACTTATTTTACAAAGATCTGACAGAGACAATAGAAACAATACCAAAGCAAGATGCACTAATTATCGAAGGAGATTGGAATGCCAAAGTTGGAATAGATAATGATGGTTGGGAAAGCGTCATGAGAAAATATGGTTTCGGAGAAAGAAATGAACCAGGTAAAAAAATGTTAGAATTTGCTGTGGACCATGAGATGATGATCTGTAACACAAGATTCCAACAAAAGGACTATAGAAAATGGATGTGGCAATCAAATGATGGGAAAAAAACCAAGAACACGATCGATATGGTTACGATTAAAAGAAGATGGATAACATTAGTACAGCAATGTCGAACTTTTCAAGGAGTGGATATAGACTCGGATCATAGTTTAGTGATTGCAAACATCAAGTTGAAATTAAAAAGAAAATATAAACCCATCATCAGAAACGAAGAGATACAGCAAGAATAAGTGAATAGGAAGATCAGAAATAGGAAGAAGGTACAGAACAGTGTTAGCAGAGAAACTTAAAAGTGTGGACAAAGAAAATAATTTGAATCTAAGAGTGAAAGGAATAATGAAGGCAATAGAAGATGCAGTTGAAGAAACAGTACCAGAAGAAGAGAAGATCAAGAAGATGTGGATTAGACAAGAAACGCTGAAGTTAATACAGGAGAAAAGAATGTTGAAGATAAAAAGGGATACATCAGAACAAATAGAGGAGCAACATAGAAGAAAGTGTAATGAGGTGAAAAAAGCAGTCAGAATGGATAAGATGAAATGGTTAGAAGCCCAATGCAATAATATAGAACAGCACTGTGGAGAGCATAAAACTAGGGAGGTGTACAAAATGATTAGAACCATTAATAGAAGGTGGCAACCAAAACAGACAACAATTAAAGATGAAAAAGGCAAAGTATTGATGAATAAAGATAAAATTGTACAGCAGTGGACAAGATACTGTAATGAGTTATGAAGAAAAACTAGATTTAGATAGTATTGGGAAACTGACTGAAGAATTGAAGTAGATCACTGGGTAATGAGTATGATATGGACATTTTAATTGGAGAGGTAGAAAAAGCAATAGGATGGCTAAAACACAACAAGAGCCCTGGTAATGATAACGTCACTGGAGAAATGATTAAATATTGTGGCAAAAGTATGGTTACAGAAATGCACCAACTATGTAATATGGTATTGAAAGAAGGAAAAATGCCAGAGGAGTGGGTGAAATCGATATTAGTGACATTATACAAGAAAGTAAATAAGCTAGAATGTAAAAATTATAGAACAATTGCCTTGACAAGTCATCTTGGTAAGGTGGTAATGATATTGACAGAAAGATTGAGAATACAATTGGAAGCATACCTTACAGACGAGCAAGCAGGATTTAGGAAAGGTAGAACTACAATTCACCAGATTTTGACAATGCGGTTAATAGGTTAATAGCAGAGTAAGCTAGGAGAAAAAACAAAAACATATATGCTTGCTTTGTTGATTTTCAGAAGGCATTTGACAGTATCAACCAGAAAGTGACATTAGCAGTGGTAGAATCCTATGGAATTGACAAAAAACTAATAGCTATATTAAAAGATGTTTATAAGAATGCAGTTGCAGCAGTTAGAATAGGTGATGATTTGGGGAAATGGTTTAAAGCATTTTCATCGCACATTTAGAAAGAGCAATGGATAAAATGAAGGAAGGTGCAAAAGGAATATCCGTGCATGTGACGAGAATTAACAATCTGAGGTTTGCAGAACACATTGTTATTATTGAAGAAGGTGAAAGAGAACTAGAAAAAAACATTAAAACTGTTACATGAGGAAGGGAAAAAATTTGGACTTGTTATGAACTTGGAAAAAACAAAGACAATGGTATTTGGTGAGAAGAACATGAAACAAAAGATACAAGTGGATGGAATTTATATAGAAAATGTAGAACAATTCACATATTTAGGAAGTAAAATGATATGATTTGGACTGTTAAAAAGAAATAAAGATCAGGATTGCAAAGAGAAGAAGAAATCTGAAGGCCATGGATAACATCTGGAAAAGTAAAGTGATCAGCCTGCAAATAAAACTAAGAGTACTGGAAACATGCATCTTTAGCAGTGTACTGTATGGATCTGAAACGTGGGTAATAATAAGGAATCAAGAAAAAGAATTTTGGCATTGAAAGAACTTGTTACAGGAAGATGCTAAGAATAGGATGGGTACAGAAAGTCACAAATGAAGAGCTCTATCGGAAGATACAACCAAAGGAGAATCTAATGAAGAAGATCATAAAACACAAGCTGCAATTATTTGGACACATCTGCAGAATGAGTGAGGACCAGAAGATAAAGACATTCATGTTTGGCATTGTGGATAGTGTAAACAGAAGCAGTAGACCATACAGATAATGGATAGACAACATAAAGGACTGGTACAGAATGGGTGTACAGAAACTGCGACACTGTGCACTGGACAAAGAAAGGCAGAAAAAGAGTGAAGGAGGCATCAGACACCAGTGGGCAGTGAGCCCATGGTTCATGATGATGATGATGTACTAGCATGTGACCCTTTGCATGTTATTCAAAAATTTGAATGTGTACCTGCTTTCTACCTCTGAATTTAACCTAACTGACTAGAAATTGTCAGTTATACAAATTGCCCCAAGCAAGTTCATCTGAATTTGCAGTTGAAATCTTCAGAAATAGTGTTTCAGATTTCCGACACCAGTGTCGTATAAATTATGAATTTGGAATTTTTGAGTGTAATCTGTTACCATCCTAGATGGATTTATGTCCCTTGGTGAGTAGTCCATAATAATAATAATAAACTATTATGTAATATATATTGGTAATTTGTTTCGTTTTACATTAATTTTATGTTTTCAGTGTATGACTATATTTATTATTTTCTTTCAGTTTCCGAATGCTTTTGAATTTAATGAACACTTCCTCATTACTATTCTTGATCACTTATATAGCTGTTTATTTGGAACATTTCTTTATAACTATGAATTGCAGAGAGTTAAGGAGGTAGGTAACCATATTAAAAAACTACATTTATTGTATTAGCATTTGGAGTTTTTACTAAGTTGTATTTTATAGTAATTATATCTATCTTCGTTTTTTTTTTTTCCACAATACAAGATACTATTTTAGCAGTTATATGCCTTTGATATTCTGTACCATGTAGTCAAGGAGTTTGTATTCCTAAACAAACACGATTATAATAGGAAGTAGAGTTTACCCTCTCATGTGAAAGTTTTTTTTTTTTTTTAAGTGGATTTCCTTTGGTATAGTATTGATTCTATGGAGCTTTAGCTAGGACTTGTTTTATAAAATTTAAATTCATTGTAGTGAGGTTTGCTGTATTGAGAGTTAACTGTAAAGGATTTTAGTTAGTTATAATGATAGACATAAATTTTCTTATTTCTTTTCTGGTGTGCAAGTTATTGACAAATGTCTAACTACCCATGAAAAATCTCAAGCTGAACATATTAAGTATGTTTAGACAGGCAAGAGACTTAGTTGCCAGTTGTAGCATGCCTTGTTTAACAGCTTTTAACGAGCATTCTGTTAAGAACTATAGTAAAAAATAAATAAAAATCTGCAGCTCCTGGTTCATAGCATCATAATTTATTTGCATAATTAGTAACTACTTTAAATTTTTGGATTTTAAATTGTCAGTGGTTAGTATATTTAGCACTTTTGTGAAATTGGTGATTTTTATCTGTTTTATTGTATTTTTTTTTTCTTAGAAAATTAGTGTTTTATAGTATATTAGTATAGATTTTCTTGTTTTCATAGTATTTCATCTTTTAATAATATATTTTTATTGAGATATTACAATATTAAATATAGTTGTAAAAGGCATGAAAACTGCACAAGAAACAGAAAGTTAACAAGAACAGTGAAGTCAAGAACAAGAAGACTTGCCATGCAAAAGAGGATATTGAAAATAATTTAACCTCTGAAATCACAAAGTTAAAGCATACTATTAGACAGATAGGAATTACAAAAAGTCGATGCATGGTGTTTAAGAAACCACATAGGGAGGATAAGAAGGTTAAGCAGAAAAATGAGAAACAACAAAGTATGGAATTAGTGCATAACAAAAATCAGGTAGTAAAGTTGATTGTGAAAAGAAGAATATTGTTTAGTATGGTGACTCTATCATGAAACATGCCACTAATGAGCGTGTTATAACTTCAAATTTTCCTGGAGCAAAAATTGAAAATATAGCACATGCAATTGGAAAACAAAAAAGAAAAGTAGGAAAGATTATAATTCTAGTAGGTACAAATGAGTAGATGATGCACTGAATGTGAAAAAATAACTACTGAATGCAGGTGACAGATGTAGAAGAGATTGTTCAGCTAATGAGCATCCATTTTGTTAAAAGCTATCAACCTGATGTATGTAACAATGTACTCACTACTACCTTTTCACTGACTGAAGAAACATCTGTATGAAGAGGAGGAAGTACTAGAGCCATTGCACAAATATAATAAGAATTTACATAGGTGTTAGATCTTAGTGCCCAAGACATCAAAATACTTTTCCTCCAAGCCCTTCAAGAAACATTGATTGCATGGAGGATGCATCAGTGAATGATGAATAGGATATCTAGGGGAAGGTGTTGGTTAGGCTTCGACATATATTTGTAAAGCATGCATCAACAGTATGCATGCAGTTGATGTGTGTTAGTTATTGTCCTAGCATTAACACGAAGAATAAAAAATGAAATAAAAAACTAGTGGTGTACCACAATGATCAAACCTTGGTCCATTGTTATTCAGTCTTTATATTAATTACATTGGGAAGGATTTGACAGGTGGCATACAGCTATTTACTGATAATGCAAAAATAGACAGGGAAATCAGGAGTGCTGTGGTTGGTAATGCAGTACTTGCAGAATGACTTGAATAGGCTGGAATTATGGGCATCAGTTCAATGTCAGTAAATGTAAAATGCTGCACTCTAGTATGATTAAATATCTAATGTCGTATTATATTGGTGGGATTGTGCTAGAAGAAACTGATCAGGCTAGGGATCTTGGGGGGCTAGAAATAGGAAGTTGAAGTTTGTTTCAGCATTGCAAATACAATTTAAAAGATAATTGCAATGCTGAAACAAACTTTCACATGTAAAGATAAGGATGTCATTTTGCCTCTTTACAAGGCCTTGATAAGACCTCACTTGGATTATTGTGCACAGGTCTGGTCTCCTGGTTTCTGTTGTGATTCTGATACAGTGGAGAAAGTGCAAAGGAGAGTGTTAAAAATGATATCAGGATTGTGGAATTCAGATTATGAAGACAGATTGAGAATTTGTAGGCTGCACACACTAGCAAAAAAGAGGGAGGTGATATGATTGAGACTTACAAACTTCTGAAAGAATTAAACAGAATTTCAATAGATGGAATTTTTCATTTTATGGAGGGTGGGGACATACAAAATGAATACTGTCAAGAAAGGAGATTAGGACTAGATTATTTCTCATAAAGTAGTACGTGATTGGAACGGATTGCTGTTGGATGTTTTGTGTGCAAGTAGCATGAACGAATTCAAGAACAAGTATGACAGCTGGTGCAAATAGTATTGCCTCCTTTAATGAGTTCCTGATTCCCTGGAGGTCTCTCTTAATAATAATAGTCATTATCATCATCAAATTCCTGATATGTACCCTTAGGGAGGGGGTTACAGGATATTATGATAGTACTACATTAAAAAGTTACAACATTACTAACTTCCAATCCATAATTTACCTCCAAATTAATCTATTATCTGTCAAGTCTCCAACATTACTAAATCTTATATTATCTTTTTCACTGCATCAATCCACCTACATCTTAGTCTTCCTTGGGATCTTTTCCAGCCAATCTGGCAGAGAACACTTGTTTTGCTAATCTTTCCTCTCCCATTCTGTTTAAGTGACCATAACATCTGAGATTAGTTCTGCTACCACATTCCTGAATGTCAATGGCAAGTTCTTTCCTAATATCCTTCTCATTTTTAACATGATATTGCCTTTGATGCTATCTGTTCACTAATTTTTCTCAGAACTCTCATATCTGAGGTCTTCAGTCTTTGATCAGGTGTCTTATTTCTAACCCACTTCTCAGATCCATGCTGTCTTTACAGCTAATTTAGTGTTTTGACTAATTTCTCTCTTATTCCATATAAATTTATTCACCTCACTTCCTACTATTCAAGCTTTATAATTCTGTTGTCTATTTCCATATTTCATTTGCCATCTTCACTAAAAGTTGTGCCTAAATAGTTGAAATATTTTACTTGTTCTATAGATTCACCATTCAGAATACAGTTGATGTTTTCAATGTTTTACCTATTTTTATTGTCTTTGTGTTGTGTTTATTTCAAAAATTAAGACAGCAGTAAGAAGTATTATGAATGACAATTCAGGTATAAAGTTTTTTCAATACTGGTGAATAAATTCGGTTTGAACTCCATGTGTTACTATGCAGAGCTTCTGTAACTCAGTTGGTTTTAATGATGCCCTTTGGTTGGAAAGACTTGTATTCAAATCCCAGCTATGATGCAAAGAATCTGTATCAGGGATTTTCAGCTGAAGGTATGAATTAACTGGTTTCATACCGAGGTGGCAGGGTTTTTCATCCCCCCCCCCCAAGACAGCCAAACCAATAGGAGATCAGATGGAATTATCAGCCATAATAATGTAGATATGATTAATTTCCTTATCAAAGCATTAATATAGGTTTAAAATAAGCCAAGTTACTTGTCTTTGACAAGCCATATCTAACATGCAAGGAAAGATGGGATGGCATTACTAGGCATTCATTCAACCTGCAACTTAGCTCCTTTGCATAATTTAGAATTGCTTTTGATGTATGCTGTTTATTCTGAATGTAATACTATGGCAGCGGGGGGGGGGGGTCTCATTGTGAGATCAGGGCATTGACATAAGTATAAAAAATTGTGTGTGGTGGTGGGGAAGGAAGAGGACCATTCATGAAATAGGTATCCAAAATCTTTCAAAAATTGGGCAGGGGGGGTATATTGCTGGAAGATATCATTGCATTTCTCAAGTCATGAAAGGGTGCAGTTTTCTGGCATATCAAAAAAAAAAAAAAAAAGGGAGGGGGGGGGGTTGTTTTTCTACAAGAAAAATGGCCTAATACTCCTTATGTTCATACATGTATACAACACATTCATTCTAGAGAAATTTCATTAGGGTCTACCCATTCAGCAGATTCAGTAAATTAGAAATCTGTATTTTCCTTCTTTATATATTCTCTGAAATGTTGGAATATTTCTTCAAGTAAAAATGCAGCTCTGTTGAGAGAATGTTGTCTATATTTTTGAGACAATAATTGCAGCAAATTCAAAATAGTTGTCTGTCATTCTCAGTGATATTTTCTTTTTAAACTGCATTAAAAAAAGATTGCATCATAAGAGCTTATACTGCAATATTTTTTTAAGCAGTTAAATAGATTTTTGCATTCATGTGAATTGCGCCTGCATTCCAGTTTTTGTGTAGCTACTTTCTTTTCTCTTCCCTTGGTAACCTCATCTCATTCCTTTATAATTCAATAATGCTTTTAGCTTGAGTGCATCCTTCTTCTAATATGACTTTATCCACTTCCTTTATGCATCCATTCTATTTCTTTTTCCTCTCTTCTTTTGATAGTTTTCTTTACTCAGGATTTTTTACTATTCTGCTTGTAATTTTTTTTTCCCCCACCTCCTTGCCAGCACTAGTAAAAACCGTGGGTTTTAATTGTAAACTTTTTTCAGCATCAGAAATAGATTCTTTTTTCTCTATTCCTTATCTGGTTTAGCACCTCTTCCTTGTTCTGATAGGTTGCCCTTCATTAGTGCCACTGCTCACTTGTTTTGCATAAGATCTTAGTGGGCATTCTTCTTTCATATGTTAAGTTCATCAAGTCTTTAGGATTCAAGTTGCATAATCCTTTGTCATGTCCCATTCTTCTGCAGTAACTAAAATTGATGTACCAAATATTGTTTCTTCACTGCCAGCATATATCACTAAAGTTCTGTGATACACTTTACTGTATTGGGACTTGATTTTCTCATTTGACTATGTATCTTCATGCAGGTCATTCATTCATTCATTCAGATCTTTCTTCATACAGATCATTTATTCAGCATGGTTAGCCATATGGATAGTATATATTGTTTGTTTTCCAATATATTGTTTCCAACTTGCCATGAGTGGCATTATTAAAAAAAAAAAAATCCTAAATGATATACTAGTGACTAAAACTTCAGTAAATCTAATGCTAAAATTATCTGCTTCTGTTGCTGCTGCTGCTAATGAAAATCAGTATCCAAAATATTGTCTTTAATAAAATTACTTAAGGAATAAAAGTTTACTTTTTTACCCCCATATAAATTTCCAAATGCATATTTGTAACTATAATTAACCTGATTAGATCATATAGCTATAGTTGCCATATCTATAGCAACTGTGCAAGTCATCAAAGAGAATGAAAATATCTCTTTTTGATTAACTCAAAAAAAAAAAAAAAACCTTCATTTTTAAGAATGTGATTCTTTTTGGTTCTTGCATCATAATATATTATTTTTAATAATTAAACACAAGCCATGGGAAATTTTTGTATAAAAGTTGATAAAGATGGTATAAAAACTGGAGATATGAAACTAGAAAATTCAACTAATGGTCACTTAAACAGGAAGAAGATTAAGATGTAGATGAGTTGATGTTTAGAAGACAGAAGATTAAGAGGAAATATTAAATGTGTTGGGCTGGTTTAATATCTGATACAGATATTATATGAAAAAATGATAATAATAATATAATACTAGGAGCCTCATAAAACACTTATAGTGAAATTATCTGCATTGCAGTTAAAATAATGCATCTAACTTGTGCATGGTTTTGTCTAATGCCTTCAGCATTACTAACAAACCTAACTTAACCTTTAGTTAGGTTAAGAAAGGATAGTCAGGAACTAAATAAATAAATTCTGTGTGATGATACTGGGTTCCCCCTTTTTACAGGAGTTCACGATACCATCTAGTCCCCCCAAATTTTATCCAGGCTCTGGAACCGGCATAGGCTGACGAGTCAGACCTATGGCTGGGTCAGTATTCCTGACTGTAATCCGTGTGTCCTCAGACCGGTTTGCCTGTTTGTGGGATGAAAATCACCAGATAAACTGGCAGAAAAAACCCTGATATCCATGCCCAAGACTGGCTAACTTGGCTATGGTTGAGGAAGATCCTTAAGCTCCTCACGTCGTCAGGAACTAGAACAGCATTATTCCATTTAAAAATAAATAAAATAAATTAATTAAAAAAATTTAAAAAACAACAAAATTTAATAAATGCTTGAGACTTCTTTTAAGACCTTGGAGAATTTAGACTGTGTTTGTTATGCATATTGCTTTGATGGTTTTTCATAGCAACTGGTAAAAGAAGTCGGTGCTTTATTACCCATTATTACACTTTCATTTACCATTTAAAGTTGAATGGCTTTGTTTTTGGTGAAGGATTCTAGATCTTTGGGAGTTTCTTGCAGCAAAATTTATTTAAATTAGGAGTGTTCTGTAAAGCAGGTGCTGATTCCTCTAATAGTGTCACTTCTGAAGCTGCTTGTTGTTAGTCCCCCCCCCCACCACCACCACATGAAGAATGTCGATCACTATCTCTAACTCTACTTTCCTCTGTTGTCCTGTTTCATGAGTACAGGAAACTTATTATAGCAAACACCACTATAACAAACTACTGAAAAGTCTTGATCACAGATATAATTATGCAACAAAAAATTTAACTATAGCAAACTATCCAGTTGATTCTCACTATAGCAAATTCATAGGACCACAGGAATAATTTGCTATAGTGTACCCTATGAATTTTGTGTAGTGAGTCTGCCGTTAGGTTTTGTTCTTATGTTCTCTCATTTGAAGATCAGCTTCATTTCCAATAATGGGTAAGTTTACATTATTGGTGAAACCAGTGAACTCCTAATGCTGATAATGGAGGATTTTACCTTTATAGACTAGGTAAGGAATGTGTTTAAAATCTGAAATTTATAGGTGATTTGTGCCTGGTATTTAAGTTTTGATTCTTTCATAAATACCTAAATGTAAAGAACTGCTACTGTTTTAAATTAGTCTGTGTCATCTTCATATTTATAAGGGGACAGTGCTAATGTTGTGATAAGTCATTAAACCATAAGAGCAATAAACACAACTTTGTTGGATCTATTTGAAAGCAGCTTTCATTAACAGTTACTGTGTTATGCAGTGTAAATTATTGCTCCTTATAACTAATTTCTTCATTGAGATAATTAACATTTATTGAGAATTCTGTTATACAGTAGACTCACTATAGCAAACTATTTACTCACTGTAATAAACTAACGAAATGATCCTATATGAAGTCCCATAATTATGTATAATGCTGTTATAAAGAAAATTCACTATATCAAATTATTTTTGGTTCATATGAGGATCCCCACAAGTTTCACCTTAGCAAATTGGTCCTCACAAGTTTCTGTAGTGAGTCAACCATACACGATGTGGCAGTGGCTGTAATTGCAGGATGTATACCTTATGAATAGACTGATTTGACTGATTTTCAAGTTCAAAATCAAATTCGGTCCCGGTTCTTTTGAAATTATGCAATTAGAATTCAGGTGCTAATTTTTTCTCCCATATTCTTTATAGGATGTGAAAAATCGAACTGTGTCACTATGGTCTTTTATAAACAGCAATAAGGAAGATTTTAAGAATCCTATGTATACTCCTTCTTCTCAGAATCATGCATTATTTCCAGTAGCAAGCATGAGATGGCTAACTCTTTGGAAAAGATATTATTGCAGGTGGAATCCACGTATGAGGCCACAAGTAAGATTTAAATTATGCATTTGACATTTTTTTAAATTTTATACTGTTGTTTTTTGGGGGGGGGGGGAACACTAAACTTTTTATGGACAAATAATTTTTTATTTATTATTATTATTATTATTATTTTTTTTAATTTCGCGAAAGAGAGAACCAATATGTTCATAAGTTAGGCACTTGCTATATATATATATATATTACTTTATGACATTTCTTATATTGTTTCAATAACCAAAAGGAAGGTAATTTTTTTGTCACATTGGTTTGGAAGCAAGAAAAAGAAAATTAAAAAAAACTGACATAATTACTGAAAGAAATTGATTGACTGTAAAGGAAAAAAGCATTTTCCAAAAAATGCTATATTAGAGCAAGTATGCAAATGAAAACATCACTTGTTATCACATATAAGTGATATTTTTGCTAACAGACCTCTTCTACTGTTATAGTTTGATTACTCAATGTAATTTTTTTCTGTAGATTTCAAATGTAAGATTAGAAATCTGAGAAGCATTAGCAATAAAGCATTTAACTACTTGGTTAGGAGTGGAGATGGCACAGATTTCCCATTTTCCTTACTCCATTTCTATCTGTGATAGTCTTGCTTTGTGACTGTCTTCCATTGGTTACTGCATGTTAAGTTTTGGGTATAGTCCTGATGGCAATGTGTGGGGGGTGGGGGTTAAATTATGTTTTCTCTCTGTTTTCCTTCTCTATTAGAGGTGCTTGTATTTTTTTTTTTAATTTAATTTTTTTTTTTTCTTTTGCATGCAAAAATATATAAATTTAATATACTAATTCCCCTACCATGTATATGCTAGACACCAAGTATGTTTTTCTCTACTAGTGTCCTTTAGTTACAACACACAAATTTCTTGTTCTTCTAAACAAATTTTTAACATAGAACGAAAACTCTTACATTACCGGATCCTTTCAGATTTCATGCCGCCATCTCATGTAGGTCTGGATTACTGTACTGCATATTCTTCGGCTGTCTTTGCGCCTGGCGATGTACTACGCTTTTTCTCCTAATCGTTTCCGACTGTTGCGTGCTGTCTACCGCTGCGCAGGAAACTTTCTCTAATGGGACATTCTGCTAAGGCTCGATTCCACATGGGCCGTCATATCGCGATCAGCTCTGCTTGAAAATCTTCAAGCATTCGCAAGAAAAGAACCTGCCGTCCGTCATTACCATAGAAGACCCACCGCTCTCTCATGAATCCTCCGACCAACTCCCCCTAAAACTCAAATCTGGCACTCCAAGATCAAAAGGTCAAAAGGCCCCTTAAAACGGCGTGCTTAGTCTTTTTTTCGCCCTATTCGGGCGCCCTCTATTCAATGCGGTTTTCACCCACAAACCCCATCGTTCATGCCCCTTGGGTGATCCTATACTCTCGCTAACCTGTCCAGTTACATTATTCTAGGAAGGTGCTCTGACATCATATTTCCGCGTAGGTATAGCCTCTATCGCTATACTCGACTCATACCAATTATACGCGATTATTCCGGATTACTATTATAAACTTTTCTCAGAATTTCGCAAAGTACTATACAGCTTACTTGGGAATTACAAACAACCTAACAATAACTCTCACTATATCGCACACATGGACTATACATTATTACAAAACATAAAATAGTACTTTATAATTATTAGCTGATGTGCAGATATCTCCTTAATAAGTAGTAGTTTGTCATGTTAAATCCTGAATAAAGAATTTACTTGTAAAGCTCTGCATTCAGGATCCAACAATGCCCTATTGTAGATAGTATTAACAGTCCTACATATAAACTTGCTAAACATTTATCCAAACTACTAGCCACTTTCACAAACAATTCTCCCTCTTTTGTTAAAAATTCTACCAACCTAAAAAGTATTTCAGAAAACCACACCTTAAAAAGTTCAGATTTAATGGTAAGTTTCATATCACCATTAAGTCTTGTATCACCTCACTATTCACATATGTATCATTAATTGAAACCTTTAATTTACTAAATTCACAATTTCCCCCTGATATATTTCAGCTATTTAAATTCACAGTACAGGTAGGTTATTTTATATGGAAAGGGAAAATGTACAAACAATTAGATGGGACAGCTATGGGATTCCCCCCCCCCCAGCTAATTTTTACATAGAACATCTGGAAAAGCTAGCTATCAATACAGCCACTCTCAAACCTAGTCTCTGGCTATGCTATCTTGATGATGTGTTTGCTATTTGGCCATATGGCCCAGACACATTGAATATATTTTTAGTGCATTTAAATAGCCAGCACCCAAAAATCCACTTTACAATGGAACTAGAAGCCAATGACTGTCTGCCCTTCCTTTACACACTAATCGCACATCTTCAAGAAGGTTCCTTATCATTCTCAGCTTATAGAAAACCCACACATACAGGGAGATATTTACACAAACAATCACACCATCACCCTTCTCAGTAATATGGTATCTTAAAAACACTAACCCTTAGAGCTAGAGCAATTTGTTCCAATGACGTTGCTCTCACTGCTGAACTTTATCACTTACGTCACACCATCCTGACCAATGGCTATAATCTATAAAGAAAAAGAACCTTTTGGTTCTTTTTCCTGCCAACCTGGCAGAGAACACTTGCTTTGCTAATCTTTCCTCGCCCATTCTGTTTAAGTGACCATACCACCTGAGATTAGCTCTGCTAATGCATTCCTGGATGCTGACAATTTCTAGTTCTTTCTCCTAATATCCTCGTTTTTAATATGATATTGCCATATTAAAACTGGTTTGAACACTGTCTTGTATACAGCTAATTTAGTGTTCTGACTAATTTCTCTCTTATTCATTTGACTTCCTACCATACCAGCTTTGTTGATTCTGTTGTCTATTTCCATATTTAATTTACTATCTTCACTAGAAATCATGCCTAAGTAGCTAAAATGTTTTACTTGTTCCACAGGTTCACAACACAGTTGATAATTTCAACAAATCTACCTATTTTCATCATCTTTGTCTTTTTATTGCTGACCTTCATACCATATCTATTACAACAGTTATTAAATTTAATAAGGGAATCTTGCAAACTCGTAGCGTATTTATTTAGAAGTATAACATCGTCCACATAAAGCAAAGCGCATACATTAACATCTCCAATTCTGATATCATGTTTAATACCACTTTCCTTCATAATGTGATCCATATAGATAATGAATAACAGAGGGGATAATGTACATCCTTGTCTCACACCAGATTTAGCATTAAACCACCTTCCTGTACTTCGTTCAATTCTATCAGATGACTTACAACTCGAATAAAGACTTAAGTATTGCTTGATATAATGCATCATTGACACCATATAACTGTAGCATATTGAATAGCTTCTCTCTTGGCACCTTGTCATATTCCTTTTCCAGATTGACAAAACTTAAATACAGATCTTTGTTATATTCCCGTGCTTTCTCAACTATTTGTTGTAAAGTGAAGATCTGATCCTGACAGCCTCTATTTGGCCTGAATCCAGCTTGTTCTTCATGAAGCTTTTCTTCCACAATTCTTCTCAACCGTTTCTCAAGTATACAGGCATAAATCTTGCCAGGAACACCCAGGGAAATACCTCTGTAATTCTCACATTCAGTTTTATTTCCCTTTTTATATATGGGTACTATGAGAGCTCTACTCTAATCATCGGGAATTCGTCCCTCTGTCCAAGCCTTCTGAAGTATGCAGTGCAGCCACTGTAAGACTTTTATACCACCATATTTGAGCATTTCTGGTCGAATATCATCTACTCCTGCTGCCTTTCAAGCCTTTGATGGCTTTTTCTACTTCAAGTATGGATATGTATTCCTGACTGTATGCCTGTTGAGTGTTTTTTTACCACTGTGCTGTCATTGCTTGTTTCATTTAGCAATTTTTCAAAGTAATTACTCCACACTTCAAGGATTAGTTAGTTTCCCAATTCTTTGTCTTTGTTAGAGAGCGTTTCCTCCTAAAAATTGGGGAGTTTATTTATTCCACAAAACAAACTGACCAGAGAATATGCACACAAGTGAGATATAGCAGACTATGATAGGACAGTTAATCTTACATAGGGTGTTGAGTTTGTAGAGGTGGAAAATGATAAATATTCTTATGAGTTATGTCTGTGGTATAATCTTCAGTGTATTTATGTGTAATTCATTCCATCTCAAGTACTGCTGAGCAAGGCTTATCCTTGGAGACCAGAAGCATAGTGTATCTTTGTGTTGATCTCTCAATAAAATGTATCAATATTCCAATTTTCATGAGATTTTGTGTATATGTTCTTAACATTTCTAGAAATAACAATATACTTTTTGGTTCAAATCAATCCAGAAGTATCATTAAAAAAAAAATAGCATAATCTAAAAAATGTTTTTTTGCAGCCTTCATAACAAAATTAGTAATAGTTGGTGCCCTTCAGTCAGAAAGACCCAAGTTTGAATCCTGTATAGGAGACAAAGAACATATCAGGTCTGTCAGGTGAAAGTGAGCATTAATCTTGTAGGGAGGTTGTAGGGTCTGTCTCCGAAAGCTTTTCATATGCAAAACAGGCAAACCATCCAGAGAATACACACAATTGACCCATGTGTGTTGAGGCTTAAGTGATGTTGGAGGTTTAATGGAATATTATCAGCACTGAGAAAGGATTAAAACTAATTTTAATGCTTCCAATATTTCATCTCAGTCACAGAGACGTCTTCAGAGATTACAAATAACTTTCTGTAACAACACACACAAATACAGTACAATGATGAGTAAAACAAGTGAGTGAAACTAAAGTCCTATTTAGGTGGTGCATCCTCTATGGGTGTTTGCGGGTGGCCTTGGATTCTCCCCCCCACTTTAGTTTCACTCACTTGTTTTACTTATCATTGCATTGTATTTGTGTGTGTTGTTACAAAAGTTATTTGAAATCCCTGAAGATGTCTCTGTGACTGAAATGAAATATTGGAGCATTAAAATTAGTTTTAATGCTTTCTCATTGCTGATAATATTTCATTAAACCTCCAACGTGAACACACAATTGACATTTAGCATGCTGTATAAATAGGATTAACTACCCTATCACAGTATTAATTAGGTTTCTGATGCCATTAATTGGACTTGAGAGCCCATTGAGCCTAGCATGGGGGGGGGATACAAGAATGTCTCTTTCATTTGAGACTTACTCAAACTTTTATTTGATTTTTTTTTCTATTTTATAGGAAATAAAATTCATAACAAATTTTCCACTTACAGTACTAAGTATTTTTAATGGCTTTGAAATATTGTTTTTAATCAAAATTCTCTCCTCCTTTCCCTTAAACTTTTAATTGCAGTTTTTTGTGAGTGAACCTCAGAAAGTCTATCAGTTATGAAGGTGAGAGCTACAAAAACACATTTTGTTATGATGGTTTATTATACATTTGCACCTCAGCAATATAAGTAGGTGTTAACACTCTGTCATTGTCTCAGAATATACACTGCTTGGAAAAAAGTCAATGAACACCATGGTATGAGGAAAAAACAGTCGTGGCACCAACCTTAATAAGATGTAGGATCTCCTTTCACTACAATGACTGCAGCAATCCTACAGGACATTTCTACAAGTGTATGATAGCGAGCATTATAAAATATTAATATAGTCTGACCACAGAAGGGAGAGCTCTCGTTGGCAGACTGCCATGAAGAGTCAATTCATGTTGAAGGGGAGAAAGAAATAAGGCGATGAACGAATTGGTCAATAACACGTGAAATCACGTGCTTTATACATAAAATTTTCCAACTGCTATACAAGCAAATAGTTACCACTTTAAAAACTACAATGATCATAAAAGAGAAGTTAATTTTCCAACGTGTAATAATAAACAACTCATCCCACTATACGGATTGAATACCGTATTATCGGAATGGATTCTCCTTCTGTTGACATGCGTAGAAATGTCGAAGGGTCTCGTATCTGTGGCCGTACTATACCAGAAACACTTATGTTTAATATTTTTATTGTAAATTTTTGCAGCTAAGTTTCATAGCCATTGTCAATACAGTTATAGGAAAACTCAAAAAAGAGCAATTGAATTGTGAAAACACATACAAAAAAAAAAAGCTGGGAAGCACATATTCACAGCCCAAATCTGAACAAAAATGATTGCCTAAAACTTTCTCAATTTTGGGAAGTTATATTAACTAATACTCACCATTCATGTGTTCCATAATTGCAATTAAATTTTGTTTGTAATTTAAAAATAATTAACTAAATCAATTTATTGTGATTTATTTTGAATATCTATTAATGCAGATGGAGCTATTCTCCTGCAGCCAATCTTGCACATAATATCACATGCTTTCAATTCAATTGTTCTTTTTTGAGTTTTCCTATAACTGTATTGGCAATGGCTATGAAACTTTGCTGAAAATTTTACAATAAAAATATTAAATGTAAGTGTTTATTTTATAATGAATTCTTCCACTTATGTCTCAATTTTCAGATGAAATGATAGCAATCAATGGGAATTTTGGACCATTCTTCCTGTAGGCATCTAATGAGGTCCTATACTGTTGTGAGGCAGATATCCCTTGACCTCACTTGACTCTCCAGTTTATTCCACCATGCAATTACAGCAGCAGCCTTGACATGGTGCATTGTCTTGCTGAAAGAGGCAATGGTCATTTCCTTTGAAATGCCACAAAATAGAAAGAATTGTATTGTCCAGAATGTTCAGATACCTCTCAGGGTTCATTGTTTGTGGCACCACAAATGGAGGTTCAAGTCCAAACCAGGAAAAACAGGATCATACCATCACACCACCACCACCTCCAAATTTCATAGTTGGGTTATGCACTCTGGTAAGAGATATTTACTGGGCATCACCACCCACCCATCTGCTCAGTAGATGTGTAGCATGTTCGTTGCTCCATAAAACAGCTTTCCAAGCTTCCATGTCCCACTGTACATGCTCTTTGCACCACTGAAGATGATGCTACATGTTGGTTCGGGTAATGTGGAGTTTGCATATTCCAGTCCTATCATGAAACACGTGTTGTGAGCCTTGGTTCTGAATATTTTTGTGCAGATTTGTATTCCAGTCAATGCCTGGAGCTCTGCATTCGATGTATCAACTGACAAAGGTGGTTTTTACATGTTATTCTTCATAGCACCCTATGGTCATGTTTGGTGAGTGTGGTGGGTTGTCCACTGCATTTAGCATTTGCAGTTGACTCAATGCACTTCCATCTCAGTATGGTATCACTGATTGTTGACCTGGGATGTCTCAGTTTGTCAACAACAGATAGATCTGCATCATGGCATCCTATCACAATGCCTCTTTCAAACTCTGCCAATTTCCTTATTGCAGCCATTTCACTTGGACACAGTTGCACTGACTTGGAAACATCATATTCCTCCAATTTATACTGGCTACAAACACGTGACTCATTACATAGCATTTTGCACTTTGTCCCATAAGAGTGTTTGTTGATTTCTTTCCAAGCAGTGTAAATTACATCATGTTTTTAAACTGCAGTATAAATTAGTTTCTGGAGGGGATGTTTTTGTTTGTCTGTTTTGTACTTTCACTTCCCTTATTTTATATTATTAATTTATAATAACTTTTTTTGACACAACAGGATTTTTTTTTTTTAAATCTTTTGAGGCCTTTGAGCTGTTTTTAAATGTTATTCTGATCCAAAACATGTTCTTTGTGTTTTACTTTTTTTATGCAGGCAAATTCTAAATAAATCCACTACAGGTCTTGCTGTTCCTAGTGCTGAAGGAAAAAAGGCAAGCATCTTCTGGTTGTTACATTTGACAGGATTGAACAAAGTGAGCTTAATGACCTGCTTTGTGATTTGAATCATTCAAATAGTGAGCAGAAATTTACACATCTAGATGATTGCAAAAATTAGATTGCTTGTTGAAGATATACATATAGAAGAGATCTGTATTTAGAAAGGAAAGCAACAAACTGTTGGTTTTTATATGCAGGATTCCCTTTGTATGTGTCTAGATATAAATGGACTAATAGAGCTGAAGTCATTAAATGGAGGCCATTTATGGACTTCTCTAAAGATATTTTTATTGCATGGGAAACAAATCCTTCACCCTGTTGCTCGTTCCATTAGAATGAAGCTCGTCAGCTTGTCCTCCTCTTGTGTGACTACAACCGTACATAAGGAAAATGTGGTTGGCAGATATATATGGATTTGAATTGAAAGTCATTGCATTTCTGTTTGTGTTAAGGTGGTTTTTTCACCAAGTAGCTGCTCCCTTTCCTTATGGGATGGTTCTGTCTTCATTATTCATAAAACTGTGTTCATGAATTTTGTGATGAACAAAAAAAATTTGACATTTCTCTAAAAAAAAAAAAAATGTTTAATTTACCTAAACGTTTTTAGGGAAAGTCAAATCAATTGACACAAAACTTGATGAAACTGTTAACATGTAAGAGCTGTCTAATCTGTGGACTAGCAAAGCTCTTACTTGTTAATAATTAAATTAAATTGAATTAAATGCCTAGAAATACTTTACATTCATGCTTTCTCTGTGATAACAAAGAAAAAAAAACTATTAATTGTAATACAGGAGCATTCTCATCTGAACTTCTCAGAAGCTTGGGTGACTGTTGATATTTGCAAAAGGAAAATAAGTACTGCTCATAAGAGTCAAAGTAAAAAAAAAAAAAAGTACTTGACATTTAGTCAAAAAAGCATATGTTTTATTTTTCATTTTTATAATGTTTGTATCTGTAATATGGGCCTGTGATGTTTTAATAGTCATTGTAACCTTAATATCATTTAATAATGTCCATCTTTTCAAGTGCATAACATATGTATATTCATTTACAGTGTACCTGATTTAGTGAAATGTTAACTTTATCAAAAAAAAAGAAAAAAGAAATGTCTGAGTATCTCCATAAATATAGGATCATTATAAAGTTCTTGTGAAGTTTTAAATTTTCATAATGTCCATTCTATATGTTACAATCCACCTGGGAAAAAAAAAGGATAAGTAAAAGAATTTGTTACAAATTTACATAAATTTATTCTTGGGATTATTAATTCTCAACATGTCCACTCATTACGTATACAAACCAAGATCAATTCTGATGTTCTACACATGCATTTTGTAGTTGAATTGCATTCTAGTCTGCAGATTGTCTAAAGAGTGAGGTTTGCTGAATAAAAAATAGTCTTAACATGTCCTCATAAATAATCCAGTGGAGTCAAATTTGTTGAGTCCAATCAAACACTTGGCCTTTCAGATCGTAACTTATCATTTATCATCATCATCATCATCAAATTCCTGCTATGTACCCTCAAGGGGTGTACAGGATATGATAGTACTACATGAAAAAAATTACATCATTATTAATTTCCTATCTACAATTTTCCTCCAGATCAGTCTGTTACTTGTCAAGACTCCAACATTATCAGATCTTATATTTCTATCGTCTAAGGCACTTTGTAACGTATCAATCCACCTATATCTTGGTCTTCCTGTGGGTCATTTTCCTGCCAACCTGGCAGAGAACACTTGTTTTGCTAATCTTTCCTCGCCCATTCTGTTTAAGTGACCATACCACCTGAGATTAGCTCTGCTAACGCATTCCTGGATGTTGACAATGTCAAGTTCTTTCCTAATATCCTCGTTTTTAATATGATATTGCCATTGATGCCATCTGTTCACGCCTATAATCTTTCTCAGGACTCTCATATCTGTGGTCTCTAGTCTTTGGTCAAGTGTTTTACTTCTGACCCAGCTCTCAGATCCATAAGTTAAAACTGGTTTGAACACTGTCTTGTATACAGCTAATTTAGTGTTCTGACTAATTTCTCTCTTATTCCATATGAATTTATTCAATTGACTTCCCACCATACCAGCTTTGCTGATTCTGTTGTCTATTTCTATATTTAATTAACCATCTTCAGTAAAAATCGTGCCTAAATAGCTGAAATGTTTTACTTGTATTTATCATTTATGGAATCCATTTCTATGGAATTCTCATGTGGTACATCTTTGTTGTAATGGGCTGTAAATCTTCTTTCTACTATGACTACAGACTAACTCAGCTAACCACAGCACAAAATACTTTCTTTTCTGTTGAAACCATTTGGTCAATCCTAATTCTGCAAAATACAATTTTTTGCTAAACTACAATAAGATAAATTAATCACTCTTAGTACATACTAAACTTCACTAAATATACATTTCTGATCTTTTTTAAAGATTGATTTTATCATGTATAGAACAGAAGTTATAAAAATTTAAAACTGCACAAGGATTTTATAATGACCCTGTACTATTATATTGGTGCACCAGCATATTAGCTACTACAGATAAAGGGGTGATGTGATGCCTTTATAATGCCTGCCTGATTTTTAAGGTAAAGAGGGATTCTGAATGAAATCAGTAATTCACTTCAAGAAAATAAACTACCATTCATTTTTTAAAATGTATCACGCATATCCTCTGAGAATATATTTAAAAAAATGAATACAGTAGTCCAATACAGTTATGACTTCATTATCAGTTTTATTTATTGAAATTTTTAATTGATTTTATTTATTCAAAGTTTTATTTATTATTTCAAGTTTTCTTTGAAATATTGTATTGTTATTTGTTAAGTCTCTAACTTGAATACTCCTCATTTTCTATCTTTTAAGGTGGTCCTGACCATATCACGCTTTCTGTATCTTATTCTTTGGATCTTTTTCTGTTATTTTTGTTTCAAATACCTATCTTAATAATCTCTCATCTCCTGTTAAATGATCTTAGGTTTTAGAAATTTATAACTTAGTGCATAACTTAAATTTATAAATGCATAATCTTAGATCATCACTATTTTAGTCTGTCTTTTAGTGAATAGTGTAACTGTTCTCAAGTTAGTAAACTGCAAGTTCATTTCTCCATTGCAGAATGAATGCCTTTTAGTTGGTAGATGAATTATTACATCATCATCCTGCTTACTGGATGCCTAAAGTGGCTTGGACATGGCTCCATATTTGATCTGTAGAGCAGGATTTTCATATACACTCAGTCCGCCCACATTACTGACACTACTGTATTATAGGTTTATAACCTTTTGTGGATGGGATTTGCAAAAAAAATTCCTTAATTAATCATTCGTTGTATTATCTTTATATTTAATATAACTAAAGTAAAGATGACCTGCCACCATGAATTAGATTTCCATTTTCTTGACATTATATAAAATGGAAATATATATATATATATTTAGAGAGAGAGAATTCCCTTGCATAAGAGAGGTTCTAAGACTTGAAGGGTCAATCATGCATTAGTAATTTGCTAACTTTTTATAATAGAGTAACAGCTGAGTTGGATAAAGAAAATGGCTACTATACAATGATTCTGCTGGCTTTTGTAAAGGCATTTGACAGAATACCACATGGAACTCTGTTATGCAAATTAGAACAAATGGGGATTGATATGACACTGGTTAAGTGGATAAGAGGGTGGCTGCTGGACAGATATCAAAAAAGTGGTATAAAGAGCAGAATCCAGGAAAAAACAGGTGATTAGTGGCATGCTGCAAGATTCAGTGCTGGGACCACTACTTTTTCATTTGTACATAAATGATGTGGGATGTACAATTTCCTGAAAGGAAATATTCAGTTGTTTGCTAATGATGCAAAATTAGGTAGAGTAATACTTAATCAAGGTGATGTGGAGAGCTTGCAGGGTGATTTAAATAGGCTGTGAATATGGGCAAAAGAAAGTGGATGTCAGTTTAATGTGGAGAAATATAAAGCTATGCATTTTGGAATAAATAGATTGCAAGCTGCATACCACATTGATGTAACTGTACTCCAGGAAATAGATGAAGCTATTAGAGATTAGAGATTTAAGGGTGATGGTAGACAGTGAGTTAAAGTTTAGAGGACATATTGCTAAGGTTGCTAACATAGCTCATAAGATTACTTGGCTATTGAAGAAACACTAACAAGTAGAGATACTTGTTAGTGTGTTTTTACTCCACTTTATAAAGCCTCAATATGTCTACATCTGAATTACTGTGCTCAGATCTGGTCTTCTGGGTTTCTTGGGGGATGAGGAAACAGTGAAGAAGATTCAGATGATGAGTGATCTGTGAAATGTAACTGGTGAGGATAGGTTAAGGGTGTGTGGATTGCAGAAGTTGGTTGATAGGAGAAAAGCGGGAGATATGATAGAAACATTTAAGTTACTTCAAAGATTTTATAGGATAGATTCAATGGAAATGTTTCAGCACTTGGCTAGAGGGGCCAGAACGAGGGATCATCCCTTGAACTTGAATAAAAGTGTGGTTAGTGGGGGTGTAAGGAAAACATTTTTTGCTTGGAGAGTTGTGAATGAGTGGAATGGGTTGACAGAGTCAGTTGTCAGTGCTTTGTTTGTTAATGGTTCAAGGAAAGGTAAGGTAGATTGTGTGGATAGTTCGGATCTCCCGAGATAAGTACTATTTTATTTGCTTCCGGTTATGTGGCCAGTTTTTCTTATTTCACATAATTTATTTAGCTCACTTCAACCAATACAGCCTTGCTAACTATTTTGTTTCCATATTTAATTTTCTCTCTTCACCAGAATTATGCCCAAAGAATTAAAAATTTGTTACTTATCTTTATTTTGGTTTTAATGTAAACTTAGCCCATCTGTTTTTTAAGTTGAGCCCATACATGAGAGGTTGGTCAATCAACCTATAATATGTTAGTATGTGTATGAGTAGTGGGTTGGGAAAGGAAAAACTTGTACTAGATAATGTATAACTCTGCCTTCCAAATGAATGTGTAAGACAAAGTTGTCAAATAAAAATCTGTTCTACTTGCTAACTTGAATATAAGTTTTCTCTCTCTCTCTCTTTTTATTGCATATATAATAATGCCATCCACAAAATGTTGAAAACCTATAGTCCCCAAAACCAATATGCAGGGTTTCAAACTGATGGAAATTGACGTATCCCACCACAATATATTGATTACTTCATGGTTTACTCTGGCATTAATAAATTCATTTCAGTCACTGAAGTTGAAAGAGGCCCTTTATTTATTCACGAGTCATCACTGATTAACAACTTTTGCTTTGAACACAGAAAGCAATCTTTGTTCACTGTAATCATTATGAGCTACATATTGTTTTATCAGTGTCTAGGTAGAGAATACTTTAGTAAAAATGTATGATAGTTGTTTTTTTTTCTTCAAAAGTACAGAATTTGCATATTACATATTTCAAAGATAATCTAGATAAAAATCATGGGCAAATATCTATAAATACTGTGCTGCATACATTTTGTTCTGAATAAACCTGTCTTTTTTTTTGTAATGAAATGAATAGGACTATCCTTTAAAAAAATGTTAATGGCAATCTCACCCTGTTGCATAATTAATAGAGTAAGTGTTTAAAATAGACCCCTTAGAAAAATTATGTTTACATTTAGAAAATGTATGTTTTGAATTTGTTATATGTTCAACCCTTAGTACTGCTATAACAAACTTCTTAAAAAGTCACTAGAGATACAATCTCAAAAGAAATTCATTATAACAAACCATCCATTGCATACATCTTGCAGACATTGTACTGTACAAAATCCCTTTGGTTGAATTCCTTAAACAATGATGCCTTGGACGCCATTGTTCTGCTTCACAATTTTATTTTATTTTTTGTAGTGAGAATTAACTATATGTGTGCACATGCTTGTTTTTGATTAAAATCAGAAATGCAGGGTTATGACTCGAAACAATTTTTTTTTTCCCCATCAGTCAAGTGTCACCATGCTGATGACTCTTTAAGGAGCAAATAAGTTACTGTAATTTTGCACTGTATGCTGGATATGATACAATTTTTCACTCAAACTTTGAAATTTCAGAGACAGTTGTGAGTGGGATGTGGTCCAGCATATAAAATTAGTCTGATTTCAGTTTATCCTTTCTTTATGATGCTTTGGGTTTTTAAAAGTGTAAATAAATTTTTCCATAGTCAGGCCTATATTTAAAAAAGAAAATCTCAAAATAATGCCTTAACTATTAAAGGTGGTTTAAGCTAAGAGTTTTGTATCTGATGTAGAAATCTTTATTGCATGTGATAATGTATGCTCTCATTTTTGGGAGTTGCACCTAGATTGTGTTTGTAATGATAGATGAAAGCCTCATCTTCATTAATAAATATTTTTAAATAAATGGTATGAGGGATTACAGTAAGCCTTCAAAAGATCTGAGCAAATGTCTATCTCATTTGTCTCTTGTAAGTGACCATATTGTGCCCATTTGCAACAAATGTTTCTAGTCTCCTTTCCATTTTTTATCGTCACTTGGATACTAGACTTAGAACTTCTAGCTTTCAAGTTCTTTGTCAGTCACATGTTATAGCCTTGATGAACCCATTCGTCCAATTTTCTGTGAGTTTCATGTACTGTGGTATGCAGTGGTCTGATTAAAGTATGTTCTCCTATTTTTGTTTTGCTAACCCATCCTCTGGCATTTTTGATACCAGTAGTTTTTGTACCAGACATTGAATAGCTTTTTAATTAATTTCCATAGGATTTTCTTTCCTTGACTTGATTTGAAACTCAGTGACAATTCACTTCTAGATGGGGATATCTGACTTTTCTTAAAAGCCTAAAAAAAGTATAGAAGAAAAGAATATAAAAAACTTTATGTTGGCATTTATGTTGGTAAAAAGAAGAATAATAAATATCCAGCATTGTTTTTTAACCAAATAGCAAAACAATGTTTATTTTTAAAATTTAAGTTTCAAATTTCGGTTCAGTGTAGTGGTGGAGACGGAGAGTTGTACAGTAGGTGTCCTCCCGTGATGAGTCTTTAGACTCCTTGGAGGTGCCACGAATAATAACAACGATCCACATGTTTGAGTTGGCCAATTTATTATATAACCTACCTAATAGTAAAATCCCACTGCTCCTCAAACAACTTCAACTCATTGAGCTGCTGTTAAGTTTGGATGTTGGTCTATGCAAACAAATATACCTTATGTGTGCACACCTCATTAGACTGTTGCAGATCTCCAGTGGATCTTGAATGTATTCCATCATAGCCCACAGATACTTACTTGGGTTCAGATTAAGATCTAGTAACTAAGCAGAAAATTGAAGTATGGTAAGGTCATCCTTGTACTTCTGGAACCATTTTCAGACCCATGCTGTATGATATGTCACATTATCCTGCTGAAAATAATGATTACAAAGGCATGAAATCAAGTTTTTCTTAAATGTGATACTCTCACCCAATTGTGTAATTCAGATTCTGCACTAGACCCTTTGGTATAAAACCAAAGAGTCTAGTGCAGAATCATCTACTGTTATATAATAGTGCAAAAATCATCTATTGTTATGTAAAATGGTAGGTGATTTTTGCTGCTTCAGTGTTTATGGTTGGCAGTGTTCATGTAGGCTGTGGCATTTATATATTTTCCTAGTATCTGGGAACTGCTATGCTTTAAGAAAATCTCCATGCCATTATGCTACCAGTCTGCAGTGTTGTCATCCGATGATAATGAATCTGTTGATTTGATTCATTTTACTGTCACCACATCTTGACCTCTGTCATTAGCTTGGAATAACTGGAACCACTCATTTATAAGACTAGGCAACTTTTTTTCTGTTTCTCAAGTATATGGTATTAATGTACATGTGTCAGTTATATCCATAACTTCATATTTTTTGTTGAAAGGAATAGAATGTGGAGATGGTAGCATTTTTCCCTCCTGGGAACTCAGGTTTTTAATCCTGCAAAACAGGCACCCTGGCCAGAACAATCATGCAATTAATAGATATAATACATAGACTTCACAGTTTTGGTTGCTTCAGCGTTAATTCAAATCAAAACATCCTTTGTGGCAGTATCTGTGCATTGTGCTTTTTGATATGTTTCTGTACATATGTACTTTTGTTTTACCAGTTGTGGCCCATCTGTTAGTATGGTTCTTGTAGCCCATCACATCAACAAGCTACCTTTATTGAATGTTTTCTGGTTTTACCATTCTCAGTAGACACTGTCATATGTCAGCATCCTATATATAGCAGAATGCAATTTTTCTGATGAGTTGGCATGTCTGAGACACTAAATTGCATGCTATGCTCAGTAACTTGGCTCATATGTCCCATCATGTACTAAGGTACATTGTGTGGGTACACACATAGTGTACCTCAGTATTTGTCTATCTGGTAGTTTATATATTCTGGAACAAATGTGATGATGCTGTCTCTAATGCAGCCATGGATTTCATAAATAATGAGGGAACTAATAAACTGGTGTGTACTGCATACATTGTAAGAAAGTTAGGGGAGTGTTTAATCTGTAGACCAGTGCCAAACCTTATTTGAATCTCTATGCTAAAATGTTCATGAGGTCTTTGTAGGGAATGATGCAAAAGAAAATTTTATATTTTCATTCCTCTCTGAAGGATTATCCACCTCCCCAGCCATTCCCTTTCAAGCTGTTAGTCATCTTTATACTGTTGATGGCTCATTTAGTTCCACATAATTTAAAGTAAGATATTGTCTCCATGGCAGATAATCTCATGAATCAAATAATTTAGTTGTTTGTATGTTTTATTACTTTTAGGAGCCTATCCATCTTAGATGCCGTGAACTGCTAGACTTAAAGAGCCAACTTCAAAAAATGCTCGAGGAACTTAAAAAAGAATTGGAAGCAAAGAATACTCGAAACCTGGCACCCTCTCCTCGTGTGTCATCTCCAGTAACAGTGTGATAAGCAAATAGAACAATAAGATAACAAAATCTAGTAATATTCAGAGATTACAAAGGATTTCCATTTCTGAAACTGTGGTTGATGCCAAAGTGAACTTAAATACAATAATTAGTGTGCTCTTTGTAGAAATGATTTCATAGAAACTCAGTCTGCTTGAAAGAAACTGGAATATTTTACAGTTCTTGAAACCTGATGGCTGGCTTATACGTATAGGTCATTTTCACTCAATTACTAGCAGAGAAGAATGCCAAGAGTGATAAGAACTTTGTTTCTCATATATTGTTATATATCACCTTTAGTTGTATTGATTTTCATTTTTTGAAATAACTAGTCTCTAAACTAATTTAATTAAAATTATCTTTATAGCACATCTTGCAAATGGCTTTATTTAGCAAAATCTAAGGAATTTTATTTAAGTTTATTTTATTTAGACTGCAATTTTATTAAAACTGCAGTCTAAATATGCATTTCTTTGTTAGTAATTTAACTAGGAACTCATCTCCATCCAATCTTAATATATAAATTGTGATGAATGAACTTTTAAATGCAAATGCTAATAAGAGAATAATTTGAAGATTATCAGTTCGTAGGTGTTTAAATTGGCAAAATATCCTTTGATATCATCTCAATATGTGTCCAAACAAATTCTTGAGTCTTAGCCTGTAACCCTAACCCAGTACAGTTTTTTTTTTTTTTGTTTTGGACTCTTTGAAGTCTTTGTTTAGTTTAATACTGAAATCATTGCTGTATTTTTCAATTTCTTTTTCTTTTTTTTTTACCTTAACGTAATCTCTTTATTTTAAACATTTGTTACTCTTAAAGAAAACTAATAATTATTATTATTAGTTAATATACTTAATGGCTGCTTTACCATACTTTAGCTTAAATAAATTGAAACTGTACTATAAACACTTTTTCTGATACAAAAATTTCTCCATTTTTGCTCAAGTTGGAAAAGTAACAACATGAGAATGCAAATAACAAGAAGATTGAACAGAAATGTGTGATCCTTAACATTGTTTTCCAAACTTAGATGAAGGTAGAAAAAAGATCAAGATTGGTAGAAGGATGAAAAAATAGTCCTTTATTTTTTAAGAAATTATACTTCTGTTGTAGTTCATATTTTGATTGTCCAGTTTTCAGTGATGGAAAACTTTGATCTGAAGTCAAATTTCTCTCACTTTTTTCAAGATTTTCAGAATCATGATTTAGTTCAGAATGAACACCTCACTAGACCACTTTAGAGAAGAAAACTGTATGTATCACTCTAGTAAGGCTTCTCTGCTGATTAAAATATTTTTTTCTGCTATGCAGATGATTCAGTTTGTGTCAATATATATTTTCTATTTTAGAAGTTTTATGTATATTTTCAGTGAAAGTAATGGATGATATGCTGTGTATGTTCAGTTAACAAGATATGAGATTTGTAAAGCAGGAGTGAAAGAATCAGTTGGTCTCTCTCTCTCTCTCTCTCTCTCTCTCTGTGTGTGTGTGTGTGTGTGTGTGTGTGTGTGTGTGTGAGAGAGAGTGATTCTAATTTTTTCTTTTTTTGACTTAACTACCCTGTGGGATCACTAATCCTGTATTCTTGATTATAGATGCTGCTTGCTGTTGACAACAAGGTTTCTAATCTTATGACACAGATCAGAAATAAATAAGATATCTTGGATTGTCCACTATTTAAATAACTGCAAACAATGATAACAGTTTCTCTATTCTTTGCATCAGAAAATTTGACTTGATGTCTATCTTGCCAGGAAGCTGATTTATTTAGCTGTTACTTACTTGGGCTTTCTCTGATAAGGGGATTAGGAGAGGTTTTTATTTTATTTAATTTTTTTATTTTGATAAATTCATTTATTTCTGATAACTGAAAAGACGGATAGTTCTGATGATAGTATCTAAAATAATGATCTTTAATGACATGGATTTATAGCTGGATTATCTAAATTGTATAAAATGGTGTAATAATAATCAGTTAAACATTTAAATTACTCTTGATTAATATGTGTGACCTCTTTTATATATATATTACAGAGAGGTCAAATGAATGAAAATTGTATCTTAGACCAATGTGGACACTGAAATTATATGATTTTACTGTAAAATTAGTAAAATTAGCATATATTACTGTACTGTACAATAACATTCACAACGAGTAAGGAGAAGAGATTATTGCAGTAATTACGAAGTGGGTTCTTCATTTAAAAGTTCTTTTGGACAGATGGGCTACTTATTAAATTACAAGTCGTGTGTGAAATAGTTCTTTTTTTGAAGGATCATAGTTGACAATATTGATGCTAGATGTTGTAAAACTTCATCCTTTTCTTCTTACTATTTTGGAATGAATACTTAACCAGCCAGAAAATGTGTTGACTAGAATTTTTTTTTTTTTATACTCAACACATTGTTCATAACATCAATTTTTTAAAAAAAAAATCTTTTTCTCGAGTTAATGGCATTTTATTTATTTCTTTGATAGTTGGAAGACTACAAGAAGATAAACTCCAATTTTGTGTATAACATTAATGATTACATCTAATATTTGGATGTATGCAAAGATCTTGCTGTTGACTTATTTTTGTACATTCTCCTTCAGCCATTATTTCATTTTGTTCACTTCTAACTTTGGAATGTCAGAAAATGACAGTGTCAATTAACATTATTAGATATCAGTTTGAGTGAATTATTAAACACCCACACCATTCTTTGAGATTCTCATAATTTTATATATTTCAAGTAATTTCATCATCTTAGACTATGAAATTAACTCATTTAAATTTTTTTTCTTCTCCAAAGTATTTCTATCACATTGTTAACTTGTTTATGTATAGCAAATCAAAATTACAAAAAAAATTGTCATCTTCATTAAAGACTCAATTAATTCTTTTTTCTAAAAGATGTTCTAATGAAATTGGCAGATTTACACTTTTCCTGCACCAAAAGTGAGAAAATGTTTTAAAATATTATTATTAAATGAAATATACACTATCAAAAAGCATTCTTTACAAAGATGACTTGACTAAGCAAAGTAAAAATTTAGTTATAAATTTGAATTTGTTTTTGAATAATATGAAAAAAAAAGTTTTTAATCATATTTGGCTTAACTTAATAAAAGTTTAATAATTTTGACCTTTCACATGGGATTATGAATTTTTATTTGATTTTGCAGCAGCCAAAATGCAATCATGATTGATTAAAAGTTATTTAAAGCTGAATTCAAAGAACATAAATGCATTAAAATTCTTTACTTTTAAGGATACATATTATATATATATATATATATAGTATGTGTGTGTGTATATATATATATATATATATATATATAGTATGTGTGTGTATATATATATATATATATATATATATATATATATATATATAGTATGTGTGTGTATATATATATATATACACACACACATGCATATTAAATTTTGTTAAATAACATCATGTCTGAGGACTCATATTTCAGGTTTTTCTTTGGACTGTTTCTCCACAATTGTCAAAAATTCATAAATACTAGTTTGTGTGAGACTTTGTTTACAGTTATTTTAATAGTTCTGACACATTTTGATTTTTCTCCATTCTCCTTATCATAAAATATATTGTGATTCAGAATTTCTCAGCATATATAGTCATTATTTAATTTTGGTAATTATACTTTGTAATTTGGAATCAGCAATTGTTCTTGTCGATTTTTTTCCTGATTAGTTTGTAAAATATTTTTGAAGATATTTTGTTGCAAATTGGTTTTATTTTATTTCCTAGATGACTTACTGTAACTGATTTATTGTCCCTCTTATTTTTTTTAAGAGGGGGAAGGTGGAACATCACAATTTCTAATATCATAAACTTGCTTTGATTTGTTTTTTCCCTCTTCCTTCACTGCTGTTTAAATTTCCAATTTTTTTTTAATTGCATGTCATTCAATAGTTTCATTCTTTAACATTAATCCTGAGTAAATTGGTATTGATAAATGATATGTCTGGTGGTAGAATTTGTGTTTATTTAAAAGGGAATGTACTTTATTCAGGGATACAAAGTGCTTTGATTTTTATTGCAAGATCTTGTTTGATTTTGGTCATTTTAAGAGGTCTGCTATCCCTGTAGCACTGTTTATATCTTATTGTTCCAAAGTTTAAAGTAATAAATCACTTTTTTGAGTACTTTGTTTTAAACTGCATTTAAACATTTCTCTTGAGAGCATGGTATTTTCTCAAGTCATTATAGTCCTTAAAAGTGTTTTCCAACATTAATTTTATAATTAAAAGAAACATTGGTATCTAAAGAATAATCAGCAACACATAACTAATCTATATAATCAATGTGTGCTAAGTTGTCTGCAACAGGGAAACCCATTTGCAGTTCTTTTTGTGTATCACAGTGGAACATATTTGCTTGCTCATCAAGAGAGTCATAGATCCATTTATTGACTATATGAAACTTTGCTGATATTCCTGAAGCTAGTGAGTATTACATCAATCAACCTTGATGTAATATAGCTTTCAGTGATTTGCTTGATTTATTTCAGGAGAATAAAAAAATTCTATCTATCTATATATTTCAGAATACAAATAGGAGAAATTTCCCATTTATCATTGGTGAAAAAGAATTATCTTTTAAAATTTCAAACTATTAACCATGTAAAATTTATATTGTCTGAAACACCTGTACTTGGAACTTCCAAACATTTTGGCTACTGAATCAAATACTACTTTTAGCCAGATTTGCTTTATAATTCAGGTTGATAAATTTTTAATGGCATTTGAAAACAAATTGGTGTTATTTCAGTTTGCATAATTCTGGCTTACATCATAGCATTATGCTCTTTGTAGTTTATATTTTTATACACAGTAATAGTCAAAACATTTTAGGATATTGCATGACAAGAGGAAATGTTTTTTGCAATGACACAAGCAAATAAAGAGTAAAGATTGCTACTATAAAAAATATAAATGGTGCTGGTTTTAAAGACTGAGAGAGATGCTATATTATTAAATTTTCCTCATATGTAACAGATTTCTGTTTTTCAGCCACTAGTATTCAGGCCCAACTGCTAATTATTTTGTTCACACTAGATTTTTTATTACTTGTGAACAGCTTTTTTAATTATTATATCCTATTAATTTTTATAAATTGCAAAATATATTAAAACTTGTGTTAGTATATAAATGCAGTGCATTGTACTATATGTTATTTTGATTGAAATTAGCAGTGATTATATCATGCCCGTGAAAGGACTCGTGGTGACTAAATATTAATATAAAAAATCATGAATATCACATGAAATAAACCAAAAAATGCTATAGGCTAAAAATGAACAACCTTATCAGTTGATTATAGGATATTAGTAAGTTATACATGTTTATGCTTTTTGGAACAATTTTGGAGGAAGGGTAGTGGAATCATTTTTCTTTTTGGTTAGTCCCAGGTGCGGAAACAGTATTGCAAAGTTATGTTAGTTAAATTTTTAATGAATTTATATGATGAATATAACTGTCTAAAGTACTTTGTCAATCAATAGTTCTGTTCATAGTCAGTTTAGTTGTAGATAATGTGCAAAGATTTATATCTGTTGCTAAACTTCAAATATTTGAAAGAACCTTTTTATCTTTTTTGTGTATAACTATTCCATTCAGCTATTCTTGATGCATGTGAGCATAAACAATGTCCTGTCTACTGATTTTATTTTCTTTAATTTTCATAGTTTTCATCATGTTTATTAATTAGTATCATATTTCTCTTAATCCCAACTTTTCATGCATTATAAAATCTAGTGTATTCAGGTTTTTTTTTTTTTTTTTTGTTCACATTGTAAATATTTTTGATCTGTCTACCATGTTTAATCTTATGTAAGTCTGTTTATATAATTCAAGCTTCTATTGCATGTTTTTTCTCCTGTGCTTTCTACTTACAATGGATTATTAAGTTAATTATTCAGTATTAAGTAATATTTATTGTCATCACTTAATACATGAACCCATTTGAGGAAACAAAGGTCAGGAAAACAAGAATGTATACATTGTAAATGCTTATTACAGCTTTGGTAACTAATTTTCTTATGTCTTATCAGAGACTATTTTTATATCTGTTGTATAGTAGCTTGTGCTGCATCTAAATTTCCTTAAAAGGTTTGATTACCAGATTATTCACCAGTTTTTATGAATACAAGCTGTTAAGATAATTATTATATTTTAACAGGTTATTTTTTTATTACACATGATTCATAATTTGAAGGTCGTGCATTTTTGTTGGATTATTTCATTCAGGTATGAATAACTTATCAGTTTCTTTTTGTGATATTACAGACTTACTTATTTAGAGTATGATATTACAGTAATTTTATTAAAGCGATAGTCAATTCGCATTATAACAAATTCATTGGAACTAGAGGAATAATTTGTTTCAGTGAATTTCCTTTCAAAAGGCGCTGATGCTGTGGGAGATTTGGCAAGGACATTTAAGTGGTTTGCTAGCGAATGAATTTGTTATAATGGTGTTTACTATAGTGAGAGTTAACTGTATTGGACTCAAATATAAGTATGTAATATTTACACTACCTTGAGATTTTGCTATGTAAAGTAACATGACATTTGTAAATAGAAAGTCATAAAAATCCTTTTAGAGGAATATTTTTTTTTAAAAAAAATCTTTATTTCATGTTAGCAGTACTATAACAGTATTAATAGAAAACTGTTTTTTTTTTTTTTTAATTTTCATGGAACAAGGGATATAATCAAAAGATTGAATCATGAATTGTGTATTGTTATCTCTGTGTATATGTGTATTATTTCAATTATACCTGATAGATTTATATTTAGTATTTCTTGTGAACTAAATGATAATCAAATGCTAATTTAGTAATTATTGTTTGCCTGTTTAGCTTGCTTCCATTATATTTTCTTTCAAAATTAAAATATTAATAAAGATACTTTATTCATCAGGTATATTCAAAAACAAAGCTAAAGTGCTATTCATTAATTTATTGAACTCTTTTCTTCCAGCAAAGTATTTTTGATGTAGAAAAGTTTATTATAAATATGTAGAACATAAATGTTAGTCTTCATCTGTATATAATAATAAATATATATTACTGTATATATAATTTTCATTTATGGCGACCATGTGTTTTCAGCCTTTATCAGAAATTCAGTAATGTGTAATTCTGAACAATTTCAGAACTTTTCATCCTGTAAAAATTTTGCATTGTAACATATATATACCATGTTCAGGATGACCAATTTCTTAAAATTTGCTTCAGTATTCACCAAATTTTTTGAAAGATTTTTGCACATTAACCAAAATTCACTTAAATAAAATTGTTATTTGTATTAAATTTTATTATATGATTCAATTTGATGTTTTACAAAACTGCAATATGTATATAACCTTAAAAAAGGCAATTTTTAAAAAAATTTTGTATTCTTATATATTGTAGTTCCTGGAAATTAGCCTATGAGATTTTAGTTGACTATTAGAAACTGTTAGCAAGAAGACATCCATGCTGATAAAGTTTTAAAATTTAATCACTAGAGATGTACATATCTTGTATGTATCAGTATAGCACAAGTGTGTCAATCAAATTTCCATATGACCGTGATATGAAGATTATGTAGATGTGCCATGTGAGGTCACTAGATTTTTATCAGCAGTTAGTGTCTCAACCGTGTATTGGGTTGTGGAGTCATCTCATGCAGCATTTCTTGAATTTAAGACAATCTCATTTACAAAGTCATCAAACCTCATAATGTCAGTATGTAAAAATTGTGAATGTACACTTTTTTTAAAAAATAAATGGAATATTAAATATACATTATATTGATTTTTTTCATTAATATTTGTCTCTGAACATACAATCAATGGACTAAACATTAGAGATAGGGGTGATGGGAAGTTGACACTGGCATCCCCAAACATACCCAAACAACACAGATGATAAATAGGCAAACACCGGGGCTTTCCAACAGTGTATCGCAATCCACGAACATGGGTAAAGAGCCCTACGGTTCTCAAGGGCAACATGTCAATGGTCTATCATAAGTATACCATCAATGGACGTACCAGTGCCCAGCAAGCAAGTGGTGACAGACCACATGCCATTGATGACCGGGGTCGACATAAACCATCCAGGCTCATACAGACCAACCAATCACATCCCATTTCAATGTCAGAGGTTTAAGCAGCAGAAGTGAGTAAATAGTATTCTGTACCCTGCATACCATGGGCTACTGGAGCCGATGCCCTAATTGTGTACCACCATTGACAGCTCATCAGGCATTGTGCCTCGTATGGCATCAGAACCATCAAAACTAGACTTCTGCAGAGTGGACTAGTGTAGTCTAATGAATCTTGTTATCAGTTGTACCAAGCTGACATTAAGGTATGAGTGTGGCGTTGACAGCATGAGATCACGGCCCCATCATGCCAGGTCGGCTCTATTCAAGGAGGTGGTGGCTCTGTGATGGTTTGGGGGAGCCTTCTCATGTGACACATTAGATTCCTTGGTGTGTCTGGAGAGGTCCTTAAATGCGGCGAGCTACCAGAATGTGCATGCTGATCACCCACACACTTTCATAGCCTTTGCACATCCTGCAGCTGATGGTCTGTTTGAGCAGGACAGTACACCATCCAAGCATGGCTTGAGGAACACTCATCTGAGTTTGGGACCACTGGATTTAAATCCGATCGAATCTATCTGGGTAACCCAGAGTGAGACACCTTAGAGCGAGACATCAGATCCATATATCTGGGACTGATATCTAAGGCACAGTTTTGGACAATGCTGTAACAGACATGGCTGGAATTACTTCTGGTAATACTCTGGTGGAGTCGATGCTTTGGTGGGTATAGGTTGTAATTCGCAGTAGAGAAGGACCAACATGTTATTAGGTAGGTATCTCTGTTTTTTTCTATTGAATGTATATACTGTACTTTGCATAATATATCTAGAAAAAACACTATATAAACTTTTTTCCCCTTTTGTGACATAAATACCACAAAAAAGATACACAGAGTAATTTCTCTTTTTCAATTTTCTGTAAAATCAAAATTGGTTGTGTATCTTTATGTGTTAAGTAATAGGCTAGTGCAACAAAAAAAAATATTTGTACACATCATTCAAACTTAAACTTTATATAAAACCATCACCTCACTAGAAAGGAGGCTATTGAAAAAATGTAATGGCAGTAAGAGGTATTGTAAAAGGAATCAGATGATATGAAAATAGAAAATATGGTTATTCTGAATAATTACTTGAAAAAATTAAGATGAGCAAAGAAATACGTAAAAGCAAAACGAGTATGATATTCAAACAGCAATGCCCAGATACGAAACTAACAATTTTACAGCAGAGTAGTTTTTGTAATAACTATCTGTAAAAAAGGGAAATATAACTGAATACGAGGAATTGCCCTGTGGAGTGTTCAAGGTAAAATTCATGCTATACTTGGCTAAGAAAAATCTTAATTTCATGAAATTTCTTCAGCCAACCTTATTAGGATATAAAGCTATCAAATTTCTTTAGATATATTTTTAGACAAGCTATATTGGTACACTACTGTGCAATGGAATTTCATTGATGAAAACTGAAAGAAACCGAACTTTTCGAAAATAGAAAAAAAAAAAAACTAGTGGCGCCACCTGTTGTATTTTTTTTTTGTTGTTGTCGAAAGCGACAAAGTTTATTAGTGTTGTGTCAACTGTTTATGACATTTGTTTCATTAGAAGCCGAGTGATAGTGTGTTTTGACGAACGGTCGGTCGTCACGATATTCATGTCGTACGCGACGAATTCTCGCTATCAATCGCTTCAAACTTCGAGAAAAAACAAACTCAACATTGACTGTTTGGCCAGGCGGAACGAATTCTTTGTAGAGTGATTTGTAGATCCCTTGGAAGCTTAGAAACAAATCAGCATTGTCTTTACTTTTGACTTCTCCAAGCGACTTTTTTTTCGGATGCCCCTCTTCTGGTGGTCTCCACTCAGCACTCTGGCGCTTGGTTTCAGGCTTATACTCAAAACACCACGTTTCGTCACCAGTAACGATCGTTTCAAGGTGAGTCCTTACGAGCGGTTTTAATGAGATCGTCCTTGCAGTGTTCAATTCGATACATTTTTTGGTCGTCGGTCAACTTGGGAACAAATCGCGAATACAACTTACGAAGGCACAAACTCTCGATCAAAATGTGCGCAGTTGATTTTGGAATCTCCAATTCAACTTCAATCAATCTCACGGACGATTTCGGGTTTTCTTTGATGAAATCACGCACTTTTTGGATGTTAACTTCTCAGTCCAGTTTTTGGACAGCCCGGCTTTTCGTCGTTCTCAAGCGTCTCACGACCACTTTGAAATCTCTTAAACCACTCGTAAACTTGAGTACGGGATAAGTATTCATCCGTATGCTTTTTGAAGCATTTGATGCGCTTCGATAAAACGTTTACCAAGTTTAACACACATGTCAATCGCAGCTCTGTTTGAAACTCATTTTCCGACTGTTAGTCAAAACACACTGTCACTCTTGGCACTATAACTCTGCTTCTAATGAAACAAATGTCATAAATACATAAATGTCAGAATCCGCTCTCCGCCAAAAGTGCGGGTTCGAATTCCGCCGTGGGCATGGATGTTTGTGTGGAAATGCTAGTGGTGGTGGTCGGCGGTAGATGGCGTCAGTGTAGTTGCTGTCAGTTGGTGGATTGAGTAGTTTAGACAGTTGTAGAGCAGGTGCCCACCCTCGATGAGTCCTTGGACTCCCTGGAGGTGGTCGGCGTATATAATCAAATAATAATAATAATAAACAGTTGACACAACACTAATGAAGGTAACAAAAATATACAACAGGTGGCGCCACTAGTTTCTTCTATTTTCGAAACGTTCGGTTTCTTTTTGGATAGATGGTGTATATATGAAAGGAAAGAAAGTTAGTTCCCTCTCTTCCTTTGACAAGGTTGGATGATCTGCGAGCTTAATACAGCAGCGAACAAATTAATTGGAAAAAGTCAAATTTTCATCTAGTTTTTGGTGGCTTTTGTTTTAATTCATATTCATTTAATTCATAGCTATAAAATGGATACATCTTCAAGAAAGCGCCCAAAAATATGTACTCTTTCTCAGCACAGATCCATGACTCAAAGACAAATTGCAAATGAATGAGCATCGTATTGGTTTGGGTACCGTTAATGCAATTTTAAAGAAGTTTAGGGAGACAGGTACCTTTTCTCCTGACAAAAGGAAAATGTGGGCGAAATAGGAAAACTACACTTACTCAAGATCGTTTATTAGTTAGGCTATGCAGAAAAAGAGACTCCATTGAACAAAAGTGTATAAAGATTGAACTGTTGAGAAGTGGAAGAAGGTCATATTCTCAGATTAAATCCATTTCTTTGTTCAAGGAGAACGAGTATTCTGTATTCGCAAATCAGCGCTTGAGACGACCTCTTGCCCATTTTCAACAAGCTCCTAAACACCCAGCTAAAAAAAATGTTCTGTGGTTGTTTTACACATGATGATTCAGGATCCCTTGGTCCTGTTGACGGTATGATGAAAAGTGAGCAATACATGAAAATATTGGAGAAAAGAGTGGTCCCGCAGATCCAGAAAGAAAGAACATCTTCCAAGAGGATATCGCTCCATGTCAAGCTTCAAAAAAAATATGAAAGAGTTCCTCAAAAATTACATCCAATTGCTTCAGTGGCCAGGTAACTCTCCTGACATTAACTCAATAGAAAATGTGTGCACTATAGTGTAAAAGAGACTTGGAAAATTAAATTGTGATAAAAATGGTAACTTAATACAATTCATTATAAAAGTATGGTTTCGAGATGTGTTCGTTGGTCAAGTCAATGCCTAAGCGAATTAATGAACTTATTAGGAACAGAGGGAGCTCATAAATTATTAGGTAAAGTTGGAGTTTAATTTTTGTACTTATTTTCTTGTGAAATGAAAATTTTTCTTTAAAATGTGAGTGTTGGGATTAATTTAATAACTACTATACACATAAAGTTAAGGCACTAAAAAAAAAAAAAAAAAAAGAGAGGCTAATCAACCAGAAACACGCAATTAACAGACAAAGGAACTCTATGATGGTGCAGTGTGTCACGTAGCGTTATTGAGTGTTCTTTCCGCGACGAGTCTTCAGACTCCTTGAAGGTGTCATTTAATAATAGTACAGTTAGTATTCATACGAGGGAGGAGGAGGGATCTGGAAAGTTCCGATAAATACCTAGAACAAAAATGTTTTCGCATAATTTTTTTTTCATATAAAAATGTTTTTTCAGAATTTTTTTTTAAGGATATATAAGAAGACAAAGTTAATTTTTGTTCTGGGTATTTATCAGGACATAACAGACCGCACCCCTTGTACACTACTGCAAGAATAAGATTTCACCTGTTTTAAGTGAAAGAGAAACATAACCATAAATAAACCAACTGTTTACGAAATGTTAATAATACTTTGTTGTGATGAATAGGGAATTTAGAATTAATAAAAGAATGGTATGTCTGACATCTCTTCATGGCAATTTCTGATCAGAGTAGAGAATTTTTTTATTATTATAGTATTGTCAGAATTTTCCGAATTCATATATATCTCGCTTTTATTTCACGTTTATCTTTTATGCTTCTCAAATTCTGATGAAATTTCTTAACATCTAGTATCAGCTGATGAAAATCAAAGCTACTTTGGCAAAATAAGTTTCGACTCTGAACAACATGCAATGGCTTTCGGTAGGAGAGCTAAAAAAAAATCACATATATTTGATAACTTTCAAAACAACCTGAAGAATTTTATTCTGATATTTCAAGGAAGAAAATATGGTTTATAGTGGCGGCTCGTGGCTTAAAATTGTGGGGGGGGGGGGTGCTCAACTTTCGAAATATACATACACACTGTAAGTACAATATATACGTGTTTGGATAAAATATCAAAATTATGGTAAAAATTAAAAAAAAATTAAACATGAAAAAAGATTGTTTATTATCGATAAAATTATGCAGTTTAGTATAATTCAAAATTACTTAAAAATAAAATCCATTCCTTTAATTGTAATTAAAGGAATGGATTTACAATTTTTGGACATTACAATTAAATCCTTTAATTGTAATGTCCAAATATTTAAAGAGACGGAGTAAACACGATAAGCACTACGAACACTCTACTACTGGCGCAAACTGCATATAAACAACAGTGGAACTGCGCGACAGACAGTGCAGCATTACGCTAATAGCTTTCATCTCACTATGATGTGCATATGCTTGCGCGCGTAGCAAATGCTAGCAATATGGCACTGTGATAAACACTGCTGCTAACGTCCTTTGCCCTCCTAAGTGCTACAAGATGGATTTTTATCAGGGGCGAATGCTGGTCTTGAAATTCACGCTTGCTCTTGTTATCATTCAGGGAATGAGAGGTGTGACTGAAGTTTGATTAGCGGAATAATGAATTATTGACCATTCAAAAATATGTACAGGTAACCCTCGTATAACGCGGATGTTAGGTTCCGCAGAAATGCCGCGTTTTATAAATCGCGTTATGCGAGTCTCAGATCATATAGAAAAAGTAGGGTTATGTTCCGAAATAGTTTTTTTTTTTTTTAATTACATAAACAACAAGTTAAGAAAACATATAAACTATGAAACAAATACATAGGATAAAAATTACAAATTGCACTTAAACTTCATTGTACATAATGCATAAATGTTTTAGGCAAAATAAAATAGTGCATATTTTAATCTTTCATAGCACGAGGATTTGAGGATTGGTTAATAAACACTGGTTTGTCATGTAATCACCTGATGCATCACTACAAAACAGTAGAGTAATTCTATCTTTGGAAACTTTGAATCCAGGAGCTGATCTTTCATTTTTCGAAATACAGGTGCGTTTTTGCACTTTTTTCCAATATAACCCGGATTCATCCGCATTGAACATTGCACTATAAATGTTTATAAACTTTGAGAGTTTTTTGTTTAACAAGATTTCCATCCATAGGAATTTTCTTTTGAGGTGCAATCTTCTATCGAAATTATTAGAGCTTTCTCCATTTTTCCATCAGAATATCGCGTACACGAGCAGCGCGCTTTGCACTTATCGTTGACCCAGCAATAAACACTTTCTCGGATCTTATGTTCATTTTGTTTGATTGTTCGAATTGTTGATTCGTTTAAATTCAAAGTCCCTGCAAAAACTCCAGGTTTTTCTCCATTTTTCAACCGATCCAAGATTTTGAATATTTTTCTTCGAGAGAAATTAATTTTACTTTCAATGTTGGTTTTTCCCTTTCGTTGCAGTTTGTGGCCATTACTATAAAAATATTTTTTTACACAAAAAAGCAAGCATTACATATTGTAGGTAACCCACCAGAAAATAAAGTGCTCAGCTTGAAATGAACACACTTATGATTTTTAATGCACTTTCCTGGCAGAAACGAGGACAATTTTCAACAATAAACGTTTTATACGGTAAACGATTGAGGTACATGCGTGCTAACGGTTATTTCCCCTAATATAAATTCGCTACGTATAATTACATGCGGGATACAGGCAGACACAAATTTAACGAAGATAAAATTTGATTTTTAAGTCGCGCGGTGAGAAACATATGAAAAGATAAAGGGTTACTACAATTTGTAGATCGTGTTTTTATCGGAACCGTGTTGTACAAGTACCGCGTTCAACAAGGGTTACTACAATTTTAGACCGCGTTGTATAAGTACCGCATTATACGAGGGTTACCTGTATTTATAAATTTATGTACATTTAATCATACAAATACAACATTTATTTTAGAAATGATATTCTATCTTTTTCTATTTAGCTACTTGAATACAAATTCTACCCCCTACGGTTCTTCTTTACGAACTGGTCCATAACATCGTCATAAAAAGTTAGTTCTAACTTTTCCCAAGCAACGCGCACACTTATAAAGGCTGACTGAAGCTCCCTGGCTAGAGCTACGTTGACTGCGTATGGCCTGTGTTTAAGCAACAGAGTGAGAGGACGTGAAATGGCTATGCGCGCGCATGAAACCACAGTGCTGAAGCGAGAACCTGGATGCTCCCACAACCGAGCAAGCCAAGGTAGCTTGACTAGCGTCGGCCTTCGATACACAACGCAAAGCTCAATTATTGCCGCGCAAGCTTAAAACGTCTTCTGTCTATAAAAATAAAAGCCTAAATGGAATGCTTATAAATTCATGCATTTATTAACAAATAAATATTACTTCTTTCTCAATTAATGAGCTTGCGCAGCAAGCATGGACAATTCGTCACTGATTTTTATTATTTTTTATACAAAAGAAGAGAATTGTATAGGATTATTGATGATAAAATTAAATATTACAAGCAAATATAAATAAATTAATAGATATATTTATATATCGAGAAAAATTGGGGATGCTGTAGTTCCGCAGTGCCGTTGCAAGAGTCGCCTGCCCCCTGATGGTTTATAATCTTAAATTTATGATTATTTCATATCTGAACCTTGCTATCACTGAAGGAATGATAGCAAGCTCCACTGTGATCAGTAGCAGTAATCATAAGCGAACAATATCAGCTGCATCCATGATTATGTATCTGAAGGTCAAATGATGAGTTGCATCTAATCCTCGGGTTAGGCCACGTTTCAGGATTTCATAATAAAAAGTCCAACAATTATTTGAAGAAATGGAGTCCTAGATGATCGGCTTTCACTTAACAACAGCCTCCAATGATGGTGTGGCTCACCACATGGATCACTTATTTGAATAGTCTATTGAGTTCATTCCAGAGTGCGACACTAAAAGACCTCCGTGACTTATCATGAAAGACATGGCTATTTCACAGTGGTGGAAATACAAACCGCACTCAATACTTTTGTATATTTCGAGATAAATGAAACTACACTTTGTCAATAGTTTTGGATAACTGCATTTCGCTCCCGGCACATTTCGCCCCTTGTAGATAATGAGTAGGTTACAAAAATGTAAATACAGTCAACTCTCGATAATTCGAATTTTTATCGAAGTCCCAGTCCCTTCACTGGAGATTCAATGTTAAACTCTCTCGATTACTCGAACTGAACTTCCGATAACTCTAACTTTTCCGAACAAATTTTCAAAATTACATTCGTGTACAAATTGTCTCGTAGCTTTTAAACTAATTTCTCCCCTTTTGTATGTCTTCAGGGTTCTCTTTCCATTGTGAAAGTGTTAACTGGAACTGTTAATCCTTTCACAATGGAAAGAATACCCACTCGACCGCGAGGGCGATTGTCACGTGGTTAGTGACGGACATGGGGGGGGAGCAGTGGACAGCGTTTGCTATTTTCGCCGCCTCACTATTGGCGGTGCATCGCTTGAACAACTTGAGCGTCGCAGGCAGTGCAATATCTACATATTACTAATTATATGAAGAGCCAAAGGCTTCAATTCGGCGACACGAACTTATTTAAGTTAAGGGATATTACATCCCATATTGTTTCATAGCCGAATAAGAAACTCAAAGAGTTTCATGCTGAATATATAGAAACTATATAAAGTTCGGCGATTCCAAGCGTAAGCATATACCTGGACAGTGCTACACCTGACCCATTTGGTAGTGTAAACTGAGGCAACTCATAGTAAGGGTGGAGCAAGCTCCGATCACTATTCTTGGTATTTACCCATAATGTGAACTTAGCTCCTAGGAGCTGTATTACTGTTCTACATTATGAGAGAAGGTCACTACCCAGACCGGTTTCAACCTTTATTGAGGTCTCATCAGTGAGTAGGTAGACCTAGTTAACTTTATATAGTTTCTATATTCGGCATGAAACTCTGAGTTTCTTATTCGGCTAAGAAACAAGTTCATGTCGCCGAATTGAAGCCTTTGGCTCTTCATATAATTAGTAATTTATTCTTCTTGGCAATTCTCATAGAAGGGATGTAAGTTCTGTTCGCTACAAACTTGGTATTAACTAGGTCTACTTACTCATTGATGAGACCCCAATGAGAGTGGAAACTGGTGCGGGGTGAATCTGGCTTTGAGAGGCTCCACTTGGAGTAGGTTTTTGCCTGTCTCTGAGTGCGGCCACCGCTGAGATTATGGCTCTGCTTGGTGGCGGGGTGAGCCAATGTTGAGAAGTTCTTCTCGTTGATGGGGTGAGGCTGTCATCGAGCGGAACAACGCTGAGTTGGGCGATCTTTCGGGATCGTCTTATTTTTAGAGCCCGCTTCACCTATACATAAGGTTGAAACCGGTCTGGGTAGTGACCTTCTCTCATAATGTAAAACAGTAATACAGCTCCTAGGAGCTAAGTTCACATTATGGGTAAATACCAAGAATAGTGATCGGAGCTTGCTCTACCTTTGCTATGAGTTGCCTCAGTTTGCACTACCAAATGGGTCAGGTGTAGCACTGTCCAGGTATATGCTTACGCTTGGAATCGCCGAACTTTATATAGTTTCTATATATTCAGCATGAAACTCTTTGAGTTTCTTATTCGGCTAAAAAACAATATGGGATGTAATATCCCTTAACTTAAATATCTACATATTATTTTTGCATCTTGATTGATTAATCCTGTGTGTACAATGGCAAAAAGTGTTCTGTCAATAAGAGGCAAAAGAAAATTGATAATTGATGACAACCACATTTACGTGTTTTCAAAGAAAACTGTATATGAACAACATGGAATCTGGGTTTGTGGAAAACGTTCCACCTGCAAAGGGCGTGGTTGGACAGAGGGTTTGGAAGGCCCAGTTGTGAAAGTCATAAATAAACATAACCATGCAGCTCAAGCTGCAAGGTCGGAAGCATTGCAATTGATTGGTCAAATACAGCAACATGCAACAACTACGAACAAACGGCCACAGAAAATTGTTGCACCAGTAATTGCAGAGGCTCATTTCAATGTCACGGCATTACTTCCTAAAAAGGATTCACTTAAACGAACCATTCGTCATGTTAGATGCAACAATAGTACTCCTGCTTTACCGAGCAATCTCCAGGACTTAGTAATTCCACAAAATTATCAAGGTTTTATTATCAATGGCAATGTACAACAGTTTCTGATGTATGATTCTAAGGACGAACTGCTTCCGGGTCGCATGCTTATTTTTACCACTAGTAACAATCTTCAGTTATTAGCGCGTAGCCAGGAGTGGTTTTCTGATGCAACTTTTAGCACAGTACCCACGCATTTCCAGCAGCTTTATACAATTCATGTGGTTCAATTCAATGCAGTTATTCCAGTGGTCTACGCGTTTCTACCAAACAAAACTCGTGCCACATACATCAAGTTTCTTCAAGAAGTTAAAAATCTACAACAGGATCTCCAACCCTAGCGACTTATGACAGATTTCGAACAAAGCCATGCATGCCTTCCAAAAGAATTTCCTGGTATTGTAAATACCGGTTGTTGTTTTTTTCATCTTTCCCAAAGTGTTTGATGAAAGGTACAGAATGAAGGTTTAAAAGCCCGATACGAACAAGACCACGAATTTGCTCGTTGGATTCGAACGATTCCGGCATTGGCATTTATTCCTCCTGCTGACGTTATTCAAGCATTTGAAGATTTAGTTGAAGCTAATGACTTCTCCATTGAACCTATGGTGATTGCAAACTACTTAAAAGATATGTATATTGGAAGAAGACACAGAGAGGCCAGCAGTTACCCATTTTTGCCATCGAATTGTGGAATGTTTACACACGAACACTGAATGATCAGCAACGTACCAACAACGGCGTGGCGGGGTGGCACAGGGGATTTCAGGAAACGTTTGCTATTTTATTCCCAAATATTTACCGATTCATTGATTCTTTAAAGAAACAACAAGGGCTGCACAATTTCGAAATTACACAACTAATTGCCGGTAATTCAGGCAATCAAAGAAACAAGAAGCATGCTGCAATTTCTGCTTGAATCAAAAGAACAGTCCAAGATTTTCAAAATCGTAATGTAATTGATTACCTTAGAGGCACTGCATACAACTTCGAGTTTTAAACAATAATAACGTGCATTTCTTCTATTAAAACAAAATAAATTAGAATTATTAAAAAATTAAGTGTATTATTTACATTTTTGTAGCTTACTCATTATCTACAGGGGGCGAAATGCGCTGGGGGCGACTTTTCCGGATCCCGTGCCGTGTAGGTGAGTAGTACTATTTTTCGAGCATTTATTGATGTGAGATTATCCACTATGGCGATTTACGAACTGTTATCAACACTCAGCACGGCTTACCTTTATCCTGATTGTGGGGTCTTTTTTCAACAAGTCTCGTGTTGAAAGCGGGATGTTTACTGCAGTTAGCTTTCAAGTGACTGTTAGCAAAAATGTGGTATTACAAGATCAGACTAAAGACTCCCATACTTTGGGTACTCGCGCTGTTTCCTAGTAAGGATGCAATGGATGCAAATCACTTCTGTTGATTCTTTAAAACGCCGAGAAGATATTTTCTTTTAAGCATAGCATTGTAGCTGATTCCATTCATGTTTGGTCAATTGAAGAGATGTGTGCAGTTAGACCTGACTGTTCATTGCAGTTTTGGGTAACGTCGTTACGGTGTTCCGTAATATCAAAATTTCTTCTCTGAACCGATGTTCAGAGAAGAAATTTTTCTGCAGGAGTCTCTGGATATTTTTGAAGAGAGTTGTTATTTTTCAGTCCTCATAAGGTTACACATTTTTTATAGGTCGCCCTAACATTCAGATCGTTCAACAGTGAAGCCTATACCAGTAGAAAGTCTACTGGTATACTGGAAGGGATATAAAGTCTCTCTACCAAATATCTATATTTAAACGTGGTGTTTTTTTTTGTTTTTTTTTCCTGCAAAGAATAGTTTATGGACTGCCTTTCCAGGATAACCATTAAATATAATAGCCGGTCTCATATGGAGGTAGAGTTTTTTTTTTCCACCCGGAAACTCGGATGAAAGATTTATTTAAAATTAAATTGATGTTTTTTTTAATCATTTATCCAAATTATGTGTAAAGTGTGAACTGAAAGTAGCATCTGTTCATATCCTTGACTTGAGACGTAACCGACAGATGTGTCTCAGATGCCTGATAAGAAAAGATACATAGCGGGATCAAAAGTAACCTTAAAATATGCACCACCCAAACAGCCATATGAATGAAATCGTCAAATAATTGATGCTTCGTGTCCATATTATTCCAACGGTATTTATTTCATGCACACTTAGCATCACACGTAAAGGCCAGTATGGTGATTGTGAATCTCAGCTGCACGAAAGGAAGGAAGCGTGGATTCAGATTAGTTTCCTCCAGTGCAGAGATCCATCCAGGTATACAGATTACGATATGCGCATTGTCACACCACATACAATGTAAATTCTATGAGTTTCTAACATTAAGCATAATCTTAGTCTATATAAGAACATTAAGAGTACTTTTTCTGTTTCTAAAGAAAATATGAATTTTAATCACACGTTTCAAACAACATTATATTTCAATTAGGCTGCCGAAGCAATTCTTACGTGAAAGGTTCAAGGATGGACAATTGCACGTACAGTTAGAATAACAAAGACGGAAAACAATTTGCATTTTTGATGAGAAATAAAGAAAAGTGGGAGGCCATCTGGAATGATTGGAGCATTGCGATATCAGGACTTAAAAACCGTAATAAAAATTCTTTATATTTTATTTTACATGATAATTCTTAGAGACGTTTGAAACCAATCTGCTAGTCGCCACATAAAACGAACAGGATTCCGGGATTAGTCTTATACTAAATGCACTTCAAGTACGTGGAGAGAAAAACTAATGAAGCGGAAAGTATTTCATTTGATCGACCTGAAGGCCAAAAGAAATGGCAGTAGTTACTTGAAGACAGACTACTACACCCTCTGTCCAAAAAGAAACCAAACTTTTGATAGAAAATAAAACCCAGGCCAATTATAATTATTCAAATCATTTATTTCAATCCATATACTCTCCCTCAGCTTCGACACAGCGTTTGGAAGGATCGATTAATTCGTTAAATAAGTTTTTTATATCGGTTTTTTGGATACTGTTGAGGGTCGTGGTTACTGCCGCTTGAACGTTTTCAATGGTGTCGTATCGCTTTCCTTTCATCGGCAAATGAAGTCGGAGGAAGAGAAAGAAGTCACAGGGTGCTAAATCAGGTGAATGCGGCGAGTGATCCAACACACAAACTTGGTTTTTGCTGAAAAACTCTCTCACAATGTTCGAACGATGAGATGGTGCATTATCGTGCATAAGTGACCAGCTGCCTGCATCGCGATATTCATGCCGTACGCGACGAATTCTCGCTTATCAATCGCTTCAAAACTTCGAGAAAAAACAAACTCACCATTGACCGTTTGGCCAGACGGAACGAATTCTTTGTGGAAAATACCCTTCGAATCGTAGAAACAAATCAGCATTGTCTATACTTTTGACTTCTCCAAGCGACTTTTTTCGGATGCCTCCTCTTCTGGTGGTCTCCACTCAGCACTTTAGAGCTTTGTTTCGGGCTCATACTCAAAACACTACGTTTCGTCACCACTGACGATCGTTTCAAGGAAGTTTGAGTTCTTACGAGCGGTTTTAATGAGGTCCTTGCAGTGTTCAATTCGATAAAATGTTTTGGTCATCGGTCAACTTGTAGGGGAACAAATCGCGAATTCAATTTACAAAGGCCCCAACTCTCGATGAAAATGTTGTGAACAGTTGATTTTGGAATCCCCAATTCATCTCCAATCAATCTCACGGACGATTTCGGGTTTTCGTTGATGAAATCACGCACGTTTTGGATGTTAACTTCGCTCAGTCCAGTTTTTGAATGGCCCGGCTTTTCGTTGTCCTCAAGCGTCTCACGACCGCTTTGAAATCGCTTAAACCACTCGTAAACTTGAGTACGGGATAAGCATTCATCATTGTATACTTTTTGAAGCATTTGATGCGTTTGGATGCTTTGATGCTTTTACCAAGTTTAACACAAAAGTCAATCGCAGCCCTCTGTTTGAAACTCATTTTCCGACTGTTCGTCAAAACACACTGTCACTCTTGGCACTATAACTCGACTTCTAATGAAACAAATGTCATAAACAGTTGACACAACACTAATGAAAGTTGCCACTTTTGACAACAAGAAAGATACAACAGGTGGCGCCACTAGTTTCTTCTATTTTCGAAAAGTTCGGTTTCTTTTTGGAGAGAGAGAGGGTGTATTATAAAACTCTGTAATACGAGCAGCTCACTGCATGCATCCTCTGGTCTTTCATCACAAACATATCAGAGTGCTGATTAACCTGGTTATAATAAGTCTGATCTGGTAGTATCTTGATACCATTCCAACAAAGTTGTGTTTCAGACTTGACCGAATCCAATTTACAATCTTCCATCATCTGGGCTGCACTATGATGGCAAGCCTATGTTCAGCCCCCCCCCCCCCACCTAAAAGCAGATAAAATTCGACCATCAAAGTGTCGATTCATTGCCATTACTTCAGTTCGATTGAAAATAAAAGACGAACTTCATTATACTCTTCTTGATCACCTGAAGGTTCATCAATTAATTGCTGACTAGCGATATGGATTCTACTCCTCTTTTAATCTACACCTGTGTTCCTAGCCAACGTCACCCAATTTCGAACACCAGCTGCGAAAAAGCTTGGAGAAATTTAAGAGTCCTTCTTGACATTTTGAGGGCATTTGATCCAGTCTGTCATAGAGGCTTTAAAAAACTGCCATCTTATAACTACCTTTTGTTTTGTAATTTTTCTCACGCTCTTCCTCTTACAAATCATTGATCTCTCAATAACCACAAATTCCTTCTATAGTTTTGCTGATGTAAGACTATGAGGGTTTGCATGGTTTTGAATAACAGCCATGCCTCAGTAATTTACTAATTTTTAATGTATTATAATGTTAGTAATGTTAAAAATGTTAGTAAATTAGATAAAGGAAGCATCTACACGATGCTACTGCTGGATTTTTCAAAGGCGTTTGACAGAATACCACATAGAACTCTGTTACGCAAATTGGAACAAATGGGGATAGATGAAAAAAAAGGTGGTGATATGGATAACGAAGACGGCTGCTGAATATACCGAAGAGTAGTACATGAAGAACCAGAATCTCGAAGAAGGCATATGACTAGCATGTGCTGCACGACATTGTGTAGTACCACTGTTGTTTAATTGGTACAAAGATCATGTAGGAAATGATCTGAACGGAAATATTCAGTTGTTTGCTGGTGATGCAAAACTGAGTAGCTCAATAATCATGACATTGTAAAGAGCTTGCAAGGAGATTTAAATAAGCTGAGAGTATGGACAAAAGTTAATGGCTGATATTTTAAATGTGGAAATGTGTTATTGCCCAAAGTTATGCAGAGGAAACATTTCAGCATTTCGATGGAGGGGGGGGGGGGAATAAGAGTGGCGAATGAGCGAAATGCATTGCAGGGTCAGTTGTGAGTGGTTTGTCAGTTAATGAGTTCAAGGAGAGGTACGATATTGTTTGGATAGTCTGGATTTCTCGCGATGAGTATTCGGTCTCCGTAGAGGTACCCATGCAATAATAATAATAGTAAAATTCGTTAACGCTTTTTATTCCCTATAGGGAGTAAACGAGGCTGTTTTACCCATATCTAACGTTTGGTGGCTGATGGGGGGAAGTTCAATCTCTACAGATAGCCAGTCAGAGACAGACCTAAGACTATCACTAAAATAGCATCCAAAAGGAGAGGCAGGCAGGTGTCGCCATCTCGTGGTTCCCCCTAACTCTAACACAGTATATTATTTGTCTGCACTAGTGGGGATTCTACGGTTGATTTTCTTCAGTTTACAGAACGAGAAATTCGAGTTTCCTGGAGAAAAACCCGCTAGACCGAAATCGACTAACTCGGGAATCGAAGAAAGGGTTAGAAAGTTTCTCTAGCCGACGACTAGATTTGAACTGAGATGGTGTTCTTCTGATGGCCTAGCGCTATGGATGCAAACACCACTTTCACGGGCTTTCTAACAACGACAACAACAACAACAATAATAATAAAGTAGGGACTCCATTCTTCTCTTTCTTCATTTGACAAACTTGTACAACACAAACATTTCAAGCTCTCAGATCAGTGCAGACCATAACTAAGGTCATCACCATTCTCTTGAAGTCGGGAAAATTCTTGTGAACTTTAGTGATACCAAAACATAGTTTTGCTTATTTCTCAAGAATACTGTCACCTTCCTTTCCTTTACCTTTGATAATATTCAGCTCTCCAGTCAAGTTAAATTTTTTCTTTTTGGATTGACTTACACTATTCTTCGCTGGCACAAACACATCACAGCCATAGCCTCACGAGCCTAAAAAAAATTAATACAGCAGATGACTCTCTCTCTCTCTCTCTCTCTCTCTCTCTCACACACACACACACACACACACACCACTTTTTTTTTTTTATAGACACCTGTTTCTGCCTTATATATTTTCTACAAGTATTTATATGAGCGCAGCTCCGCCCTATATCCGCCATCCTCCGACTTTCCTAAGTTTATCAAAACACAAGCTGTGTCACTGTGATAACTACAACCTTCAACTTTCCAAGTAAGAGATTCCTTCTTTAGGAAGACGATATTTAACAACAACAAATCATTATGAAATACGTACATTGCAGAATAAGGCACAAAAAATAGAACGCGAGAATGCTGTTTCATTGATTCAGAGCAGTACGAAGTATAATATGATAATACAACACACACACACACACACACACACACACACACACACACACACACACACACACACACACACACACACACACACACACACACACACACACACACACACACACACACACACTGTCCAAAAAGAACCCGAACTTTTCGAAAATAGAAGAAACTAGTGGCACCACCTGTTGTATAATTTTTTGTTGTCGAAAGCGGCAACCTTCATTAGTGTTGTGTCAACTGTTTATGACATTTGTTTCATTAGAAGTCGAGTTATAGTGCCAAGAGTGACAGTGTGTTTTGACGAACGGTCTGAAAGTTAGTTTCAAAAAGAGAGCTGCCATTGACTTTTGTTTGACTTTTCGGTAAAAGTTTTACCAAAACTTTTACCGAAACACATTAAATGCTTTAAGAAGCATACGATGATGAATACTTATCCCATATTCAAGTTTATGAGTGGTTTAAGCGATTTCAAAGTGGTCGTGAGACGCTTGAGGACGACGAAAAGCTGGGCCGTCCAAAAACTGGATTGAGCGAAGTTAACATCCGAAAAGTGCGTGATTTCATCAAAGAAAACCTGAAATCGTCCGTGAGATTGATTGAAGATGAATTGGGGATTTCAAATCAACTGTGCACAACATTTGGACGAGAATTCGGACCTTCGTAAATTGAATTCGCGATTTTTTCCCCCAGCAAGTTGACCGACGACCAAAAAATTTTATCGAATTGAACACTGCAAGGACCTCATTAAAACCGCTCGTAAGGACGTAAATCGATCGTTTCTGGTTACGAAAAGTGGTGTTTTGAGTATGAGCCCGAAACCAAGCGCCAGAGTGCTGAGTGGAAACCACCAGAAGAGGGGTATCCGAAAAAGAAAAAAAAAAGTCGCTTGGAGAAGTCAAAAGTAAAGACAATGCTGATTTGTTTCTGAGATTCCAATGGCATTATTCAAAAAAAATTCATTTCGCCTGTCCAAACGGTGAATGGTGAGTTGTATCTCGAAGTTTTGGAGCGATTGATAGCAAGAATTCGTCGCGTACAGCATGAATATCGTGTCGACCGACCGTTCATCAAAACACACTGTCATTCTTGGCGTATAACTCGGCCTCTAATGAAACAAATCTCATAAACAGTTGACACAATACTAATGAAGGTTGCCGCTTTCGACAACAAAAAGATACAACAGGTGGCGCTACCAGTTTATTCTATTTTCGAAAAGTTCGGTTTCGTTTTGGACCGAGGGTGTAAGTGCACGCAAACTGATCATTGAACTGCATTGATTTCAGACTGTCTTTTCATGTTACGCCCACTGTGCTCTTTCTGCTCACTAAATTCTATCCAACTTTGTTGCATGACGCCAGCAGCGCCATCTAAGATTAACAAACAAACAAACATTACAAATCTTTTTAAAACCTTATGCTTGAAGAAGCGGGAAAGGAGCTGTTACAGAATCTAATTTGTCAAAACAGAATATTTTTAGCAAACACACACACACACACACACACACAAAAAGCGAGAATTTCAATGGTGCTTTGATAACGGCTCAGTAATTGGGAAAACAGGATTAGCTTCATCGTACTCATCTTTTCAGTGGACACTTTTTTCCCCTTCAAGAAACCTTGTTAAATCTAGAATGACACTGTAATAAAATGGAGGGACTCATAACTTTTGAAAAAAGAAAAAAGTTATTATTGTGAGAAGTAGAAACACATCACGCAATATTTGGCTCTCTAATTAATGATACGCATAATATATCATCATTAATTACAACTGTTTTACTGGAATTCTCTTTTTCGCTTGTAATGAAACGCTCTACCTTAGCTACATATGAGAAAACTTAAGATGATTTTTAAATTTTATTTTTAAGCGGTATCGTCTCTTTACGAGTACTGAGGTTAAACAGAATGCGTCTGTAATCACGATTGCATCTCCATTAGTTTTCAAAATGATAAAAATAATTCTCTATGCAGTTAGATTCGCAAGTACTCATTCAATCGAAAGTACATGACGTCATTCTTTCGCGTGTGGTTAGAAGCACGTCGTTCGTCTATACTGTAAAAAATTACTTAAGAATTTATTGTATTTGCATAAAAATAAAAGTTTTTACTCTTGTAAACACATTTATTTTATTATTTATTAAGTTCTGCATACCGCGCATGCGTGGCCAGGGACATGATTTAATAGTTACCACCTTCGCATCATGTAAGTCAGATTGGGAGTTTTAAAAAAAAGTAGTGTGCTCCTTTTCTAATTCTATTGTTAATGCTCCCCAAAATAAGACTTTGAAATTGAAGAAGAAACTGATTCAGATCGGATATCATTTCAATGACCAGGCGTTCGCACATCAAAATTGAAACACTACTTCTAAAATGGATGGCCGAGTGGCTAGCGTATGCGGTCTCCAGCCAAAAGGCTGTGGGTTCGAATTCCGCAGTGGGCATGGATGTTTGTGATTGTCTGTGAAAATACTAGTGGTGGTGGTGGTGGTGGGCGGTTGATGGTGTTGGTGTAGTTGCGGTTCATTGTAGTTAGTGGTTTGAGTGATGGAGACAAATAGTTGTAGGGCCCTCCCTTGATGAGTCTTTGGACTCCCTAGAGGTGTCAAGTAATAATAATAATATTAATAATAAAATAACCCAAGTGTCAATGATATTATTATTACTGTTGCACGGACACCTCCATGGAGTCCCTAGACATTGTGAGAGACCCAAACTATCAAGCAATATCTATTGTACCTCTCCTTGAAACCATTAACAGAAAAAGCGCTCACAACTGACTCAGGCAACTCATTCCACTCATTCACCACTCTCCAAGAAAACAAATCTAGTCCTCACCCTTGCTTACCACACTCTTACCCAACTTCTAGTGATGACGTTTTCTTTTGCACCTTCTAGCCAAGTGCTGAAACATTTCCCCTGCATCAATTCTATAAAATCCTTTAAGTTATTTAAATGTTTCTATCATACTTCCGTTTTTCGCCTATCAACCATCTTTTGCAATCCATACACCCTCAATCTATCCTCATTGGGAACATTCCACAGGCCACTCACCTCTGAATCTCTCCTCTGCTTCCTCATCCCCAAGAAACACAGGGGAACCAGACCAGAGCATCCAGATGTGGTCGTATCGAAGCTTTATAAAGAGGAATGATCACTCCCTAATCTCTGCTGTTAGCGTGTTCTTCAATAACCAAGTAATCCTGTGAGCTCTCCTGGCTACTTTAGCAATATGTCCTCTAAACGTCAATTTTCTATCTAACTACTACTCTTAAATTCTTAGCTATATCTATTTACTGGATACAGTGTCATCAATGTAATCTTTGTGTTCTGAAATGCATAACTTCACACTTTTCCAAATTAAATTGGCATCCATTTACTGTTATCTTATTTAAATCATCCCGCAAGCTCTCTACATCACATTGATTAATTATTACCTCACCCAACTTTACATCTGCAGCAAACTACTGAATATTTCCCTTCAAATCATTTCCTATATCATTTCATCTACAAATTAAACAGCAGTGGTCCAAGCACAAAGTCCTGCAGCACATCACTAATCGTCTGTCTTCTGCCTGGATTGTGCTCCTCCATATACCGCTTTTTAGTATCTGTCCATCAACCACCCTCATATCCATGTGACCAGTTTCCTATCCATTTTTGAACAGAACTGCTGCTGCGATAGCGAATAGCTGAAAGGTCAATTCTGGGAATGGCAATAACCACTCCCTCTTTCAAAAAAATGTGTGCGTCAACAATCACGGCTTTAAATTCATGATGGTCACAACTTAAAATAAGAATGAAATGGCAGCTACAGATTGTCTACAGGATCGATTGTGACAGCGGCATAACTAAGTAAAGTTTTTGCAAGTCATTAATAGGAGAAACAGCAGAGTGCAGAACTTTTGAAATAATCCTTGCAAGTTGTCGCTTAAAAAAATTGGCAGTTGTGGGTACTACTAATACGGCCCTTTCTCCCTGGGTGGAATCACTGAATTAAAAGAAACTAAACAAAACACGAGTCATGTGATCTTCCTATTAGCATTACCTCCAGTTACTATGAAGAATAACTGGAAAGTCAAAAAAAAATTCACTGTTTGAATTGTTTTAGCGGAAATGGGACTACCTCGTATGTATTTCTAATGCAGATGAAAAACGCCTCAGAAAGTGATGCAGTTCTTTTATTGCATTTATCTTTACGAAATTCGACAGTTTATAAATGAAACAAATGTATTGGGGGGGGGGGTGCTCATCACACGTCTGCAACAGAAAACTTGAAATATATGTGCAAGTGATATACATACAGCATGTGCGTGTGTGTGTGCGTGCGTGCGCGCGCGCACTTCTGCTATCTTTCTGGGCATGCAGAGCGCAAATGTTGTTTTTCCGCATGTTTATTCTCCTATTTCCATGTTTGCATCGAAATACGTTACATGTATATCATATGCACGAGTCACAGTGATTCCGTTTGGTTTCGGCAACTGTCAGAATAGGATTTCGTTTGTTTTGTTTTCCAGAATTAAAATTCAAGTAATTTTGCTGTTAAGATTGTAAATTGTAACTACGGCATTCACTTAGAGCTCACTCAATTAAATTTTCACGTTTTAATAAAAGGCTTGTACGAATTTTTCTCCCATGTTTTCTGACTGTTGGATTGTTTTAGAGAGTTAAAAAATGACAAAAATATCGTGTGGTGAATTGGAAACCATGCATTTTCTTTATGTTTCGAAAACATTCTTCCAGAAATAATGTAATAGAAGGGAAGAAGAGATTAAAGTGATTCTAAAAAAACGATAAAAACCATAAACAGGCCGAAGAAATGGAGCCGACAGGTTTGTGAACTTACAGAAACGTTAACAATACTTATTGTGGTAATCGAATTTACTTAATTCGAGTACCTTTTGACGAAATAAATCCCCTTAAATGAGGGACTAAAGAAATTTTATCGCGTATGTTTATAGCCAAAAAAACAAAATTCGATGAGGGCCAAATAAAAAATGGCGAACTTCACATTACAGTCGATGTTCAGTTAAACAGTGTGAAGTGACGTGTTCTCCAATAGCTACAGCAGTTCGTTTTTCCTGGCAGCGAAATTAACTGTATGTAAAGTAGACGGTGCATCGTGATGAATGGCTTTGCTGTAGAGTGACAACATAATGAATATTGATTGCCGTTCGTGCTACGTCCGCTATCTAACAGCAGTACAGCAACGGGACACCAGAGGGCGCTAATGTTTGCTCTTCTAACGATCATCGGAATTCTCTTTATTTCGGTGTGGGCTAATTAACGAAAAGTACCTTCCATATATCTCTGTCAAGAGGGCACGTGCACATCTTGTCAAATACGCTGCGTATCACTCATCTGCCACCGAGCAACGGCAGCGCAATGTTTGGCCGATTTGGGGGCAATAAGGTAGTCCGACTAACTCTGGTAAACCCTGAAATTTCTTTGGTGAAACGATCTTGTTGTCACTCATTGAGACAGCAGTTTTCTACGTCTAGAAGCTTAACATGTGTAAGCTCGAAGACGCAGAAAGGATTTAGTCGACATATTTGGATATCACTTGGCCCATAGAGCACCTGTAGAAACGTATTTGGAAAAAAGATTACAGTTGAAATCTGAATTCGTTTTTCATTTTAATAAGCTACTCAAGGGACACAATTCTAATAACCGCTTTGACAATAAATAAGCCTAAAGTCAAAAGTAGTATAGATTGACAGCCTGGTTGGCCGAGTGGTCAGCATATCTACTGAACAGGCTGCTAGTTCGAATCCCGCTTCGGCATGGACGTCTGTGATTGTTTTTAGGTGGGAGGTGTCCGGTGTGAGATCACCACTCCGTTAAATGGTGGAGGTCTAAAATGACTTAGAAAAAGTTTCATGTTTGGTCTCTAGGGCAGGGTTTTCGGACCAGGTAAAAATGAATGTAAAAATAATATGAAATAAATAATAAAAATTCTTTAGCCCGCGGTATTAATCTACAACTTTTACAATCTTTTGTGGGTAGAAGTCACATAAAAAAAAAAGTTCATACATTTCGTTAAGGCGTATTAGTAGGGAAAATATACATTAGTTAATATTAATGGGATAGTTATATTAGTTACTTTTTAAACCTTGGAAATTGTACAATTATCCATTGTCTTTTTATGCTCTGCGTTTCTATGCACTTACATAAATTAGCAGTTAGGGATTTATTTTTTAAATAGCGCAGTAAAACAAACATTACCTTTTACTAAGCAGATGGAGTTACTTCTAACCCATTTTACGGATAGATGATGGCTTCAAATGATTTTCAGACCGGGTTTTAAAACAATCAGAAAGGTAAAATACTCTTTCTCTCTAGAGAGAGAGAGAGAGAGAGAGAGAGAGAGAGAGAGAAAATATGGTTCCCTAACTGATAGTATTTGAATATTAGCATACCGAAGCAAATCGTCATCAAATAAAGACGAACTCTTTACTGAGACTTTGGTTTCTAAAAATTAGGCAAACAAATTCTTATTTGACTCAACTTTGCCTATAAATACGAATTTTTACCTATCTCTATAACACATGCAATAAATTAATAAACGTATTAAATAAATGTCGCAGCTTTGTTATTCTTCGGCTTGATTACTGATCCTCAAGGTATTTCTGTTATAGAGTGTTGTATATTTGTCAATTCTTAAAATCTGAGTCAAGTCCGACTCTGAACATCGAAACTTCCTTACTGAATGTCGATAACTATTTGGTTTTGAATTTTAATTATTATTTATTTTGTAAGTATAAATGTTCGCATTTGTTGTCCTATCGATTCAAGTTGTTTAAAAATATGACAAAGACACTAAACGCCTATTTTACGGAGGAAAAAAAGAAAAAGAAAAGCCCTTATAAATGTATCGCTGGTTTAGACAGAATTCGAACCCACTAACATGTGCCGTCCTTCCGACTGCGCTCTAAAGGGCTCACAGACTAGGGAAGCGCGAAGCATATAGGATTTAAAACAACCATCGTCCAATTAATACCCACGCTAGAATTAGTATGTTCCCCTGCTTCCTTGCCACAGCGAAATACAGAATCAAAGAAAACTATAAACAGGAATTTATAAAAACAAGAAAACTATAAAAAGGTAATCCAATAGTTTTAAGAGTCCTTATGTGAAGTCTCTGGCTCTATGAATGCAAGTGTATCAACAACGTTATTTGAAGCTGTTACTGTCAGTGATTTGTGGGAAAGTGGAAGTGTTCATAACGTTTAGGGAGTCTGGTTGATTTTCGTAAAATTATAGACAATGCCAGAAAAAGAAGATTTATATGTAAATATTCGTCTCGGTATGAGGTTTTTTTCAGAAGTTCATCATCATCATATGCTTGCGTAGTTTTGGAGCAACTTTTCTGGCCCACAATGCTAGACTGCCAGAAGAAAGACTGTTTTAGGTTCAAGTCAATTCATACAAATTTTCTCTAGGATTTTGTTTTCAGTCAATTCTTTGACGAAGTGATTTTTCCCTCCTAGAAACTCGAGTTTTTTTTTTTTATCCCATAGCTTATAAAAACCGACCGTACAGTTCGTACCATTTCAAACAATAATAAACCATTTCAGGTTTAAGAACAGGAGATGACAGCAGTTGTCTGCCGTCCTCTTTCGCTCGAAGTCTTGAAACTATCTGTAGCCATGACCTCAACTACTGGCGGCAACTAAAGATGGAGACTGCCTACCCATGTCTGAAAAGTCAGTTATGGCTAAAAGAGTTCGAACTTTCTTTGGAGAATGAAAGACGTCAGAGGATTTACTGTTTTCGATAACCATCTGGTTTTGTAACTGCTCCATTATGTGCCAAGAGAAGACTGGATACTTTCCAAGGAATCATTAGAATCATTAATCAAAAGGAGCGTAAAAAGTTTCAATTTGGCATTGAATTTTAATATCCAGCGTTATTTTATATCGTATAAATCAATAAGAAAATAATAATAAATTATATATAAAAACAAAGAAAATCAATGAAAGAAAACAAGTAGCTTCACAATTACAAAATTTATTTAACTAGCTAATGAAAAAGTATACTTCAACATAAATGTGATAAGTAAATATCTTCAAGGTATATAATAATAATAAAAAATATATAAGGCATAGTCAACATGAAAACATTTATTTATTCCAACGGTAGATATGTGACAAAACAATACATCCAAATAAACTCTTTATTTTTTCAAATATTTTTCAACTTAGTGAGTTTGTCATTCTCTGAACAGCAAAAAAGGAACATTTGTCTCATTCTTCCCTCGCAGTACTTCAGTATGACACCAGAGGGAGCTAATATTTGCAACAACCCGTCGGAAGATGAAAGAATAAAATGAACTATTCTTTGCTATTCGCTCAGCAAACTAAGTGCAGGAGAAGGAGGAACTTTGATGTTCTCAAGCATTTTCCAGTTCAATTCTTAAACCTCCATCAAACGAAACATTTAATTAATACTCTTCCCCCCTTTAATTACATCCCTGTTTCAGATTAGAGCCACTTTGTCCTCTCCGTCCCGACTTGACAACATCGCCAAATGTTATTTTTACAAGCGGGGCTATTTTTGATGAGCATGCGCCGATGTAGTGAATTATCATCGAATGTATTGAAGCAAGTGGTGATAACGTCATCAAGTCGCATATTATTCATTCGGGGGAGGGGAGATCTATTTTCATTCTTACAAAGAAAAGATGTTTAAACAGGTCATTTTTAAAAGTTCTTCGGGTCGGGAGAAGAATCACCATGTACGGCGAATACCTCGCCTACGTACATCCACCTGCATTCCATCCCAGCAAGGCTGTTTAGGAAGAGATTTTTAGACCTCTCGCACGTCCAGAGGTAATTAGAAATGACAAGGAATTATGTTCTAATTAGCCATACTGTAATTAAGTGTTGAGGTTGTTGTAGTTTTGGCTTCTTTCATCTGAAATTAAGCGATCTAAGTACCTGTGGTTTATTAGCTTACAACAAAGGGCACGTTTTGGTCTGTCGTTTCATAAAACAGCAATTTAGCCGAACTAACGTCATGTTCCCCGAGGAGGAATAAAAATGAATTCTCAACTTTCGACAAAGCCCTTTTAAGTAGTTAGTTATTTATGGGGTCAATCTCCCCCCCCCCCCCCGTTTTATTTGAGTTGAAGTCGCGTTTTGATTATGTTCTTAATTTATTAACTAATTAACTTGAGCGAAGTAAGGGGGGGGGTAGTCGCTTGGCGCCTTTATCATCGCCGATACGATGCAACTTCCGTAACTTGAGTGATTTTGCAGAAGTGCAGATGAGAGAGAGAGAGAGGAGGAATGAGTTACTGTAAGGAGATTGTTACCGGATAAATGTTCGTTACCATTACGGTTACCATAGCAACCGGGATCCAGATATCACTGCGTTTCAATGTTGTTATCTCAACACTCCTATTTCCACCTTATGTCACGTGATTAGGATACAGAAGTTGGGAACGAATGTTTAAAATGCAATATATGTGGAAAAATATTCCCACCTAAAAAAAAAAAAAAAAACTGCCGGAAATAACGCTGTTAAACTCACCGGGAACGAAATTGTGTTAGGTTTTTATACAGAATGAAAACAATCTTCAGTTGACTTATTTGAAACAGTGCAGGGAGATTGTTTTTTCAATGGTAAATATGCATCGCGATGTATATTACATGAAGGGGAGACTCCAACACGCCTATACGAGCACAAGTATGAGACTTTGCATTTCAGATTGTTAACCCAGCCGCGATCATTTTTTTTTTTTTTCTTGAAGAAGTCGGTCTTTTCTTGTATCAAAACAGACAAGCTGTTTTCTTAGGTCTTATATATCAACAAAAATACGCTACAGTCTTCTGTTTTAAAATCTTCGCATCTCGGAATTACGGCGCCAGCCTACTGAATTCACCTCTTTTGTTTCCTGCCTACATCGAGGTTTATTAAATGGCACGTTGCAAATCACGCTTTACCGAAACGTGAAAACTGCATCTCTTTGTTTTAGCACGGAGATATGGTTGACACAATTTTGAAGTTTCCTATAGGTTTATAGTATATTATTATAAATCAGTTATATTTTTTTTTTTTTTTTGTAAAAGTTACTGTAAAACTCCCATAAATTGCAGTAATGTCATATATCCTCAAATGACTGAACACAGCATGTTAAAAGAATTAAATTTATTACAATTCAGAGCATAAAAAAACTACGAATCAAACATTTGAGAATTTTTAGAACCTCTTTATGCATTATTTAAATCTCTCACATTCATTGTAGCTTGTGCAACGAATTATATTGTGTGTAATAACTATCATTTGCTTCTTTCTGTATTGTTAGATACAGAATTAGATTCGCTATCAAAAATAATCAGCAACAATGAAAATAATAGCAACAATCACGTTCTGTCAAAAACATCTAAGTGCTTACTAGATTTTATAAAAAAGTGTAATAGTCTTATGAATACATCTAAGTGCTGTTTTATATCATTTATATAACCAAGATTAGGAAATTATCAAAAGTGAGTACTACTGCTTTTCAGTTTTTCTTGAGGCACTTTTTCCAAGAAGTAAATAACTGTTTAGTTTCCTTAAATTAACTATGTTAATCTCAATTCGAAGGCTGCTGAACGTATTGAGTGCATTAATACCATGTATAGGATATAACTAAGAACAGAGAATACTTGATGTTCTTCCTGAATGTAATTATTGGAGAACACACATGTCCAAGAGAACAGAGAGGGGAGGATCAACGAGTTGCTATTACTATTTTAATAAGTTAACAGTAAAATAATACGGAATGATGGATGCCTTTTTAATATTAGCAATATTTGCATATTACGATAAACCAATTAACAGCCGCAGGATAAACGTTTTAGTTTGCTTTTATTACGCATTAATATTGGCATGTCTGATTATGCCCCGCTGTTAGGCAAGTAAAGAGTGAGGAGGAGTCAGTGATTAACATGACGAAGACTTGTTTATTTTATGATAGGGTTTTAACGCTGAATGCGTAACATGGAGCCTCCGTAGCTCAGTTGGTATAATGGTTCGGTTGAAAAGAACCGGGTTCGAATGTGAGGAAACTTTATCAGGTGCTTTCGCTCAAAGGGTGATTTAACCGGTCTCATATGGAGGCGGAGGGGTTTCCTTCCTGAAACTCGGGTTTTTCGTCCCTCAAAACAGGCAAACTGGCTAGAAGAACACGCGCAATATGGGACACTAGTAAAGTGCGAGTCTATTGCGTGAGCGTAAATCAGGAGAGAAGGATAAATGACATCTATGTATCGAGAAAATATGCAATATTTTACATTTGGGATCTTATCTGTTAGTAATTTAATAGGAAAAAAAATAAGCAGGTTGGCTGCAGATCAGTCTTTCTATTCATAGGTCAGTGGATTTGCATCCCGTCTGGAGGAAGAAAATCTATACTATAAAATTATTTCATCGGAAAATAAATTCGTCATACACTCATTTCAGTCAGAAGTGGCAGGGTTTTTCATCTGAGAAATTGCTTCCATATTACACAAAAACAAGCAAACCTGCCGTAGAACACACAAGCTAATAATATAACACACACACACACACACACACACACACACACACACACACACACACACACACACACACACACACACACACACACCGACCTCGTATCTTAGATGCTCCGATCGTAATGCTAATCAAATTAATCACATGTATGAGCAAAACTTCACTGCCAGATAAAAGGTCAACATTATCCGCTTTGTTTTCTAGGGATTTACACGATTCGATGTAGAAATGGAGACTGTTGCTTTGTACATTACCCGCGTACTGTAGAAATTATCAAAGAAAAATTAGAATCAAGATTAAATTATAATGATGAAGAACAAGGATGTCGTAAGGGGAGATTATGTACTGATGCTGTATTTGTTTTAAGATAAATAACAGAAAAAGCGATAAACTTTAACAAACCAGCATTTATGTACAGTATTTCATTCATTTTAGAGAAGGCTTTGATGGAATCAGATTACAGGTTGTCCTGAAAGTAGAAAAAAAGAAAGAAATTTAATCAGGAAAAATTTGGTAGGATATGCAGATATAGCATTACTTGCAGAAAATGAAGACGATCTCGCAAATTCTAACAGACAGATATGCGGAATATTTTTAAACATTTAAATATCAACAGCGAAATCTTATGATGGTAACTAAAACTAACTAATAATAAGAAAGCGAACTGATTGAAACTAAATGGGAAAATATTGGAATAAGTAATGAAATTTGAATATCTAGGAATAGCTGTTAATCATGAACATGACAGACGGAAGTAAAACAATAATTCCAAAAGGCTAATAAAATGTCAGGATGATTAAAATTCAACAATATGGAAAATAAAGATCCAACAAAAGAGACTGTAAATCCGTAGTCCGACCAATATTAATTTACGCACGTGAAATAAGAATAGAAACTTGAAAAATGCAACGTGAAAGCATTAAGAAAATAGCTAATAAAACAAAATCTGATAGAATAAAAAACGAAAAGATTTATGAAGCATCTCATTTACAACCCATAAACGGATAAAAAAAGAGAGATCAGAATGGAATGAGAATATTAATGGAATGGATCCAAAAAAAAACACTTATATTCAGTTTCCAATTTCTTACTAATTTACAGACAAAAAAAAAGTGATCGGCAGATTGTCAACTTTGACGAAAAGAAGAAGGGAAAAAAAAGAGCATCAGAGTTAAATAAGAAATTGCTTCCTCATAAATATGGTTTGATGGAGCATACTCGAATGAATATGATCATTTCATGAACCGAAAAAACGGCGCCAGAGGAACTGATAGATCAAATATTAAGACACATAACCTCTTTCACGAAACATCAGCTCCATTGTACTTTCCCGGCATCGGCATAACAACCACACAGGAACTTTCAGCACACACACAACGTCACATGATTTCATAGTTCATTGCGTACTGTGCTTGAGTGTTGTACCTTCAACACACTCTTTAGATAGAAAATACCGGGTGCAGTATAAACATTTAATTATAAAATGATTTATATATGACTGCTGCCTATTATTAGTTTTCCTTAAATTTTTAATTACAGAATAGATTATTCATTTAATCGGCATTTCAAGCGATATTTCGGTTCCTTTCATGTCAAAATACGGATCAATTCTCATAAGGTGTGCTCCTTTGACACAGCACCTCTTCCCTCTTTTTGTTGTTAGGCATTAAGGATAACAGGGGATCGTGTATCGAACTTGTGCAATTATGAGAGATGAGATGGAGTGAAAATGAATAACAATAAGCGATTGTAGTAAGAAAACAAAACGCTATAGATAAAAGAAGAAAGAGAAAATTAAAAATTCCACAAAATTAGAGCAGCTTTTGCCACAGCTGTTTTTGTTCTATTAATTGTATTAAGTGTGGGTTCGTGTTGCGAAGATGTTTCTGTTGTCCGCACACGGAAGAAAACCTTGCTCGATATTCACACCGATCTCCGCCACCCCCCCTTCCCCCCATTCTCATCTTAAATAGAGCCGCGAACATGCTAATCGCAAAGAATCTTTGTTCACAGGTTTCAAGTTTGTTCGAACTTTCCTTGTAGCCCCGTTCAAAGAGACACAAAAGACAAAGAGCAGAAATAGATGGCAGCACCGGCGGTGTGTTTATTAGCCTCTTTGTTAGCGAACGAATAAAGTCGCAGAAATCAATTAGTTGTTTAAAAGGTTAGCAGGAAATTCAGAAACCCGGAGAAAACAAAGGGATCCTAATCAAGTGGAACACAAGAGAAGCGCCAGGCAGCAGCACGAGGAATCTAGAAGTACCGTAAAGTGCGCTTGACAACTACCACGAAACGCTCTGAAAAATGGTCGTCAGCTAATGAACTGAGTGTAACGGAATGCGGTAAGTATTGTAAGTCAACGGCCATACATTGGCCAGATCGGAAGGACTCTTCACAGTGTGTTTAATAGCAGGAAGCGCTGGTAGAGGGCGACCGGTAGTTGCGAGCTCCATCAGTCGCTCATCACTAGTTTATCGGCCTTTCATTTCACTTTTATCGGTATCCGGTTCTTAATTAGATACTCTGGAGACCGTAATTGATAGTTACATCGGTTAGCCACCCACTTGAAACAAGGGGAGGAAGAGGAGAAGGGTTATCGAAGCACCCTTTCCTTTGTTCCGGAAATCAGCTAGCTGGCCATCGTGCACAATCCTAAATGCAGTTCGAAATCAACATCGAACATAACTAATCCTTGGAATTGCATTGTAAGAACTGTCAAACTCAATAATAACACCAATAGTATAATGATCCACTAACTAATTGTTATACTGTACATGAATGGCACGAGCTCGAAGCACTGAATGCCACGAGGTTTGCAAAGCACGAACTTCACTGTTGTGCTCAACTGACTGAATTGGCATTTTTATTTTATTGAAAGCGATCATATAGAAAGACGATCCATGATGTGGGGTGTATATTTCTTTCGTTTCCATCGTAATATTTATAGTCACCAGAGGGCTCTGATGTACCCTGTTATGTGTATAGCGTCGCGTGTACTGTGCAGCAAGCAGCAAGATTCAATTTCTCTCTGCATGGATGATAAAATCGTTGCGTTATTCCAGGCCACCTCCTCGACTGGTCGGCATTTATTGTTAGAAAGTAAGAAAACACATAAGGGTGGAAGAGGGGGGGGGAAATAGATCTGTCTTAAAGACCAGATCTCAACTCCGTTTGTTTAGCTCGATGGGTCTACTGACCTTTAACGATCAATGGTGTGCAGCTGTTACAGGCTTCGAAATAGCCGTACATAGCGGCAAAGTCGAGAGCGAGGACTTCACAATTGAATAGAGGACTTCGATTTTGTTGCAATCAGTCATCCAGATTAAAGGAATATTGACAGATTTACACTTCACCCCTACACGGACCACTTGAAGGAGAAAATAGTTCCGGTAATGACCCAACGAGGGCTGCTCTCCCTCCCTGCGTTTCTCCTCTCCCACGAGTTTTCCAAACGATGCTGTGGTATCAACAATCGTTATCACAGCGATCCGCGTGGAACCATCTTGCACGCGAAAAACAAAAGGGACAGCAGCAGCAGCGTTCCTCTTTACGATGACTTCCGGGCGGCCAAACTTAGTTTAAATGGATAAGCTAAGGTGATGTACGCACTCATTGATCGAATATATTTCTGATGGTGACTTCATTCGATGGGAAGGTAAATGATGTGGGCTGCAAATGCTTTTCCATTCACCGCACTCGACTAACGATTGTGATCATCAGTATGCCGGGGGGGGGTGTTAACCGAATGACGATGTTTATAATTTTGGTATTTCGGTTATCATATGGATGATGCTGAGGAAGGCAGACGAAGGACTGTTGCTATGGCAACTGTATCCAATTTTGAAGTCTGCATTATAGCGTAATCGTCAGTTATTTTAGAATCTCCTTAGTTTGTTCATACTCTTACAACAGAAACTAACATCCTGTCTTTTCTTTAATGTGGTTTACATGAAAGATACAAAGCTCTGCCCATTCTTCTTAGGACTTCAGCAAACCTTCTTCACACCTGTAACTCTATCCCGCAACATCGCACAATAACACCTTTGACCGACTAATACACAAAGCCATGTTGCATTCCTTTACGTAAACTGCGTCACACCGGGAGAAAGGGCGTTTCTTTGTTCTCAAGTGCAGTTATTTCTCCTTCTCTGAAACGAACAGGCATTAAGGGTAAAATCATTTAACGGCTATCACTGGTCTAATCGTGATTTGTACACGAGTCTTGTTAGATTCCATCCACGGTCTTTGCAAATCATTCTGGCGATTAACCGAGAAATATTAGACAGTAGCAAAAGGGTTGATGCGACGTTATGACTTTCGTATTTAATTGAAAAGGCTACAAAAGGAGTCTTTCTCCGAGCAATTTCTAAACCGTTAGGGAACTAGTTGTTGAAAATAACGCGTCATTTAAATCGCCCCATCGCAACGAGCAATTAAAGCTGGCCGAGGATGTTACGAGACAAGACAGTCATTAGAGAAATCACACAACTGAAAGCGTGTGTGCGTGCGTGTGTGTGTGTGTGTGTGCGTGCGCCCGCGCGCGCAAAATGTCCAACTGTTAGAGGAAATTACGTCAATAAAATCCTTCCCACCCAACAAGAGACACTTAGGGAAAGATATTAACGACACTCCGTCATAATTACACGTGCAGGGAGGGGGGGGGGGATGGCCCAGATCGTGTTGTTTGAAGGAATGTAATCGCTTGCTATGCACAAATACTCATTACCGTTTGCTCCGTCAATGTTCGGCAGAAAAGGGTCCGATTAGCGGCGCGTTTGTGAAGCTGTGTGTGTTGGCGAAGAATAATAGTTATTATCGAGGGTCGTGCGATTGCTTCTACCTCCCCCCCCCCTTCTACTTCTCTTTTACTTTGCCGTACTGGTTGGTCGACAGATGCTCCGATTAATCTAATTTTCACGCACTGTAGACAGATTACGGATCCTCCCCCCCCCCCACTTGTGTACTTTGCTTAATAAATTGCCCTCGAGGCGTAACGAAAAATGTCCATTCCAATCCAGAGAAATTTCATGATTAATCTCTTCCTTTAAAAGACGAAGAGAACATGGCTCACAAGGTGTTCTCTGACATTAACTCTGGTCTTAGACAGCTTTTACAAAATTATTCACACTTTTATTTGCATCTCTTATGGATTTACGTTCCTGTTTCCCTTTAATTTTATTGTTTTCGTATGTTTCGTTATAGGCTGTCACCGAAGTGTTAAAATTCAAATGAATGCAAAAGTATTAGACCTTTTTGACACTTGAGTCTAATAAATTGAAATTAAAAAAATCATATTTTGCTTTATGAGAAAAGATGAAATAGGGAATATGCAGCATATTGAGACTATGGCGTTAATTGGTTAGGATTGGCCGATTTTGAGGATGAGAAAGAGATGGCCAGTTGTTCCTTATGACATAGGTCAGAATCCATCGTCAAAAGCACTTTTATTCTTTTACGTGTTAGAGGGGATTCGAACCTAGATCTCTCGCTCAAAGAGCATGGCTGGTTCTTCCAACAGTGCATTGTAGTTCTTCGGTAAATAATTTTCCTGTTATCTGTTTTTTTTTTTTTTTTTTTTTTTTTTTTTTACGCTAGATCCACACCATACAGGCTTTCGAAATCAGATCCGACGGAATAGGCTGGATTATCCTCATTCCCGTAGAGTGTCCTATGTCTGTATATTGCGTGTATTCTTATGCTGGTTTGCCTGTTTTGCTGGACGAAAATCTGGAAATTCGAGTTTCCAGATTTTCATCCAGGAGAAAAAGACTCTAATCCATCTTCTACTGATAATCGGGTGTTTAATCTCTCATAATTCTTTCCTAAAGCAATTTTTGAACCTCTTTTAAATCAAATATAAACAATGAGATATGGAGTCAGTTACTCATTGGAAAATAGGTTTTCAAAAGAATCTTGATCAAAATTTCAAAACAAAACAAGGAAAATAAAGCGATAGAACGAAAAATAAAATACAAATAATGATATAGAAAGGAGAAAAGAAATAAAACTCGGAAAAATAATAGAAAACAGAGAAAATGATTAGAACACATTGAAGAGAAAAGTTTAGTTGGTAGCTTATTTTCTTAAAGTCAACAGGATAAATTATGAATCGTCTATATTTGCATTTCTTAAGTAGGTAGAGTTTTTTTTAAATTTTTAAAAAAATCAAATGATGTATTTTACAATCAAGAAATGCTGTTTTCCTATTTAAAAAATCTTAGTTTCTGATTGAAAAATCATCAGCCGACTAACTCAGTACTGGGTAAAAAGACCCACAAAGTTTCTCCATCCATTTTCGGAATTGGAAGAACCAATTCCTCTTATGGTATCTCCAAAAGATGAGAAAGGGCGGAGAAGGCGAGCCAAGTGATAATCAATGACCCAAGCCGACTTATTTCCTGCAGATGTGGCGCAGATCATAGCAAAGAGGTCACGGAGTTTCCGCATTGTTATAAAACATCCCCCCCACGAGGACTAATTGGAGCACTTGCCGTGCGTGCGCACTCGAGATTGATGTCGTAACGTGCAAAACATGGCGTCCTCGTGACAAGAGATTATTAACGTATTTTACGTTTCGTTAAGCCTACTTCTCGTTAGTGTGTCGCCTGATTTGCTCATTATCTCAATCATTTTATTTAATTACTCATTAATTACCGCCTTCTTATAAAAATTGCCTAACGCCTAATAACAAGCCGTAGTCGTACGCAGGGCGGAAACGATACAGCGAAGTGGAGTGTAATTACGCAGAAGGAGGAGGACTTAATTAATACAGTAGATGATGGAAGAAGTAATGAATAGACCGTCAACTTTTGATCCATCATTGGAAAATGTCCCCGGATTACGGGCTTCTGTCCCTAAACGACTTTATGGAGAAGACAGGGTCTGTTCTATTTAGCGGGGTCTTGTGTTTTGCTGAAGAAACACATTTAAACCTCACTCGGTTAACTTTTCTGTTCATTAACGTTTTCAATGGCGTTTTTATGGCAAAATTATTCTGGAAAAAAATCTCGTGGCAAATGAAGCCGTTCCTTACAGAATTTCTTTTGAAAAATTCGTCCGCAAATTTCTTTCCTTTTAGAAAGATAGGCCAATGAGAAAATTAGGTTAGAACGAGAGAAGGTTTCGAATCAATCGACGCACTCTTGTGTCTGCAAAGCGGCATTTAACAAGGATTAGACAACTGAAAGCGAAGTTGACTTCAAAGCTGGGGATTTAAGAAGGACATGGTTGTCAGTTTAAATTATGTTTCTTGAATTTTACTTGCTAATGAGATACTTTCGTATCTCTTTATACACGCGCACACACACGCGCGCGCGCGCGCTGACGTGAGTTATACGAAGTTATTCACTTTGGTGAACAAAGCTTTCGGGTCTTAGTGTAAAATGAATGAGGAAACTTCTAAAACTACCAGTGGAAGAAACGAAATTTAGAAACTGGAATAGTTATTTAAAGGCGAAATATTCCACCAGAAGATGGATATGTCAGGAATATTTCTAAAAATATTATCCAATGCAGGTGTCGTCGTGAATTGCTAAATGGAAAGCATAGTGAGGAAACGTAAACAAAGCACTTCATGAGATGGTCGTATGACGCAACAATAAATAGTCCTCATAGATCTTTTCTGTGCATGCGTGAAATGACGTGTCATACGTCGGTCAACAATGGAAGCAGAGTGTCTAATAATTTATGCATACTTAAAGGTTAGTAGATTCCAGTAAGGGCAGCGGAGTCCTTGTTATGGGTATTTTAATGAGCACGTGAAAGAGATAAGTAGGAAATTAATTCCTTTGAAATATGTTAAGAGATGAGCGCTCCTCTAATGAAGAATGGCAAATAAAATTCTAGACAAAGTGTTCATTGCTGTGTTGAGCTAGTTGTGAAGCCTTTATAGAGAGTTCAAATATAGTTTTGAGGCAAAATTAGAGCTTTTGAACTAAGACAGTTCAAATGAATAGTTGAGGAATCTCATGCATATTTTGAGGAATCTCATGCATTATTTTTAACTAGCTCAAATCTACGTTTGAGCTAGTTAAAAATAAGGACATTTTTGAACTAAATCAAATTAAATCACATGAACATCAAGCTTCATTCCCATGTTCTTTAAATCCACAAACACGTCGCGAATGTCTTAAAATCAAGGCATATGAAATTAGTGACAAGTTCAAGATTCGCCTTTTCCTTCCGAAACATTACCTCTACGTTTCTTGTTTCTTCTCTTTTTTATTATTATTTTTGTATGCAGGCGTGCAGATTACCGACAGAACGGAGGGAAGAGGAAAAAGGAGAGGTTGCATGGGTTTATCTGGTTCCAGGTTACGGTTTGCCTCAGAGAGCATCACGTTCGTTGTTTAGCCGCAGGGCTAAATCGTAAACCGCTCAGTCGTCTTATCGGCACATACAACGACACCTTCTCGAGTGTACGTTACGGAAAGCAACGAAAGAAGAAGAAAAAAGAAGAAGAAGAACGGCATCGCACTGGGCCATCAGTCAGTGTTACAAACATTGATTGCCTCCGGAGATACGTGCTTTGAACGGAGGACTTTTGGCCGGCCGGACTTTGTAAGGTGTGTTGTTGGGTAGCAGGAAACAAGTCCTAACCGTGGGGCTGTTTTATGTATCCATAAAGGGATTGGGGTTCCTTTAATATTCGGCGCCTATCCGTCAGCAAATACGCCTGTGTACACTCCGTGCGCGAGTCTCTCTGCCCGTGATGGATGGCGTTTCTTTGACGCTTTTTATTACTAACGTTTCTCGTGCTCCAAGTAGATGTCTGGTTTAGAAGGAATATTGTGGAGAATATTGTGATTCATCAGAGAAAGAGAGAGAGAGAGAGAGAGAGAGAGAGACGTTGTGTGTGGGTGGATGAATACATGCGACAATGGAGGTTTAATAACAAAGACGAGATTTTGTGACATTTTTCACATTGACGGGCTCGGTGGATAAGTTTTCATCAAGATAATTATTTATTCATTGCATAATGAAATCGGAGGCCTCGTGGATGGTGAGGAGACATCTCTTGAAGCTCGCATATACTTCTATAATAGACCAAGTTCTGTTAGCTGTGTAACTTGAATAATATTCTGTTGTGCATGGTCTGTACAAACTCCAAGCGACGATTTACTTTGATTCAACGATGGTACTTCGTTCCTGTTTGTTGTTCATGTGCCTGTCGAGTATTTGTTTTTACTATTTTTGTATTATAACGACGAAGTTCTTGTCTTTTAATAATTCCTGAAGCTTTTATAATCAGCAAGACTTATCGGAAAGATCTCGATCAGCATTCAAGGCCAATTAAACTTAGCACGATGAGAAAGCATACATACGACAGATATTGACGGACAACACATTAGCTGTCTTATTGTTAATAGAAGTTAATACAACCGATCCTTCCTTTTAATATTTTTGTGAAGGGGTACGTGAATTAGGGTTTATTTGCAGGTGAAAGAGAGCAGTCAATCTATGCATGTTCTTTAGTACAGGGCTTGACAGAAGAGACAATATTCTAGTCGAGGTTGTCCTAATCTGTGATGTATAGTGGGATTACCTGAGGTATTTTTCTATTGTCTTACTTGGATATGCGCATCTAATATCTAATATGACTAACACATGGCCGTACCACCTCCATTTCTCCAGTACAAAGCTTGAATTGTAGGTGGCGCTACTGCAAACCTAATCCACCAGTAGGTCTTTGGTGGTTCAGGTTTGTATCGAGTTTCGGACATTGTGGCTCTAATCAACTAATATTTACAGGTTGATTTTATGGTTTAATTTAGAATTCCCACGAGCATCATTCAATTCTGTTAGAACAGAAACAGAAGGAATGAATTCGAATTTTGCCGTTCTGCACATTGCAAAATGGGACAATCTCATCCCTTCGGATTTGTTCCTTAAATATTTGCAAGTGATGGTGAAGAGAAGGATTTGTATTTCCTTAAATCATCGACAGACGTTTAAAAATAAAAACACATCGCAGTGAGGAGGTTGACAAATGGATACTTCAATATTGCGACATGTCAGATACCTGTAAACAATTTAGGCATTCGCCAACATCGCGATGTCGGCGAACATGTTCCCTAAGGAGTTTACGCAAACAAATGAGGATTTATTTCCCTCGCGCGGCTCAAGAGGACAACCGCGAGCAAGTCGAAGGCAAGATGCAAGTTTATATGGCGGGCGGTTTCAAGTTTTCTTGATGATTATTTGCTCGGTGATTGTACGCCGGGATACGCGATAAACGGTGTTCCTCTTCGTCTTCGTATTACACGTTCCCGACATCCGCATCGGCAGGCACCGCAGCAGTTCTTCCGGAGCGAGGAAATGACAAAGGATTTTGTCGCTGCCGTTCGTCTTACCTTGTTGAGTGGTCGCGTTATCAGCGTGGTGATATGACAGTCGCCTACTCGGGAGTACGTGTCCGATAACCACACAGCCTCCCGCTTTCTGAGACGTGGGAGGGGGGAAGGCAAGGAGAATTAGACGCTATCTATTGCCTGAACGGATGGAACTGGAAAAAGTAGGGGAGGGCACGAGAGAGAGAGAGAGAGAGAGAGAAATAATTTATAAGACAGCTTGCTTACATGCATAACCACATGACCCGGTTGTGCGCTTGCCAGAATACGATGTTAGTGAGCGTGGACGAAGACAGCTCAACTCAGCAAGTAGTCCATCAGGTAGTGTACACTGCTTCACGGATTTTTTCCTTTATATATTAAGTTATCAAAAGTTAGGGTGTGGTCAAATTGAAGATATTTGTGATTTCAGATGCACAACTATTTTATCGTATCATGGCAACCATGCATCAATTACGTAATTCTATTTTTCCGATTTTAACTTGCGAATTATAATCCTTTCCTTCAAATGTTATCTAATCAATTGGTATCATTCTCTCTTAAAAATCCCACACAATATTCAGAAAGCTTTAAACAAAACGTCACCGAAGTTTACGGTTCATAAACATTTAACATAGATGTAACGAAAACTCGAAAAACACGACAATATGAGAAACTCAAGCGAGTCTCAAGTAAAGTGTACAAATAAAAAAAGAAATGAATAGAAGACAAATTTCTATGAGAGAAAAAAGACAGAATTTGCAGTATATATATATATATATATGCATACGAGGGTGGTCTGAAAAGTTCTCGGCCTAACATGAAAAAACGAATTTACAATTTCAAAATTATTCTTATTTTTCAACATAATTCCCTTAAGACTAATACATTTATTCCAGCGATGTTCCAGCACCATTATCCCGTCCGTGTAGTGGTTCTCAGTAAGATCTGCAAAATACTCCTCTACAGCTGCAATCACCTCTTGACTCGAAGAAAACCAGCGAGGAACAGTTTTAGTTTTGGGAAGAGATAGAGGTCAGAAGACCAAATCTAGGGAATAGGATGGATGTTCCAACAATTCATAGTGCAGATCCCTTAATTTTTCCATTGCCAAACACCTTTGTGGGCAGGTGCATTGTCCTGATGAAAGATGATTTTTTCTTCTGCAAACCGGGTGTTTTCTTACGAATTTTTTTGTCTAGTCTGGATAAAAGATCGGAATAATATTCTCCGGTTATTGTTTTACCCCATTCAAGATAATTAATAAACAAAATGCCTTTAGCATCCCAAAACACCCATGCCATGACCTTTCCTGCTGATGGAACCGACTTTGTCTTCTTTGGCGCTGAACAATCGGCTTCTGTCCAATGTTTTGACTGCTGTTTGGATTCTGGTGTGTAATGGTGAATCCAAGTCTCATCCATAGTAATACATCGACGCACAAAATCAGTTTTATTCTTGTTAAAATGTTTCAAGCACTGTTCGGAGATTTTCATGCGAGTGTTTTTGATCTGCTGTGAGCATGCCCGACACCCATCTTGCGGAAAGCTTTTTCATTTGCAATTCTTCATGCAAAATATATCCTACACGTTCTTTTGAAATGCCATAGTCAGCAATTTCACGCACTTGATTCGTCGGTCATCCAATACCATATCGTGCACTTGATCAAGGATTTCTGGTCTTGTTGCACTTTTTGGACGTCCTTCACTGGATCATCTTCAAGGCTGGTACGGCCGCGTTTAAACTCGGCAGCCCATTTATTAATTGCCGAAAACGAAGGAGAAGAGTGCCCATAAACCTTTATGAACTTCGAATGAATTTTGTTTGGCGCTAAACCTTCTTTTAAAAAAGAATTGTATAACCGCACGATACTCAATTTTATTCATTTCAAGGGATACAAGAACACTTTTGGTTCAGACAGCTGTATAAAAAACTATTCGATAGAATGACTTGCAATTTCACATGGATGATTATGACAGATGTACCAACTTAGAAAAAACACCTTGCCGATAGTGTTGCCATCCATGGTCGAGGTCGAGAATTTTCAGACCACCCTCGTACATACATACCTATCCGTGATCATAGAATTTACACAATAATATGGGTGATATGGTTTACGACCACAAGATGGCAACAATACTGCCGTACTCTTTCTCTCCCGAAAGTCTTTGTTCATTGATAGCTTGAGCTCACCATCACTGAAGCTCAAGGATTGACACTGGATGCCTGCCTGTCTTTTCAAAAGTTAAGGAGGTCTAAAAAGCGTTAAAGGATGATTTATTCAATAATATGTAATATGTATATATATTTATAAAGAGCCTATGCAACTTAGTGGAAGTGACTCTTGCATCCTCTGCGCTAGGCCGCCCGAAGAAAAACTGAAGTTCAATTCTAGTTTCCGACTAGAGGAACTTTTTCGAAGCCTTTCTTCGACCGGTTCTCGAATCAGTCGATATCTGGCACAGGTAAGCGAATTTTTTTCTCTCGGAAACTGATTTGTCTTCCCATAAAGTCAGAGAAATCGACCGTAGAACCCACACTATTTCAGACAATAAATATAGCGTTAGGATTAGGAGCCACGAGATGGTGGCACTTGTCAGCTGCCTCACTTCACCGTCATCCGGTGAAGTGAGGCAACTGATAGTCTTCGCAGCTGATAGTCAATTAGTGAAAGTCTTGGGCCAGCTGATCGGCTACTGTTGGAGATTGAAGTGCTCACTCAGTGCCAAAAGTTAGATGGGCTACAACGATCTCGCTCACTCCATACAGAGGAATAAAAGGCGTTAGAGGATTTTGTATTATACAGGGTGGCCATAAATTAACTTTCCCTCTTTGGAGGTATCTGTAGCTAAAAGTAATACACGGAACGAGACCACATTTTATATTAAGACTTTCGAAGGCATTGGGAGATGAATTCCACGAAAAAAATATTTAGTACCAAAAGTCGCCGATAGGGAAATTTTGAAGCTGACGGAGCCGAAAACAGTCAAATATTTGCAGTAAATGCAGGTAAAAAGGATTATGCAAATTTTACTGTGCGTACGTGACAGCAGCGCCACCAATTCCACTTAAAATTGGGAACGTTCAGGCAGTTATTCGAATGACTGACGAATTGCTCAATATGCATCCTACCTTGCCTCAGCATGCTTTACTTGTTAAGTTGTTTTACCTTAAGCAGTGCAATGCCGTAGCAGCCCTTCGGGAATTTAGAAGGCTTCATAGCCTGCATACAGGTCCTATCTCAGCTGTAGCACTGAGAGTTACAGCTGACATAGGATCTGTTTTGAAGAAACTGGATCACCAGGAGTTAGACCTGGCAGAGGATGGAAAGCAGTGCAAGAAGAGACAGTAACAGACGTTGCTACTGCGGTGTTCGACGACACAGGGTGTTCGCTTACACCGTCGAAATGTTATTATTCCATTTTATCTGCCTTTAATGTAATTATCCGCTTGTTTTTGGCTCCGCAAGCGCCAAAATTTCCCCTATCGGCGACTTTTGGTACTAAAATTTTTTTTCGCGGAAATCATTTCCTCATGCCTTCAAAAGTCTCAATATAAAATTTGGTCTCATTCCGTTTATTGGTTTTAGCTACAGATGCCTCCAAAGAGAGAAAGTTATTTTATGGCCACCCTGTACATTATGTATAACAATTATTTACTTTAATATCTTCCGTTTATTATATCGTGTGGACTGAATTCCAAAGGAGCTTTTAAATAAAATCATTAAGCAGTATATTAGAGTGACGAATAACATCTAAATAAACTTATACTGGAGTATATGGCGTATACAAAGTTAAAAATTCCTCCTAAGGAAGACATTCGTTTTCTTCATAAGAAATTATTATCCTCATATTCATCGAATTTTAATTTTCCTTGTATGCTAGTATTATTTTCTTTTTTAACCCTTTGTATTTGTGTGTGGATACACTGTTTTAGACTAAAATACTAACTTGCTAATTCTCAGTCTTTAACCTGCCAATTGGATTCTTCCTGTGTTACGCTTAGGCGTCGACGATGCAGGCTTTCGAAACCAGATCGGATGGAATAATGTGGTTAATTCTTATTCCTGTATTATCCTGTGTCTGTAAATTGCGTGAGTTCTTCTGGCTAGTTTTCCTGTTTTGGGGATGAAAAACTCGATTTTCCATGAGAGTGAGGACTCTTCTGTGTCTTCTCCGTATGAGGCCGGCTAACTTGCTTTCCGAAGAAACCCTGATAAAGGTTCTTTACGCCGTAGGGGGGGGGGGGGGTTAGAACCTAGCCAGATCTTCCTAACCAAAGGAAATCTTCGAAACTTACTGAGCTAAGGATGGTCTTGTCGATTGGATAAAGATCTGAAAGCTTAGACTACAAATTCACGATGAATTTCAACTTCACTAAGTATTAAGCATTTGTTTTATCATTCACTGATTAGAAGTAATATCTACGAGGGGGGGGGTCTGGAAAGTTCTGATAAACACCTACAACAAAAATGATATAAAAAACCCCGATATAACTGCAAGAAATAAGAATAAATTATTGCAAGTTGATGAAACATAGGGGGTTAAAGGGTTTTAAGATATGTTCTTTTTTTTTGTGGTTATATCAGCTGCTTTAATATCGTATTTTTTAGGTGTTTATCGGAACTTTCCAGACCCCTCATCTCGCAATGTTGTTTGCTATATTTTATTTATTTTAATGAAAAACTGGTAATTTTGAAGATTTGTAGACTATAGTATACTTTCTCACATCTATTGTTTTATAATACAGTATAGAATTTTTTTTGAACAAGTTTTTGTAGGGCACATATTCTTAGATTCCCGTATCCTACATTATTATCAACACATTAAGCCTCCCATCTCCTAAGAGTTGCGCAACTTTTGGAAAATTCTTTATGTCGCAAGACACATTATAGCATTTATAAGAAAAACTGTATCAACCGCAGTATTATTAAAACGACTTTTATATTTAAAATATTTTTATTTATAAGAGCATACAAATGGAAGCTTGGTATGGAAACCTGGTAACATCGATCAGGAAATCCGAGCAACATGAGGAGGGGGGGGGGGGGAGAGTACCAAAGTTAGGGCTCTCTTTATGTTAAAGTGTTAATTTTTTAAATGTTCACACTTTCATAACATACAAAGCAGGGAGGAGGTAGAAATCATTCACACACTATTCATGATATTATTTTCAACGATTAAGAAAGTAACGTGAATGATAAGGTTAAGAATTTAAGAAACTTAAAAAGTTCACAGAAGCCAATTAATCACGTGAGCTAATTTGGCCAAATTGAATATGAAACGAGGACACTCTCTTTAATATACGGGTGAACAACAGCCACGCCTCGTTAATTCCCCTCATAAATTTTATCCCGGAACTTTTCCCTTGTTTGAGACTTCAGGCCGGGCACAACTTCGCGTTGTTAGAATACGGAAAAACAGATAGTGTTTTATGTAGAACAAGCATGACGGAAACTAATTAGAATCCAAGCAACTAACCAACAAGATATGATCTTGTTTTTTTCACTTTCTCACCCGGCTAATTAGCAGTAATTAAAAGATATTATAAATGTTCTTTGGTCATGCATTAAACTTGCCTTCTTTGCAAGCGAATATCCCTTTTTTCTGTCTCTGGAAAACAGAGTTGTGAATTGGAGCTTACATACTTGCTTCGTGAGTCTTCTATGTATGTACTTTTTTCATGAGCATTTTTTTTTAACAAACAAGAGGATTTTTTTGTGAATGAATCCCACTCGTAAAAGGATATAAATCTGCAGTAAATTATTATCTTGAGCAGAATATGGGTCAAAAAATTCGGAAACCCCATCTTTCAAAAATATTTTTCAGGCCTCTAATAAACAAAATCGTGGGCCTCCAGGCGTTCTTAACAGCTTACATATAATGAGCCACATAGCTAATGATTGTATTCTATATTACCCTTTCTACATCATTCTCAAATGTTGTGTTCCCTCATCGGAAAGAGAGAGTCATTGGTTATAGGATTTTTGATTTTTTTTTACTAACCTGAGTTACCTACCTAATATTACTTATTTATTGATAGCTTGAGCCGTGATTCATAGATGACATTGGGACGATTTTCATTTGTCATTGATGATAATAATAATAATAATAAGCGATAGTTTTCCACTTGTCTTATAAATGGTGTGGCGATCTTATTTTCGTCTGGAGAGATTACTGAATTATAAGGCCGGGTGCTCGAGTGGTTAGCGTATCCGCTCTCCCACCAAAAGGCTGCGAGTTCGAATCTCGCCGTAGGCATGGATGTTTGTGATTGTCTGTAAAAATACTAGTGGTGGTGGAAGGTAGATGGCGTTGGTGTAGATGACAATGGTAGTTGCGGTTCGTTGTAGTTGGTGAAATGAGTGGTGGAGACAGACTTGTAGAGTAGGTGCCCTCCCTCGATGAGTCATTGAACTCCCTGGAGGTGTCATGTAATAATAAAGATGAGCAGAGTGGGCTAACAATCATTGAAGCCCATTACTGAGTTATTTGTCATTTGCAAGTCGCGAGGTTCTGTGTAAAATCTAATGGCCGGAAAAGGTTACTTTTAGTGCGTGGATGGAGAAATTTTATTTATTTCGTGAGGGATTAAGTATGCATTTTTATGACTGTAGATCCGTGTGTGTGTGTGTTCACCGGACCAGTTTGCCTGTTTTGAGGGACGAAGAACCCGAGTCTCCGAGTGAAAAAAAAAACACTACCTTCATATGAGACCGGTTAACTCACCTTTAGTCGAACCCAGGTCTTTCCGACCAAAGGGCTTTGCCTATACCGACTGAGCTATGGAGATTCGACTGAGGAATGAAAGAAGGGAACAGATGTAGCCCAGGCCATGGGTGGTAAGTGATTATAATTGTTCACCGAGTATGTCCTTTGGCGAAAAATCTCTCACCACCACATGGCTACCTAATGCTTCGCCTTAAGACTTTATGAGATTTTTCGCACCTTAGACGGGTTTCGACCATAGGTCATCCTAATCTTCCAAGCTCACAACAGACCTTAATTTCATTGCAGTCCTTTCACTAAACGGAACTTATCCGTTGTCACCGCCATGTTGTCTTTATTTTCTCAGAAGAGCGTGTCTTTTAATTTCGAAGTCATTCTGGTTGTTTTATGTCCACTGCAAATTATTGCAATCACATCGATCGCAAAAAATTCTATTTTTTTTTTTTTACATTATTCATTTTCTTGGGAGTGTTTCCTAGAGGCGACTTTTAAAATTACAAATTATTTCTAAGTAATCACCCTCAGTGCAGTCAATCCGACCATTTGAAGTATTAGTTCTCTAAGCAGAAATTCTACGGTAGCAACACTTTAATTATAAATGCTACGGATGTAGTGTGACGGAAAAATGTCTAGAATGGCCACTAGATGACACTACTGCATATCTAGTATGCACTTATCGGTTAAGTATTGGTGGAGTGCAATCTTGTGGGTCAATTGTTTCTGCGATTCCTTTCCGCTCCATCAAACAATGTTTTTTTTTTTTTTTTTTTCTTTCCCACTAACTTGAGTTCTCTACCTGCTTAGACCACGATTGGTTTCCTACAGTTTTCGTTGTTATCAAAGAACTTGCCAATATATCGACTGTGCATAATTTTACAAAGTCAAAAAAAAAAAAAAGAAGAAAGGTTTTAATATAATTGTTCCTATTTAACAGGTAAATAAAGAATGTGTAGTTTCTGGAAAGAATCCGATATTCTCTTCTCACGAAATAGTTAAACTTCCAGCGAAAAAAAAAAGTTTTTCTGGCACTGGGATTCCTGTGCAATACACAATCTAAAACATATTCCTTTGTTAAGAAATCCACGATGCTTCATGTCCTTTGTTACATCGCCCCGAATTGTAACTATTTTCACCTGACTGAACTTATCATGAAACTCCACTTCACATCAATCAGCTCGTTTTTTTTCGACTACTTCTTTCAGGAATCTTTCCATTTCTTAAAGGTAGTATATATTGTATATATTGTATATAACCAGGATATATTGTATGGAGAAATTCTAATTTTTTTTAGTGAGTTGATGCTACTTTTTTCCTTCAAAATTTTATTGTTTTATTGTATTCGATTAATTTGATTTTCATACTAATTCGATAAAAAATCGTGAAGTTTTGCTATCTCGTTCTCAGCAGCCACAAGAAGTTATTTTAGTGACCTCAAATTTCGTAATTCAAACCCGCTCCGCTCCTTCAGTTATACTAATTCGGCTAGTAGAGATAATGAAACTTATGTTATCAGCAATAATCGTACAAAACCGTAGATGTATCCAGCACCAATCCAAATCGTTCTTATAAATTATTAGAACAACATTCGATGTTATTACCGATTACTTGCAACACATACAAACAGGTTATTAGCAGAGAACCTGGAATCGAACAATGTTTAGTTTCTCAATGCCAGTAGGTGCTTCGCCTGCAATATCACATTTGAATACACCAAACTTTTCTTTTAAACTGGTCATCCAAGAACGAGAATTCTAAAATCTCGAACTTCCCATCTGGGTTTATGCGTTTTCCTCCAATAATGTTTATCTTGTATTATTAAAATTAAGGGGATATTAAATCCCACATTATTTCAAAGCCGAATAAGAAACTCAAAGATCGGAATCAGAGTTTCATGCCGAATATAGTAAACTATAAAAGTTTCGGCGGATTGCAGCGTAAGCTAAAGCACATAGTTCAACACTAGGGCAACTTGTAGCAAATGTGGGTAAAGTTCTGATCGTTATTCTTAGTATTTCCCATAATGTAAAACCCATCTCCTAGGAGATGTATGATGTTATACATTATGGTGGAAGGTCACTACCCAGACCGGTTTCGACCTTTATTGAGGTCTCATCAATGAGTAGGTAGACCTAGTTTATCTTTTAAGTTTATCTTGTAGTCTCAAAATTATCCACACTTAGGCTATCCCTCCAAAAAATAGTAAAACAATCAATCTGTCCCATCCGTTTATCATATAATTGTATTTATCCCAGTCCTCTGAATGGAGAAATCTATTATCAGCTAACTCCGGCACTACTTGGATCTCTCTCACCTGATCGGCATTTAACATCATAGGGTAAATCACGATTTTCAACTTTCTTACTTGAATCAGCCCGACACAAATTCAAGCAAACGATCTTGTTATGGTCTAATTCGTGCTTTTTGTTAACTGAATGTCTAGTGTCTTCTTCAGACTGCATATCGAGGATTCATGGAATTTCATTTTGAACTCCTCTACCCATTTCACAATATTTTTCTGCTTTTATCAATGATCACCCCTTCCACAAATTAAAAATCCATTTTATAACACTGTGGATAACATTTCACTGCCATTCCTAATTCGCAAACTTTTCGTCAACGTATAAACAAGCAAAACCTCACTGAAAACTGTAACCGACTCGAACTAATTTCTGTGTTTACGGTGTATATATATATCCAATCCAATCATTTGTTTACTCCCTAACCGGAGAAACCAATTATTAACGATTTTGTACCTGCCTGTAACACCTCCGTAGTAGCGTAGTCGGAAACGTTTGTGCTCTTTTGCTGAAAAGGCCTAGGTCCGAATCCGGCCTTGGACCGTAACATCGATAAGAACTTTTCAAATGAATTGATTTCATGTACAGCTTGCAGCGTTTCCTCATCCCGCAAAACACGGAAACTAGCCTAAGAACACACTCAATCTACTGACATAATATCAATCTCCTTAAAGCTATCAGCGTACTGAATCTATCATTAAAGAATCTTCATTGCAATTCATTAATTGCCAACACAAAATGGGAAATATTTTAAGAAAAATAGTCAAAAATGAAATATTAGCTACAATAAACGCCCACTTTCATATATAAACTTTAAAATTAATTCTGCTTATGTGATGGTTTAATTAAAATATTAAAAATGCATAAAAAGTCGACATTTTTTCATTTTCTACGGATGCCGCGAAATAGTTCGGAAACCTCCTTTACGGTTCTGTTTCTTCCCTCGTTTAAAATTAGTCATTTGAGTGACGTGCTTACATGATGGATGTTTCCTTCTAATATAACAGATTAACCCCAATCTTCTGGTAATTTAGTGCGAGGGTATTTAATGCAAATCACCTTGGTATGTCTATGACAAACACATTGACATTATTTGACAGTAATGTGACTAAACTGAATACATATTAATTATAAATGTCTTTAACTTTTACTCGTTTCCTAATTGCTTTCTTTTAAACAACGAATGGAATAACAGAAATGGTAAGCATCTGTTACTGATATTTTGTGTGTTGGATTAGAAACGAATGTTATTATTCAGTGCATTGGTTAATTTCATCTTCTGCTGCTAATGGCTAAAATAGAGTTGGGTTAACAAAAATACAAATAATCGGTTATCATAAATAGATGAGTTTCGTAATAGCATTCATGTATTGTGACGTCATTCATTATCATAACAATTGAACCTAAAGTCGTTTTTTGATACTGAAATTGTTTTGCTTCATTTTTCATTAATTTGGGTAGATTGTAAACAAAACTGAAGCGAATGGGCACGTTTTCGAGTACATTCTAAAAATATAAATATAAAAGTTATTGCTTTGCATAATTTAAAACGTTTAGAGAGATTCTGGGCTAGCAAATGGTCCGACTGAAACAAAAATTGACATTATCCGACAAATAAGGATTAGATAATTCATAGAACCAAACATGGAAATTTTCAAGCTACTTCAGGCCACATAATAAGCAGATTATTTGCTCTAAAAACATTCGCAAACATCCATCCATACAGTGGGATTCAAACGGGTAGCCTGGACTAAGCTGGGGTAATGCTGTTGCCCCTGTTTTGGACAGCATCAAGAATTTTTGAGACTTTTGTACGATACCTCAAACACGAAAACTTTATTATAAGGTTGGGCTTATTTGAGATTTCTAAAGAAGTGAGCAAGTTGTACAGGAGAGAAGTCATGTATAATGTGGGGAGCTTTACTTCCACAACAGTCTTTTTGGAAGGAAGAGGAGGAGGAGGGGGAGGGGGCAACGGATGTGAGGTGCTTTTGTATGAATCAACCCGAGAAGAGAAATATGATATTGTCCGAATATTTGAGAATGACTTGAGACAAGGGAGATGAAAGAAGGTCTTTTTGACGAGAAATAAGAGAGGGCATTCAGTTTTAGAAGCATTAAAGGATCTCCAAGTTGCAATGGTGAATGGCAAGAAGAATATATATCATTTTAAAGACATTACTGATGGAAGATCTTAACGTTTGTATCATTTAACCTCTACAAGGTTTGTGAAACGATGAAAAGGAATGGAGGGAGTGCGCTGTCATATGTGAATAGTCCTGAGTCACCCTTGCATTGGCAGAGAAGTCGGGAAGAAAAAAACTGTCGACCATTAGCATGTGAGGGAAGGATAGGGAATTGACTACACAATTACAAGGACATGAAAAATACAGTTCGAGGTTTTTCCAGCAAATTTTTTCTCCGGACATAATCAAATATTCAGAGACTGCATGAGTTTCTCCTTTGAGTGCACAAGTTCAGAGGTGGTTGACGTAGGCGAGAGAATCGGTGCATGGAGAGTGTATGACAAGGGTCAGTAACATTTATTGAGCGAAGAGCCATTTTTAATTTAATTAAAAAAAGACTCCGAAGAGCCGCATGTCAGCTGAATTGGGAGGAGGTAATGTGACTTTTGCTGCTGAACTTCTTGAGCGAGTCTCTCTCAACATCAGCCGAGTAATTTTCATCTTTAGACATGTTGAGACTTGTTAGACGATTTCTTCATTTATTACTAATATAGTTCATGTTCGAAATGGTTCTGTCACAAAGTCCAAAGGCAAATATTTTCGACTTCATACACGTCTCCGGTAAGTTACTCCACACATCGAACACACGGATACCATTTTGTTCCTGTTTTAACTATCTGATACTCGAAACCGCTGCAACGATTAACCTCCGACACCTTGCAGTACGTGTGCTCTGCTCGCGATGCGCAAGCAGCCTAAACGGAAAAGTGTGTTTGCAGCGCGCGCTTATCGTAGGCTAAAAGTTAGAGCCGTATTTACATGTTCAAAGAGCTGCAAGTTGCCGACCGCTGATGTAGGAAGTATTTAAATGCTTCAGGAGTTTTTATTAGGGATGATTCTCCATAACTGGGCTGTTTGATTTTCAGAAGTAGGTAGGTTGTAGTGAGATTTCGCAGTATGTGTCTCCCTTTTTCCTCACACCAAAATAGAGAAGTGATCTCGCAATTCTCCCCGATTATAAATTTCATTTTTTCCCCTCCAAAGCCGCTATTCAAAGTTTCTCTCTCTCTCTCTCTCTCTCTCATTTACTCTTTCCTGCTATAAATGGTGAGTAGTAAGAAACAGCACGTGGCTCCTCTTTAAAGAAAGATATTTTAAGCTATTAAATTCTCCTTTTCCAATTAGATTACTTTCTTACAAACAGCATTATAATCGCGATCACGGTTACTCTCTGAGCTGTTGCTACATATATTTCAGATACGATGCATACAAAATGCTTTAACCCAGGTCATCTGGACTGTAAATCTTGCCACGTAATTATTTCGAGGCCGAAATTACTTCCAAGCCATTATTTTCCATAATTATAACCATCATAAAGAAATACGAGCAGTAAAACAAGTAACAATAAATTTCATAAAGTATTACAAGTAACGAACCCAACCAACCAAACAGCTTAATGTTCGACTAATTCCTGCTGTTAAAACCCTACAACACAAAATCAATGTAATACTAGGAACCGGATATCAAGCCCTCCAATATAGAATGAATTATGTAGAAGACGACCTTGGTTGAGGTCGAATTCTACAAACAACAGCCATTCTTTTTATATATGATTACCATAACCGGCGACAATGGTGATGTCAAAATTAGTTTTGTGCATAAATACACTACACCAGTTTTGACACTTTATCCCTTAATGTTAATTTTATTAATAGCTGATGGCTGTTAAAGTCCTTGCAACTCACCAACTTGTCTGGATTTAACTCACTGCTGGATCTACTTTAAGTGGGCATAATATGTCCGACTTTCTGAGTTTATGTTCATTTTCGTATCCATTGAAAAGAACAACGCAAAATTCATCATCTGAGTTACATAAAATCTTAATATAAGAAGTAAAATTTACAGTACATGCAATGATACAAGTAAAAACATAAAGAGAACGCACATGAACGTTCAAATTTAGATGTCAAAACTTTTCACAATGGATAGCAGCATCTGAGCACTCAATCAAATCTCTGGTGGTGCAAGAATGATCCAGTGCAGGCATGTCATAGGCGCAGCCTGTTCATTTTCTTCCAATTATCCCAGTCTAGATGCATGCCAGCTGATACTGGGTGTTAGTGTCATCGGGTGATTTTTGCCAGAGTTATAACTTTGTGGTTGCTGCTACTCAAAGTGGTTGAAGCGCAATCTGGCAGCATTTCGTGTATACAATTCTGTAACCATTCAATTGTTGTAAGCGCTCTTTCACTGTAAGAAAAGGGGCTTTCTATAAGCATTTTTCAGAATTATTACGATAAATTCCATTTATTTCTTTCAGTGACAAACTGATTTGCAAAATTAGATTTTGAAATTTTGCAACTACCGGAAGTAGATTCGAGTCGCACTTTTTGATGCAAGGGTGGGACTTCGTTATGAAATTTTTGATCGATACGTCGGCGATGATGGAGAGAAATATCTGAACACTTTTTTCTTTCCCCCTTCATCCATCCATCCATCTCTGTGCCTCTCTCTCTCTTTAATCAGTTGTTTCTTTTTGCTCCATCATCACCTCATCCCGAGAGAGAAAGTAATACATTCTTCATACTTATCCCATTCTCCCCCCCCCAGCAGCATTCTCCCCCAAACGATCTTACCGATATGTGTAACACGTGGCTAAAGCATGCACTTTAATTGTCTTTTGACCCCGGTAAACGGCCAGTGTCGATGCATAGCAGCGGAAAAGCAGCAGGCCGGAAGTACTTAATCAAGATGATGTATTTCTCAGCGGCTGAACCTCCATTGATTTATACTTAGGACAGACTACGGCGATGTCCCATCGTACTGAGGGAAACATTAATTACCTGGTATCGATGCTGGTCAACGAGGCTGTTATCGGACTTGTGGGACCACCATACCGTCGCGGTGTTCCGGTATCTTAAGGCGAACACATTTTTTTTTTGTTATTGTTGTTGTTTGAAATGCTTAGTTAAAAAAAGAACGCGAAGCCGAACTTTTTCACGGGATAATATTTCATGCTCCGTCATTGGGAAGTTCGTCACGAGTATAATGCGATCTCCATGCCGGAAAGTACGTCAGCGGCGAAGCAGGAAAGCAAGATAGATATTTGAGGATAAATGATTGGACTCCGGGACACAATTAAGCATTGTTTGGGAAGGTTGCTATCCGATTGAAGAGAGAGAGAGAGTAAACTTGAGTGATCGCATATCGTACTTTAAAGGAAAGGATTGGATTAGATTAATCCTAATTTGCAGAAGAGGTCTGTAAGGCGATTAACATAGCCAGGTTCCGCAAAACATCAATGTAGAAAGCTGGATGATTTTAACCTTCCGGTGCGACACCACTATACTGCATACTGGACATGAAGTGGCTTGTTATCTCTCTCTGCATTAAGGCGTCCGGTTTATCTAACCCTTCCCCACCCACAGTACTAATGTGCTATACGTTTACAGCCTTTAGAAGGTAGAATTCACATAAAATATTCATCTCGAAAGCAAATAGAATCAAAAATGAAACACAGAGTGTTACCATCTACTAGTTGGTGAGAGTGTTTACAGATTTACCTTCAATATTTGCTGTTTACATTTAGAGAATCAGATTCATTACCAGATTCGACTACTAACTGAAACATGCCCACTATTTACAACTATTTATAACCGTTCACGGTAAGATGGGATGCGGCAAACTCTTTTCATATTTAGCAAAAATGGTGTAAAGTTTTATATAGAAGCTAAGTTTGCATCAACGTTGTCGCTGTTTTTCTTTCCCCCCCCTTTTTTTTTAATAAAGCGTCACTGATACCGTCTTTAATTTAATACTCTCCCAGTAGCAAGTCCAGCTGCTATTTTACGATTTGGGCTCAGACCATTTTAAGCTTATTTGATTAAATACGAAACCTGATTTTCCCTTATGAGTTGTTATAATCGATCAGTCTTTCCTGCATCCCTTCATTCACGGATTTTCCACCAGGTCTTTTAACAATCTGATCAAGTTTCATCCCACTTTTCCTTGCACTTTCTTCCTTGCTCAAACACAGGAAGAATCAACGAGACTTCATAATAATACCTAGCTCTTATTTATTTATTTTTTCTTTCGACGTATTTTACTTGCTTTCTCACGACAAGCATAAGCAGATTAGACTACTAACTGAAACATGGCAACTATTTACACTTCCTGTTGCAGTAACCAGGTGCATTTTATGCTATGACGTTATTTGTAATTATATTAAAAAGACTGTACTTATCTTTGTAGAATAAAATTCGTTTTATTTCTTTGATACTGGTTTAAAATTGTGACGTCATGCTTCTATGTTTTCGTCACAAACAATAGGTTCCTGCTCGCATCCTCTCATGTGATTTAACAGTTCAATATTTTAGCTATGCACGAGCCGAAGCACTACTTTGTTATGTGCGTGTGTGAGAGATTTTATCCTCATTTAAATATATATCTTTCCATAGCTGAAATTATAACTGATAAATCTTATCTAGTGACAAGAGAAAGGCAATATTATCAGAATGCAATAATCCAATCAGTAAAATCTACCAAAACAATTTACAATCGTTCTAGAACATTTATCAAAACATTACTGCGATTCTCTAACCAGTAATGAAGCCAACGTGGCTTTCCGATAAAGGGCTGACTTACAACCACGCTGAAAGCAAAAACAAATACATATATATAAGCGAAGTTTGAAATTCTAGGTTCAAAGGCTTTTTTCTTCGAGTTGCACTAACACATTCCGAGATCCCTCACGGTTGCTATGGTTACATCACGTGCATGCAGTTATAGAGTTGGAATAGCATTTGCCAAGAGGGAAGAGTTGACACTTTGCACAGAATATATTTGCGAAGATACACGAACAAACTGCTATTCATAAAGAATATGCCGATAGGGACTACCACAACGCACGAGGTATCAACTGCGTCTCAAGTAAACGCTTTCAAGTACCCAACACATCGTCCTTAAAGAAGTTTTCTACAGAATGTTAGTTAAAACTTAGGAATTCATTTGCTGTTTTTTGAATAGTTGGAAAAAAAAGTTAAAACTACGATGATTGTATCTTGGGTGTTAAGGATCTTGCTGGGAAGAGATGTTCGTGACCACCTCGGAAAGAGAAATTCCTCGCAATTATTTATGGAAACCAGTTTTTTCTTACACTACTTGGATATGGAATTTGATACTTGAATTATTATCGAATGGGCGTGCGCCAAGTTTTTGAATTTGGGAAGAGTTTTGCAAATGAACACACGAGTGGGAAAACTGGAACAGTTTCAGAGCATGTTTACGATAAAAATAAAATTACGTTTTCGTCTTTCTCCGTAGAATGATTTAGCAGTGGGTAGTACCATTTGCAAACCAAGTTTAGTGGAGGAGAAAAGATTTGTTACTTCTCAAAGTAGGACGAGTTCTTTTATGTCTTCATGTATTTAAGTGTATTTCTTTAATTCAAAATTAAAGAAATAAACTGCGTTTCTTCTATTAAGGGCAACTCTGCTTTTGGCTTTCATTGTCACGTGTTTTTACTTCAAAAACCCTCGTTACTAGTACACTCTCATTCGCATGATTCCCCCCCCCCCCCTCCTTTGGTCTGTTCATAGTTTATTCTAGAACTGTCTTTAATCGCTTGTTCTCCTCCCACTTCAGACCGATTTTTTCACGTGTATGCTGGCTACCCATAATTATCCTCCCCCCCCACACACACCTTTCTTTTTAAACAGATCATTTCAAGCTGAAAAGATCAGCTTAGTATAATAGGGAGCTACACACAACATAATAGAGTAAAAAATAATTGGTTAATGCATAACACTCAAAACTATGCAGGGAATAAACAAGAAGGAATTATTTATGACAGCACCGTCCATTCCGTTAAGAATATGTGTGCAATACTGTACGCGCTCTAGTTTGACATGTGTACCAGTGAATTCTATCGTTCAACGTATTTCTTATTTTTAGAGATTCTAGAACACAAGCGTTCATTGGCCAAAAATTAATTTTTGTTACGAAAACAGGGTTTGGAGACCTGTTTTGGATGTCAGAAGGTTTTAGGCATCAAACTTCGTTTTTGTGCCAAAACCTAAAGAAAGCCTGTGTAGCTCAGTGGATGTGGCGTTTGCATACCACGGCGCTTGGCCGCACGAAGGAAGACTTGGTTTCGAGTCTAGTCGGCGACTAGAGGAAATTTTTCTAAGCCTTTTTTCGACCGGTTCCCGAGTTAGTCGATCTCTGGCACGGGCAAGCGGGTTTTTCCTCCCGGAAACTCGGGTTTTTCGTCCCATAAACTCAAGAAAATCGACCGTAGAACCCACATTATTTCAGACATTAAATATATTGTGTTAGGGACCACGAGATGACGGCACATCTGAGCCGTCTCTCTTCACTGTGTACCGCTTAATTAGTGATAGCCTTGGGCCATCTATCTCTGATTGGTACCAGTGGAGATTGAACTGCCTACTCAGTCTCCAAAAAATTAGATAGGGCTAAATGGCCTCGCCTACTCCCGTATACGGGAATAAAAAGGCGTTAGCTGATTTTTTTTTTTGAACCTAAAGAAATGGTGCAAAAACTAAAACATCCTTAAAGCATTGGGATTGACTCAGATATACTGGACTGTCTCCCGCAGTTGTCTCATATTGGACTGAGTTGGATCCCCTGGAAAAAACAAAGTTCATTCCAGGTCATCTCATGATCAACTGGATTGAAACATCTGTTCAGGCGATCTGTTCTTTATTATGGGCATTTAGATAGATGACACGTGGGCATGAAAGATGCCTTTGTCAACAACAATGTTAATGTAGCATTTCAGATATAGTTTCACAAGTATCACAGCGCCTAATTCTGTGATACAGTTTCGCACCACCACCATTGACTTTACCCTATGGTCCACTAATTCATGCAGCTATTGTTTCTCCCCCCCTCCTTTCCTGCCATCAGCGCCGAAAATCTAGAACAGGAATTGAATTCGATTTGACTATGAGGAATCTCCTCAGGTGGCTGGCTAGTGGCGATGTTCCTGTAGTTGATTGTCAGCTGACAGAAGTTCTGTTCTGATAGAAGCAGAACTCAGTTGCCTCTGCTACCATGCTCATACATTCCATTGTTGTACTGCATTGCATTGTTATGCGATGAATTATGGCTCTTTTGCTAATCTGCACGTCTCGTATTCCTCTGATGACTTCTCGCATCAACAACTGTTTCCGGACAAAAGACTTCAATGTGTAGTAACATTTTCAATCTTTTCTGAGTGCTGAACCATTTTCAGTACATTATAAATTTCTGTGACGTCTTCTTGCGATCATAGCCAGGTCGTGTTATTTTAAAATATTTAATACAACTCATATGTATTGTTATTCTTCAGTCTATGTAATAATCGTTTGTTTAGTTCCCTCATACGTGAAGTGTAGATCCATATCGACAATGGATCATAGGAGGAAATAATAAAATCATATTTAAATCTGAAAGTGGTAAACTTAGGAGAGACTTATAATGAAAGTAATAGCGTTCCATCTACTACTTCAACGATATCAAATGTATAAGAAAAATTAACAATTGGTCCACGTAAACGAGAAGATATCAGAAGCGGTCATATTTCTTTTTATTTGTTTCATTCCCTTTTGTAAAAGCAAGGTTAGAGGATGTAAGTTATGTAAATATGGCAACCTTTGACCTATAGTCTCTCTCCGTCTCTCCTTATATTTCCTGATTGAAAGTTAGTGCTGCGTTGATGATGTTCCTTTTTATAGACACTTAATTGACTTCAACAAGGTTTACGGGGACTTACTGATATTCTATCGGCACTCATCGCCCGCTATCGTGACACGAAGAACCTTCAATTTTCTAGGGCGTGGTTAGTACCCAAGTAGGGACTATCGCGAACTCTTTCTGTGTGTAATCTCTGCAATAAGCTCATTTGTTTACAGCAAAAGAGATGCTTGTGTAATCTATTATTCTAGTTAGCTGAAAAGTTGTACCTCATTAGGCTTTAGCAGCGATGCATGATTGCTTCATTTGCGAGCCTTCTATAATGAGGCGTGCCGATAACTTCCTCTGTCCTGGCACTGTCTCTAATGAGGATTCAATTTTAAACTTTATTCCCACACACACACGCGCACAACTCTATCTGCAGCTGTGTTTCGTCTTTTTCACACTTCTCTCCGGGCATCAAACATAATTGATTAAGACGAATGCAAGCAGCAATATTTGATCTATGTCTGCCTGCCAAAGAGAATATATTGCCTTCAAGTTCTCGCTCTGTTTTGATTCAAAGGTAATGCAATCGATGAAAATAATTTCAAGAATGGTAATCTAAAAATAATTATTTGTAATAGTACGATAAGACGGATTAATGATTATTTTTAGCGCATGTCGTTTATGATTACAATAAAATATTATATTCTGGATTTATGTATTTTGTGAAATCCAGTAATTTAGTTTATTTCCGGATTACAAGAGATAATACAGAGATTATCAATTATAAAGAACACTGCTTAGAAAGAAGTAAACAAACACCATTGTGTGAGGAACAAACAGGCACGGCGCCCACCTTAATAAGATGTAGGACCTCCATTCGCTGCGATGACTGCAGCAATAACCATCAATGGGAATTTTGGACCATTCTTCCTGTAGGCATGTAATGAAGTCCTGGGCAGTTGTGTGGGGATGGACTTCCCTTGACCTCATCCCACATATTCAATAGGGTTGAGATCAGAGCTCTGTGGAGGCAGTCAAGTGTAGTGACATTCATGTCCACAAACCACGCAGTTACAGCAGCAGCCTTAGCACAGTGCATTGTCTTGCTGAAAGAGATAATAGTCAATTGGGTAGAAACGCCACAAAGTAGTTAAATTACATTGTCCAGACTGTTCAGATACCTCTCAGAATCAATGTCATGGCACCACAAACAGAGATCCGAGGCCAAACCAGGAAAAGCAGAACCATACCATCACACCGCCACCGCCGAATTTCATAGTTGGGGATACGCATTCTGGTAAGAGACGTTCACCGGGCATCCGCCTATCTTCTCGGTAGATGGTGTAGCGTAATGTAACGTCCCACTGATTGTTGATGTGGATGGCTCAATTTGTCAACAATTTGCCGAACAGATAGGCCTGCAACATGACGTCCTATCACAATGCCTCTTTCCACTCTCGGTTCACCCGGACGCAATTGCATTGACTTGCGAGCATCCTATTCCTCCAATTTATATCGGCTACAAACACGTGATTCGTAACATGGCATGATGCACTTTGCCCATGGGAGTATCCATTGACTTCTTTCCAAGCAGTGTATACTATAGCTGTTATTCCAGAGTAAAGTAGGTGCTTATTTTAGAGTGAATTTTAGAAAGATATTTTAACGGTTTGACAAGGCCATGCCAATAAACTCTACAAGTGGAGTAACTTTTTTCATTAGAAGGGGGAAATGTTGCGCTGATAAGAGTGTGACATTAGGAGACAATCTGCAGTAGACAGTAGAAAAAAGAGTGATTACATCTTTCCCAAAACGAGTAAGTAAAGATGCGGAATAAAACGTTCCACTGCTAATTTGAAGTGTCTAAATTTTCGAATTGCACATTTTACCGGCAACATTCCCATCCTACAACGCTCCAGTGAAATCGCCATCTTCTAGCAGTGTTATCGCTAGTCTAGCAACATTCAATGATACAAAATCGAAGCCAGCAAGCAACAGCAGAAGCAGCAATGACGAATCGCAAAGTACTCAGCAAGTCACAAGCGTGTTCTAATTTCCTTTTATGAATATAATTCGTCGTTTCCCCATCTTTGGATGGAGCAGATTAAAGCAACAAAGCCGGCGGCAAACTACTTCTCCTTTCTCCACGTCTGAAAGTATCTTTCCTGCACCAACAACGAACGAGCCCACACAAAATGTCACCCAAAGCATAATTAATCTTGTTCCCAGGCCCTTGTTAAAGTGAGCGGTGTTAATTACAGGTAATACAACCTTGAGTTTGCCACTTGAACCCCGAACGACTTTATTAATAAAAAGGAGAAGCCGTCGGTTCTTTTCCTCGGGCCATTAATACACACCCCCCTCGAGGGTCGCCATTATATCTAAATCAGCTTAATGTTTTACCCAAACTATAGGATCATTAGGAAAATTAATGGATTTACTTGGGCTCAACATGACGCACTCGAACCAACGACATAAGCTACTTAGGGGCTATGCGCGCTCCTAATGACAGTCGACATGATACAAGCCTTTTATTGTATCACGTGTCTTGATTTGCCTACGAGCGTCGTCGCATTGATTTTCCATTGCTTAGCTGTCGATATGTCACTCGAGCCTAGAAACGCGCGCAAACACACACACACACACACACACACACACACACACACACACACACACACTCGCGAGTGTGTGTGTGTGTGTGCTCGCGCGCATTCCTAATCTCGCGTAGTCTCGTCTTGTATACGAAATTGTAATTTACGTTAGACTGGAAGGAAAAAATTCAATATGGAGGATGGTTTATATTAAAAGAATGTTTCCGTTTTAATATAAGGAAAGGCAGAGGGTTGCTATGGATTGGTGAACGACTTACAGGCGTATGAAAGAATATGCAGCATCTTAGATGTTTGTTTCTTCTTTTAGACATCCTTAGCCTTGTTTTTATGTCTCCCCTTCTGTGTATAATAAATGTCTTTCCCTCCTTTATCGTGTCGATGGAATTATCTTCTGGTTTTGCAGAGAATACATGCTTATCTTTTATTTCAAACATAATTTCTAGTCTCCTGCAGAGTCATTATTGTTTATAATGCCCGCAATATACATCCATTCGCTCTATTTATAGTCTCGCTAGGGAATTCTGGGTTTACTGAGTGCAAGACGGCGAACAGTTTACTGACTATGACCTACTGATGGATAATGGGTTGGAGAAACTCGGGGTAAATATGAGGAGCACTACATGGTTGGTTCAATAGATAACTGAAAAATCTGCTGCTCTTTTTTTTTTTTTACACAAAAAGCGCAGATGTAATGCAAGGAAAGAGAATACTAAATGCATCTACATGTCTTTGGAATTCATCAGACTCCTGAATGAGACGACTGGGATTCAGGTCCTGAAAGGAGAAAGGAATCAAAGATGAATTATCCGAAGTCAAATGGAGATGGAAACATGCCACCTTTGGAATCCATTTTTAACCAATTGGCGTCTGATTTTTTTTCACTCAGAAACTATTTTTCTGAAACTGCCCAGAAAACAAATTAGCAGATTAAATTACTTTTTGAATGCCAAAGAGCCGAGGTCGCTCTTCTAGCAAGAGTTTGAAGCGCTAATTGTATCTCCATTAAGAGTCAAGTCAGTGGTAGATTATCAGTACTTTCGTATGTTGCATCGAGCTCGTTATAGCTAAACTACTCAAGGATAGAAATATCCTCGAATATAACTGAGAGCTTCTTCCAACTTTATGTGTCAAGAGATATTCGTGTGGGTTTGACAGAACCATCTAATCGTATATAACAGCGCTGCCTTAACAAGCTGAATTGGAAACTTTAAGGGTACGTTTCAATTGGTTGATTGCACGTTTTCTCTCCCCCCCCCCACCAATATCTTACTTGGATTGACTAAGAGGCTCATGTTAGCAGAAAACTTTGTTTCTTTATCTGAGTTGTCAAGGATCACGTTATCATTAAAGTGTTTGAAAAGAATTCAATCGAAAACCCACCTCTCACCGTTATGTAAAGCCTCTAGATACGTCATATGTAAACACAAATAAGGACTCGTGCTTCTAAAGAGCACGGATGTTGAAATATTCGTGTGTGCCATCATTATAGTTTTCGAAACCCTGAAGAAGTATTAGAAGTAGCTGAAGATGGTTTGTGAAAAGATATAGCGGACAATGCTAACATCTGGGGGGGGGGGATTAAACCGTAGGACAAAGAATCGCGGATGCAACAAGTTGTATTCAGTTAAATCAACAAACTTTGCGCGTACCTTTAGGTTAAAGAGGCTGATTTAATGGACATTTATTTTTACTAAGAAACTACTAAAGGAGAAGGAGGGCAATTTGTCTCCTCTTGCGTCCACACACGTCACTCTGAAGCCATAACAATGATAACGTCTCCAGATTTCTAGAATAAACGAACTCACAAAGATGAATTCATTATATTATACTTAGTCATATATACTTAGTTTCTTTTTTACTCGATTCCTCCGTTCATCAAGCGTGAATGCAGTTTACTAGTGGTTTTTATCCTTTTTACTCCAACTCAGAAAAATTGACCGCACAATACTCGCACACAATAGGTATAATTATCAGTTAGGATGAATAATACAAGATATATAGAGAGTGTTGTGTGCTATATTGTCGTTACCTTTTCATATATAAAATTTTTATAGAAATAAATAAGCTAACTGACAATCGATTTCCAAAGGACAGAGCTAAACGAATTCGACCTAATCCATGTGTCACCACTGTCACTACTCGTTTTGGAATTGCACTGACTTAAACAAAACAGTTATGAAGAGAACTATGTTCAATACCGAAATATATGCAGTATACGATGTGGAAAGGTGTAGCTCCTAAAATTTGCCATGGAATGGAGATCAACTGCAAAAGTCTTAAACATTAGCTCCGTTTCTTTGATAGACGTTTTACACTATGGCTATCAAAGTAAGTAATTTCAGGTGGTCGCCTTCCTTAAGAGGAGGACCATCTCCATCTCCTCCTGGTATGAATAATATTAGTCTGATTAATTCTCCGATTAATCCCATAGTGAGTGAGTATTCTTCCTGTCATTCCTATGCTGATAACACGCTTCATCCGACCACTTCTTCTATTAAGAGAACTGTCGCGTCGATGGAATGAGAATATCGTGTTCAAATAAAGCTAATACTATCTTCGACATTACTTGTTCTAACAGCCAGAGCTAAGCACTCCTAGCTAGTTCGTGGATTTACTATTAGGAAATGTTTTGCTTTATGTTTAGACAAAATATTGAACGAAAGGGTTCTAGTTGGTCACTGATGGTTTGTCAAAAGGAATTTTACGTTGGTTTAGATAGACCATTAGCACTCCAGCTTGATATGATAAGATCTTTTGATTTATTGTTAAAAACGATTATCAGCCATTACTAATAACTATTTATATATTTCAAACAGCAAGATTACCCTCAAAAGCAGTTGAAAGTAAGTTTTTTTGTTTTCTTCCTAAAGATAACTTCCGGATCTAAGAATTACGTACAGGATGAGTCCAAACTCAGCTCATTCCCACAACTTTGTAGGAATCAAAGTCATAACTGCACGAAATAATTCAGACAATGGACTCATATGAGTACGCCATTTTATCATTGTTGATTGACGAAACCATATCGATCGCTCAAAAATCGTGATGGGTCTGACGCACTATTAATGATGCGTTTAAAATTGTATCGCTTGATGGTAGCGAGTACACTGCAAATGCGCAAAGACTAGCGTCAGTCCTGTGGGTATTTTTGTTCCGCTAGACCGGAACAAAACTGTAAATATTTGCATAATAAATGACCGTTTGGTGTGAATAATTTAAAGACTGAAAGAAAAAAAAGCTAATCCCCGATGCTTAGAGGTGTGGTTAGACTTGCTGATGGTACAGCACACCAGTCAGAGGTTGATATAGGCCTAGAGAAGATTTTCTCAATAGCCTGCAATAATATATGTTTTTATTCGTATTGAGTTATTTAGTTTAACAGTGTACGGTTGTTGAATGATAGCTATACTTTTTTTTTTGTCTCTTTATAGGTACCACAATTTCTATCTTTCGTAATACAAACACATACAAAGCAGCGTTTGTATATTCTGAACGGTAACATTCTGAATGTTTAATTTCAGAAAGTACTGACGTTATTCAAGGAGATAATGCAATATGATTGTCGTAAGTAAAACAAAAATATGGTGGTAAAACGTGTAGAGAATAGTTATTTACGTTTAGGAATTTACTGAAAAACACTCCTATGACGTCACATATAACATTACTATTTACTGAAACATAAATGTCATAATATACAATAAATATGATTTACTAATAAAATTAGTTTAAAAAATTATTTTCAAATGTTCGCAGCTTTTCAGCACCTTTTAAAAGTGCTGAATAATTTACGAAAACAGCCTTCTGTGTGAAAACAGAGGCAGTCATATATTTAGAAAATCAATATTTTATTTTATGCGCTAACTACACATAAAATTACGCGGAAAAATAAATCAAATATTTTCAGTATATTTCGTTTTATTAATATTCAGTGATGGTTTTCATATTTTAACCACAATCCGAATATTTTTTTAAAGAAAATTACGAGTTTATAAATGTGCGTTTACTATATGCAAATATTATAATTACCAGTTTCTTTATTTTAATTGAAACATTTAAAATTTTTATTAATAAAAATATAGCAACCACGAATTATAAATTAAATAAAATATTACTGCTTTTGAAAATATTTAAAAGTAGTAAAAATATAAAAATATTTTAATTTTTAGACATACGCTATCCGAAAAAATCTGTTAAACGAATTGCGAGTTATTGAAATGTAATAGCTATTTTTTTAAAGAGCTGCGACATTTCGTTTATGACGTCACAATGAATTTAGAAAGTCGTTCTTGGATTATTGAATTACCTTAATTATTTAATGTTGCAAAACAACAGAATAAATTTCATATATGCTTAAACTTTTTTAGTTTAGTTACTGTGTAGTAGAGTAATAATATACAACATGGACGCGTGTATAGAAGCTATCTAGGAATCAGTAAAAGGGACTAATGAACTGTGGCTGTATTGGAAAATAACTTCTCTCTCATGAGTACGTCTTCTTTATCAGCATATCGAACTTCTCTTTCTCCTTAACACAAAATTGTGTAGGAAAGCATACAGCAAATATTTATCGAAGTCTACCAAGGAGTAGTTCTTTCAAAATGGAACTTTTATAAGGAATAATAATAAGAAAAAAAAGTTTTCTAATTATGGACAGAAGCAAACATCGCTAAAGCTAATGTATGATTTTTCTCCACCAGATAGCCATTCTCACTTGGTAGACGTTGGAGCTAGATAAATCATCCGCGCGCGCTCTTGTCTCACACCAGCGGCTTGTACAGCTGACACGCTAGTATTAATACAACAGGGGTGGAGGTTGGCAGGATAGCGTGCTGGCAGAAAGTTTGTTTGTTGGGCGGAGAATGTGAAGAGGAAAGGGGGAACGATTAAAGAGCGAATCCTCTTTCTTGTTCGTGATGAGTGCTTGCATGGGTTTGTAATGATGTGTGCTTACTCCAATATTCTAAGCTTGCTTCTTAAATAACCGTAGCGGTAATTAGGGATAATTAGACTCTCTCCTTTCGTGTCTCTATGGTGTTGAGGAGCTTTTTACACGCAGAGATACAACCGCTAACAAGTTGATAGCCTTCTCACCAGTAAGCCTTCTGGGAGACTGAGAATACGTTGCCCACGAAAGCAAGCGCCAATGCTGTCTGGAATGTTCTTCAAGATTTCAGTTTCCTTACGGGTGTTTTAAGATTTCTGGGTTATATTTTTGCATTTAGGTATATGCAACCCATCGTCCTGCTTACTGCAGGTCTGAAGAGGCTTGAAAAAAAAGTTCCATGTTTGGTCTCTAGAGTAAGGTTACGGATTATGTAAGAAATAAATAAAAATACAAAAATATATAACACTAATTTAAAAAAAAAAGGATACAAATGCTTAACCCACCCACAGTAGGAATGTACTATAGGTTTTCCGAAACCTTTAATAGGTGGGAGTCACATAAAACATATATAATGTAACTATAGCTTAGAACAAATCATTTATGGTCGGCCTCAGTGGGAAGAAATCCTGAGATGGCCTTATTCGCATTCTAAATGAATCAATGTGCGTTCAGAAAGCCTTAGCGATATTAAGAACTTGATTTTCATGTTTAATTTAAAAATTAAATTTAAATTTCAAATTTAATTAAAAAACTTCTTCTTCTTCCCTCTTTTACCTTGCGGTTTCGAGGGTTTTCTATTAATTTAACCGCAACCACCGTACACAAGGATAAGGTGGTTAGCCCTATGCCTCCCTTGTCTGCTTGCGGGATGAAAAACTCCAGATAAACCCTGCTGTCCACGCCCAAGACCGGCTAACTTTGACTATGGCTGAGGAAGATCCTTAAGCTCCTCACGTCAGTAAGGGGAATGGAACCTAGGACACTCCTTCCCCAAGCATATGGTTGCGAAGCGCACAGCAACTAGGCTAACCGCGCGGATCAAACTAAAAAAACAAAACATCTTTTTAATTTTAAAGTTCAAAATTAAATTTTGCCCGAACTAATAAGAAATAGGTTTCTGTATCAGCTTGGTATTTAAAACAACATTTTTACTGTCTATTTATGTATTTTTTTATAGGGCTTTAACTCCAATTTTAGTAACACATCATCACATCTGGGGAGGGAGAGAGAGATCTTTCTTGATCTTACTGCTACTGCCAGGAATCTATAAAGAATTGAACGATCTGTGGGATTCATCACACACAGCACGTAGCAACGTGCTCTACTAAGCAGAGAGCGCCTTCAGATCACTGCAGTAGAGAGAAGTCACAAGGGAGCCACTAGCTAAATTTTCACTGTCTGACATTCTGCCTCTTACACAAGGTTCAGATAACACATCGCGTATTACCTTCATTCCCACAGCAGTTGTTCAGTTGCACTCTGCTGGAGAGTAAGATGCCCTCTCTCTCTCTTCATCACCCCCATTCTCTGAATTGACCAGACAACGTGATAATTCCGTCACTATTTCTAAAGCAATTTTGTAGTTAGGTTAAATGATACTCATACTTTGGAGGGAAGCACTTCTAAATTAGCGAAGCCATCGAATGTGAACTAACATCCTTATAACAGAGCATGCTTAATGCGTATGATCATTGATTATAACAATATATATATTATATATATATAACATATTGTTATATATATATATAACCCCATTAATGCGCCCCCGATTAGTGCGTCATTTTTTTTCGATACCGAAATTCGATTAGTGGGCCTCTAAAATTCGATTAGTGCGCCTATATACATCTTAAAAATAAATGTTACAGATTTTAAAAATTTTCTATCTATACATGTTTATGAATAACTATTTTAAAAAATCACTCACCAGGATGATATTATTTAGATACCGATTTAAAACATTTTACAAAGTTATTTTTAATGGCATACTACACTACTTCCATGTACAGCATGTACACTATGTTCCAAATTTTTATCGCCAAAATTTATGTCGTCTGCTATAGTACGCCCACAGATTCGAGACCCTTCGACACTTCTGCGCATGTCACAAAAAGGAGAATCCATTCCGATAACAGGGTACTCAATCCGTCTTCTGGGATGAGTTGTTTATTATTACACGTCGGAAAATGAACTTCTCTTTTATGATCATTGTAGATTTTAAAGTGGTAACTATTTTGCTTGTATAACAGTTGGGAAATTTTATCTATAAAGCACGTGATTTCGCGTGTTGGCGACCAATTCGTACGTCCTTCATTTCTTTCTCCGCTTCAATGAGAACGTCCAAGAGTTAATTAAATCTCATTCTGAAGAATTGAGTGATTCCGACCTGCTAAATTTAGATGGACAGCGGGAAGATCCTGAAGAATATGAAGAAAATTTAACCACTGATAGTCACCCAAAAGAGATGTCACAGAAACAATTTGAAAATATTTTTCGTACAATCGAAGTTTTAAGCAGCAATGCTTAGAGGCTGACTCTGATGAAGAGAGAAGCAGTAAAATTTGCAGACGAGTAGAAGAGGCAATAGGGCCATACCGTCGGTTGTATGAAAAAAATAAACAAAATGCCCGCCAAACTACGTTAGCTCAATTATTTGTTAAGAAGTAGAATAATAAAATTTATATTCTGAATATGTTTTATTGTCTTTCAGCTTCATGGTTTCCTTTAACTAGGCCCTGAGACATACCCTAATTCTTTTATAAAAAAAAAAATTAAGGATCTAAAAAGAAATCCGAGGAACGAATTATACATTTTCCCATAGGTTATTATATTCGATTAGTGCGTTTTCGATTAATGCGCCTGTTTTAAAGAACGTATTAGGCGCACTAATCGAGGGATTGCTGTATATGAATTACATTTATTTCCTTGATTTCTAGTTGAATATTAAATCCTATTTAACTCAATTGAAATTGATTAAACCACATAAAATTGGACAGATTAAAATGTGTTTTTATAACTTATAACAGGGATGTCCAAAACACAACTCGCGGGCTGCATGCGGCCATTTTGTGGAGTTTGATTTTCACAAGCGAAAAAATAAAATAACAATTTGAACCAAATGAGTATTAAATATTTTAATTCTATCATTAATCGATAATCTCGATGTTGCTTATTTTATTTGATGTTTTTCAGTACAGTAAGGAGGGTATGAAGCGCCTGTGCCCAGTGTCTAACTTGCGCCTCCCCCCCCAAACCAAAAATGTCAAAAAATTTGGAAAATTTAAATGTAACAAGTTAAATTTTACTAACCCCATCAAAATGAGTTGCGGTGTGTTGCAGAATTTGTGTATCTAAAGCGGCGTATTGCCGAAATTTAAAAATACAATATAAGTTTTGTATTTTTGCATTTTTGTATTTTTATTTTTTACATTTTTTATGTTTTGCGCCCCAAAACTAGTTGCGCCGGTGGCGGCACTGATGTTTTTACATCACTGTAGTATACCCACGTGTTTTTCAAATATTAGATGTGTCAAAGAAGCGTTCTTACATTTTGTCCCAACACACGTGCTCCCCGCGATTAGTGCACAATCAGTGTTGTTCGTTTGTTCAGCTATCGAGGTGGTGTCGCTTCTGCTCAGTAAATTACTAGATATGCATTGGATGCGGCCCTCGGATTACCTAGGGTTGGACAGCCCTGCCATATAATAATTATATTCCAAAGAAATTTATTTTAATTTCCCATTTTTTTTTCTGACCTAATGCACTTATCGTTTGAAAAGTAACTACTGCGCAGACTCTATCGCACAGTTAGTAGTTGAAACTTTTCCCACAAATTTGTAACGTTTTAAGTCCACGTTTCGATTTTAAAAATTTATTTCTTAACCGACCTTCATGCCTTACTTAGGATTCATCTCCTCCAAGAGGTGTCGTGGTATTGTACTAACTCGATGATTAGAATTCACTTTTAAAATTATTTAATAATCCAACTGCTAATCTCTGACTGATTATTATTTAACAGACTTGCTTTTGTTTATATGATCCGAAATTAGGGCCGAAGCGACTGAGGTTATTAGACCAGTGTATTGTCTGTTAACTGTGTGTTTTCTTCTGGCCGATTTGCCTGTTTTCGGGGATGCAAAACCCTTGTCAATTCTGTATGAAAGCAGCTAACTCGCCTTAAAATTGTAAAGCCCTGATACAAGTTCCTCGCGTCTTTAGACGGATTCGAACCCAGCTGGTAATCGGGCTGATTTTAATTTAACTGTTCCATAACGACAAAGGCTTGTGACGACTATACATAGAAGAATAGTATTAATAATCAAAATTAACGTTAATAAAATTCAAACATTCATTTATGTAATGATAGTTTATTAACTATTAAAGTTGAAATTGTAATTGAAAAGTATATTTGTCATTTAAAATTTAATTTGAAGCGTTTAATTTCAAAACCGTTAAAATCAATTAAATAATTTTAAATTTAACTTCAAAGATAAAGCGCATAAAGAAAACCTGAACATATTTCTCCGATTAACGTTCAAAATTTAATACATTTAAGTAAACGTTTTAAAACTGAATCATAAATAAATTGCGATCGATCGTGATGCTCGCATTCAGGCGACACATACCGGAAGACTGCTTGGTTTAAAAGCGGAGATCTTTTCAGATCCACTTTGGGAAGTATGTGCGTCTGTTGGGGAAACTCTGGACTAGATAAAACTTTGCTGGTGCACTGGGAGGAGTTGTTTTCCCATTCCTGGCAGATCAACGTCACGTCATCTACAGGTAAGAGAGGGTTTATCGCGTCAGATTACTTCACTGACAGGCTAATTGAGTAAATTACCGTTAATGCTGAGGTCTACACTTTCATAAACTGCAAGTCCGAAGCTAAGTACTGTAATTAAGTGGATGAGTAGAAGACAAACCCATAGAGAGAGGGAGCTAATGGCGATGTGGTTACGAAGGGAAATAAGAATTCATATTAGCCATTTCCTAATCGGCGAAGACTCGGATACGATTTCAGAACAGAAATTAAGTAACAACCGTTGTTGAGATGCTATCTTATACCTGATACTAAAGTGCGCACACGATACTGTCTTCTTCGCTTTCTTCACTCTTCTTACAGTTCGTTTTTTGTGATATTCCCAAAATAAATTTTCGCTTAAAAACCCTAATTATTCGGGTGAAAAAAAAAACCTAATTATTACGAGGGGCGTTCCGAAAGTAATGCTTATATTGTGCTAGCTCCCCACCCAAATCAGATATCTCAGTGAAATTAAAAAAAAAAAAAGAAGATAGTTTGAACTCTACTTTATTTTCATACTATTTTTCAACATAATCTTCCTTTCAATATACAGCATATTCTCTTCCTAATAAGATTTTCAGAGCCATTTTGAGCTTGTTTTCGGAACCATTAAGCATTTTTCCCCCACTTTTTTTTTCTGCTTTGACCCGTTCGCTACCCTTGAGATGTATCTTCAGTTTACAAAATACTGAAGTCTGATCGAGTCAAGTTTGGAATATAACGAGGATGTTTCACAACTTAAAATCCAATTTTTAATCGCCTACAATTGTTTTACTGTATCCCAGTTTTGTAAATTTGATTGTTTCGTGCTAATTCAATGTTCAGTTTAATTTCAGTGATGTCTGCACATTCATAGCGTGCAGCCATCACTTTAGGAATTTCCCATGTATACTCTTCTCTATGAAGCACAAGTCGTTAGGTGTTTGCTTCTGCAAGTCCAGTGTAACAGACTCGCAGAACTCTGATTTATCTCACGAACAATTCACTGACTCAGTTCATTAAATATTCGAATCCAGAAATACGAAGTTAAGTTATACAACTCAACAATGTTCAATAGCCAAGTATCTGAAGAATTCAATCATGTAATATTTTTCATTGTTTTATTGAACAGTTTCACACAGAAAGTAATCCTTGGAGTCAACAATTGAATGAACAACAGACATGCAGCGCTAACAATTGTATTCAGTATGCCACTCTTAGCATTTCCTTTCAATTATGCACTTCCTTTTCAATTATGCACTTCCTTTTAAGTGTTTCAACATTTTCTCGCCAGCAGTCGGTTTTCGCAATTTAGTAGACAGCACTAGAGTTATCCTTAATTCCAAGTCCTATCTGCTTTCGTCTTTTGTGGCACTTTCGTTAATAGTAAGTAAGCTTATAAGCTTGATACAGTCTGAGATATTCATAAAATGATAACTCTATGACTGTAACAGCTAGTTCACAAAAATCAGGCTTCGGCCTTATTTTCTTAGTAAGGCAAAGGCCTACTAGTCGATAACTATATTGTGTTGTGGGCCTACCTACAGTAAACATAAGATTCCTCTAGAAGTTCCTCATTCAGTTAATCTCCAAAGGAGCGGAGCATTTTCTCTCTGTGCCACAGAAACTGCACATTTTACTGTGGAAAAACAGCAGTGAGAATTACGAGACAAATATAATTACTGTATGGATTTTTCCTTAAATGGATATGTTTTAACTGAATAATACTTGGAAGAAATGTATACTGATATAGTTTACAAAACTATGTCTATCTATCTATCTGTCTTTCTGAAGTGAGCCCTCTAATCGATGAGAGAGAGAGAGCATCTTAAGAACGTACGAAGTTTAAAGTTGTCTACCTTAGTTTAATGGTTCTTCCTTTTTTCTCCTCGAGTAGTCAGACGGGTGCGTTACTTTCGTGTAACTTTATGTTCGTCTACACGCGCGATAATTTAAGTGCTCCAAGAAACAGCAAACAGCTTTAGCCATTGAAATCAAGTGAAAGGGAGGCTATTGTGATCCGACTGCATTGTATCGGGATTGTATGGGAGAGTTTTTGTGATGAATTATTGCATCCCCGGAGCGCGTGATATTGTGATATATATCGATTCCCTCTCGGGACCGTGGGTCCTGGTGGTGACAGCGCAACCGAGGGAGAGAAAACAGATGCTGCCCGTAATGACTGAAGTCACGTAGGTGCTCGCATTCTGTACTCGGGGATAATTAACACTAATTAATTACGGGAAAACAAAGGCAACTGCGAAACAGACCAGCGGTTCGCGTTACAGTAGGGGGATGGCGGAGAGTGAGAGAGAGAGAGAGAGCTGCCATTACTACCCTTTTCTTCGATCTGGACCCCACGAACTCGATTGGTCTGCAAATCCAGATTGAGATCTAGCGTTAACGAGTTACGGACACACAGTATCCCTTAAGAGCAACCGACAGTTCAAAGGGGAGTTTGGTGAATTCATTAATTACGCTTAGCCAACAGGATTTTCCCAAGCTTGCCGAGGGAAACCGCCTAATAGAAATGTGTATGGTTAATTAAGGCTACTGCGGTTTACAGAGGGAAGGTGAAAGGGGGGAAGTGAACGTACAACACAATAGCCTCTCATTCACCGCTGCAAGAATGAACCAAGTGAGAAGCAGGTGTGTTCACGTAGTCGCATTGTTTGTTTCTAAGATATCTGCTTGTTCAGTACAATACCTGTCTTTTCCCTTTTTATTATCTTTAGCTACTGGCTGTGAATATCTCATTTTATTTCCTTCTATCTTCTCTTCATCTCTCAGAGGCATTTTTTTGTCACGTGATCACGCCTCCTCACCTTCATCCCTCCCATTTCCTTTTTCATCATCTTTCTGTTTGGGAAATTCCATGTTGTTTTACGTAATAAATGAAATTAGATTACAGGCAACCTATCAAACGTTTCCCATCAACTCATTACAGCAAGAGGGAACTTGTTTCATGCCCGCCCCCCCCCTTCCTTGCGTGTTAACTGTCCCATTACATATTTACCCATCGGATAAGGTCCCCGATTCATTTTGAAGACCCAATTTAGTTGTTTCTGTTTGATTCCATTGGGAAAATTTTTCGTCCAGTATTTAAAGGCGTAGGAAGGGAGTGGACTGTAACTTTTTTGAAAGATCCGCAATTATCCAAGTAATTTAACTTCCACGAGTGAGATGTTATGCTGTTCTTTCTGATATAGAAATTTCCTCATTTCTTCGCTTTACCATGTCTTTTCCTCAATATACTGTCAGTTTTTTTAAACAAAATTCTTTTCTTTCCCATTCAGAATACACGAATTTCACCCTTTTAGACTGAGAACGTTTGTTGGTTCAATTGTTGTATTAAAACAAACACATCATTGTTGCTCTAGTACAACAATAGTGGACTGAAATAATGGAAGCATTGTAAAAACATTTTGTTAGCAACAGAAAAATTTCATGCAACAATTTTAATTCGCCAACTGTAATCAGCTAATGAATAATTAATTATTAGTAGCAAAGTACTTCTCCAAAAGTGTGCTCATTACTATCATGCAATTATTTACCATATTTATTTATATTCCGTATTGAATTCTAAATTACCTTTGTTTACAGAAGTAAATAATGCAAGCAGTTATTTGTAAATGAATATTATTACAATGTAATCGCCAATAAACTTGCCTGTCTTATACTTTCGCCATTATCTTTTCGCACAAACTTTTAAGAACAACCGAATCTTGACTGCGTGTCTTCTCTTTCTACAAATACCTCCTTCTTTCGTCCCCAACTGTATTTCCATAGATACTCGGATATCCGGAGTGAAGGCTTTCGTTTGGCGTGACCAGAGGCGTGGATCATTAGGGCAATTTAATGTCGAAACTATCCGCCTAAACGACTTTGGCCGTCTGAACAGCAAGAGAGAGAAGCACACTTAAGAGAGGCCATAAATGTTATTAATGAGGGTAATCTTCAAAATGTCTTGGGGTCCCTTAGTGGCAATTACAAAGTGAGTGTGGTTATTGGATTATTTAAGAGGGAAATTTTCAGTTGGGGAAACTGTAACACCACCTATCGGAGATGGACGAAATTGATTGGGATAAAATCTCTTTAGTCCTCCGTTATCCGTTCTGGGGGGTGAGTTTGGGGAAATCCGTACAACAGAGAGAAAGAGAATGTCTTTAGGATTAGACATGTTGGCTTATCTTGTGTTTCGACTGTGGTGACTATTAAAGATACGATTCTTCCTTATGACCTCCTCTTTCTTATCCACTGGTTAGTTTTCATTACACATTAGTTAAAAAAAACGTGTGTTAGTTACTTATAAGAGCATTGCATATCAAAATAATTGAAAACGTTAATTATATTTAATCAAAATGGTTTTAACAAAACTTTTGATTAAAATGTCATTCCTTTAGCTACAGGAATTAAATGTTCTTGATTTACAGCTTTCTTTCTTGCACTAGTCAACGATTGAACAATAGGTAATATCCACCCCGCCCAACCCTTGCTCTCTATGACCTTTTATTTCTTCATTTGTCAATGTATGTTCGGACCATTTCCGACATAAGCAGTTATTTAAACAAAAAATATTATTTCTCATATTCACATTTCCCTTTATCTATCATCGATTTTTGTGGCCTAGTTTTCTTAAAACTTGCAGAATTCTTTGGTAGAACATTGTCTAAATTTGGAGAAATATTTTTATCTCCCTAACTCTTTATTCGTTGGTTGTTTTGATTATGGCAAAATAAATAATTTTATTTGTCATGTCAATTGTGTGTTCACCAGCTAGTTTGGCATGCTAAACAGGATGAAAAGGAACATTTTCAGAGGGAAGGATTCTGTTACCTTTCTGTGTGATTGACTATCTTACTTCTGTTGAAAGGACTTTATAAGTGTCGCTATCATATGGCGAAGAAATTCTAACCCCAGGTCTTTACGACCAAAGGGCGTCATTGCTACCGACTGCGCTACAGAAGTACCGTAATCAGGGCGACAATCACGATATCACCACTCCATATTCGGCGATCACTTTCTTCCTATTACTGTCAGCACTTCCGTGGATCATTCGCATATTTCTGTCTACGAAAAACGACATGACTTCGACATAATTCAGAAAAAAAAATGAGTGAACGATTAACCGAATTGAAATGACGTTGATAAGACCTTCACTGACGGGTTATGAAGGGTGTCGGTGTAGTAACGGCGCCTTGTGCCAACTCTCCGTGGGGACACCCTCCTAGTTCTCTCTGGTTTTTTTTTTACTCAGAATGGGACCGACATAAAAGTTCCTTTTTTACGATCTTTAAAGGTGTTTGAATCCTAAATCACTTGTCAGCGTTCCACACGAAGAGTTGCAGCAGTCGTGCACACGCACATACACACACATTGCCTTTTGCGCGAGCGATACAACGTTAAACGCTAACGACATAAAGGCTGCGATAACGACACTAGGGCCATTCCATAAACCGAGATAAAACGGAAGGCGGACGGTATCAGTTGGTCGCATGTCATGCGTTAGTAGCTTGGTTTTCAACGAGCTTGCTTGCCGCTCTGCTTTTCTCAGAAGGGCGAAAGAGCTACCGGGGATGTGCACAAAACATCATAAAAGCGAGAAGAAGACTCATAGCTAGTAATTACCCCAATATTTTTCATCAAGATGCGCCATATTGAAGATGTGCTCGCTATTGCAGCGGGGGGGGGGAGAGTAAAAAATAAAGTCGTAGTTGTTCAAGAATGACGCACTTCTCTTTAAATAACCTATTAAAGTTCATAGGAAAAGAATTAAGTGCAGGATGCTCTGAAATTAGATTATGAAACCATTCGCAGTAATTATTTTTAACCTTATAAAACAACATAAGCGCCTAGAGGACCATGGGATACTTTTCTGTTAAGTGTACTGCTTAACCCATTATTTTTCGAGGCAATAGTTCGGTTCATTGTTTCAAAGAGTCGTTTTGAAACAATGCGTTGCCATACTAATTTAACACGCTGCTTCACAGGCGACAACAATGAACGCTTGAATTAACAATCGTTGTTCATAATTCTGTGAAATGTTTTAAATGTAATGAATGATTAAAAGTTTCAGCATTTTTTAACTTTAGAAAATAATGAACAATCTTAATTTTTTTTCGGACAATTAACTTTATCTAAACTTTAATGATCTTTAGAAAGGACGTAACAATTCTTAGTTTAAACAATAATAAAATGAATAGGTTGTGATACTGAGTCGAAATCAATTGTTGCAAAATTGATTTCGACTGAGTATCACAACCTATGAAACTAGTGAACTATATAATATTTAAAGTAGATCAAACGAAGAGTACTGGATTTAATAGTTTCACAGAATTGTTCTTTATCATGAATAAAAAAAACAAACTTAAGAGAAACCTTCTCATATTAGATGCTGAGAAAGCTTTGGATGAAATGTTTATATCAGTAGAGTTTATGCCAAGAGCTATCTTGTGCGGACCATTAATTCTTCAGGGCGAAACCCAAACCTTTAATTGTCTGTACAGGACACGGTTAATTAAACTACAGAAAACAGTGTGGAGTGATTTGACAGCAGAGATGTGAATAGCACTTGAAGATGGAAATAAAATTTGTCAATATGAAAAGGACAAACTCACTTTGTAAGAAGAACTCCAGATGTTTCAATATTGGCTAAGAACAGAGCCATTGTTGTTATATAATGAGATTTCAGAGATGAAAAACTGAGAAGATAAATTATACACATTTCAGACAGCATATAAATACTAAAAAAAAGGATATAAATACGAGAACATTTGATCGTAATTTTGATCGAAATGATCAAGACCAAAGGGTATGATCGTCATTATTTTGATTGACTCTCAAAACACTTCAGATGAAGATGGTCAGAATCAAAACTTTGATGACCGTCATCTTTATCGTTCCACTGATTCTTTCTCTCGAAAAATTCAGAGGAAAGAAGCTAGTTTGAATATTGCATCTTATAAGATGCAATATGTACTTGGGAGAAAAGTAATGCGGCTATTCTTCAGAGTAATCTTTGGACGCTGATTCAAAAGAACCATTTAGATGGAAAACGATAGAAATACAGCTAAAATAGATGAAAATAACGAAGAGATGTTTTTTTGCGTTGTTCGTACAATTGCAAGAACAATGCATAATTCTTTACTGCAAATTCCTTTACTGTGTCTTGGTTACACCGTAGATATCATATATCATTCATACTTTTCGAATGTCAGCTCAATTATGAGAGTGGTTTAGAAAAAAAAAAAAATATATATATATATGGAATGTAGTTAATTCTAATTTAAATGTAGATAAATATATTTTTATTTAGGTTTTTGAAATCAATCAACTTGGATTTTAAACTAAGTTAAATTTAAAATTCAAATTTTAAAGTTCTTAGTTTATTGATGTAGCAATTTATTTTAAAAAGAACTTTACGAGTAAATTTTTTCCCATCATCCTTTGAAGTAGTTGACATGATCTGATTTATAATTATTCCCGTTTTCTATCCGTTTTTTTTTTTAAATGAAATACGCACATCTCCTTTCTCTATACTTATCCGCAGTGATTTTTATTCAAGGATCCTTTACGGGATAAATACTCTTCAACCTCCTTTGATGATCGCACAGCGATTCGTTTGAAGTATCTGTCGAGTGGCTTTTTTGATAATGACGATGTTTGCCTTCTTCTTTTTTAATCTTTAATTGGCTGAAGTTCAATACCCATGTATGTGCGTGTGTTTCTTTTCTTTTCAAAACGATCGCTTGTGTTATTGATGGAATAATTACATAATTAAAAGGAAAAAATACGCGAAAGATAAAATGAAAAGTTTAAAGAAACATTCACAAGATCCAAGTGGTCAAAGCAATAGCGAAGAAATTCCAAATAATATTTAGAGCAACTTTACTCCTCTCTACAGAAACTCTTCCTTTATAGATGACGTCATTTTGTTAAAAATTGAAGATTCAGCCACCATAATCTTAAACTAAAATGAGATATTTGAGCTCGTGAGATGAACCCATGGTTCCTTAGACATTGATGAGAGTTGTTATGAATGATTAGAATTACGGCAGATGCGACTGTGGTAATGAGGCCAGCATATTAATGTCTGTCTGTGTATGTTTTTCGGCCAGTTGGTCGTATTTTTCAAAAGAATTAAAATCTTGCCGCATCCGTGCGAGACCGGTTGGTTCACTTTCAGTTGAAAAGGAGCTTTTTACAAAGGTTGCTCGTTTTTCGGGAGCTATACAACGGTCACCTTACTTGAAAAGGGACTAAATGATGGTAATTATTTTGTTATTTGTACCCTTTGACAAATCAAAGAAGTTCCTATAATCCCATTTCGAAACACGTTAACAGCTTATGAATGCAAATTAAGTTTATCAACAGTAATTAAAGAAAATTAAGGGTTATTATCATTAAGGGTAATTAGGAGACAGCTGAGAAAATGCGTATAAACAGTGCATCATCTAACAACAACCACAAATGGGACGCTGGCAGTTTCTTCAATGTCTTAAACTTTTTTTTTTTGTCCGCTCTCTTTCCAGTCAGTATCAGTCACTGCCGAGTATTGAGTACGGAATGGGTGGCGTCAGTTCACTTCGCCATATAGCCATGTATTTGTTAAGAAAATTAGGACCCAGATGGTGCTGTCATTATCTGAACAGAGTCGGTGGAAACTAGCCTTAGGTAATTAATGGCGTTAATAGATAAAAATATTATCACGAAAAAGGAAAAAAAAATAACGATTCTTTTCTTAGTTGTTTTCAAGATGATTTTTTATAGTTGAACCACCAGAACACAGCAGAGGTCAACTGATGATCTGTTACAAGATGTGTTCAACTTTTTTCCCCAATTATCGCCCCCCCACACACTTTCGTGTATTATGTAAAGCTTTTATAGACCTCCTTTGTGAAGATTAAGCACACTACAATATCAAGAAATCGATTTTTTTTAATTAACATTAGGAGTTGTGTAAACTAGAGACTTCTTGAGGATGTCCTAATTCCTAATATTTTGAAGTGAGTATATGCATTCTATTACATATTCGATTCAAGAACTTATAAACATTCTTGTGCGAACATGCAGTCAGAAATCAATGTTCGAATGTAAAATCCAAACTACCAACAGAGTTCGCAATGATGACTGAGTTGCGTGAGTATAGGTGCTTCTCATATGATAGTGATGGGAAATTCACATGCGCAAAGAGAACCAACACTCGGTTCCAGTGTATGCAATTTCAAATGGAATATATAATTATCCCTGATATGATGATATTAACTTCTTTCTAGTTGTTTGCATAGAACTTTATTATAGAATGCAACGAATCACATTACTCTTCAGATAATGGTTCATATTTGAGACATTTGAAAAGCCAATTTTTGATAGTGGATATTATAGTTTTTCTTTTTTCACTGCGATATTCTATTATGATAATATTCTACTAAGGATTTTTATTGGTGTCTATTTACTGTGTCATGATTTTTGGAGATGAATCTTTTTATGATCTGCTATGTTCTATTCTTGTATTCTGTGGGGGGAAGGGAGGATTTTAACGAAAAAACTTGCGAGTGATGACTGCTTTCCTTCTGGTCAGTGGCGATAATTATATACCGCAAAAGCAACATTTTTCTGAGTCTTATGACTTGGTTGTTTAAGATCATTAAATCAATTATTTATTATATCTTTGGTCAGTTGATATATAAAAATTAAAGATTGTTATTTTAATTTTTAGTGATAATTCAATTCTAACGGACGTTAAAACAAGGATACTAGGTCTATGGAACAAACAAAACGAATTTTGTGTTTGTAATAAACAAAATCATGTAACTACAAATGAACAATAATTTTCATCCAGTTTAGAAAACGTCTTATGAAAGGTTGAGATAGGTGATTAGGATTACAAACGGGTAACGAAAGTCATGAGAAAAGTTTAATGCATCTGTTAATCGGGCGTAATAAGAAGCTAGAATGTTGAAGGGAAAAAATCCTTTATAAGGGTTTTCGAAAAAGTCCTTATAAAGTTAGCTGTTCATGGACGAATTCACACGAAGATTCAATAAGAGCACTTACGGATGTTGTTCCATAAGGAAGCCTTTTTGAAGGCAGTGAATCTTAAAAAGGAGCGTTGTCTTTGAATGTCTTTAAGACACTGACGAAATGCAAAAGAAAGCGATGATGATGATGATAACAATAGAATACCTTGGACGACTATAAGAATTTAACTAAAAGCGATATAGATATAATTTTATTGAAGATGAGCAATACTCTCATGTGATTCTGTGCGACAATAATGACATTGTAATGTTGACAGAATGACGTGCAACTTGAACCAAATGGTGCATAAAATTATTTAAATACGAAGATATATTCCATTACAATGATGATATTTTATGATTTTCCTTTAGGCACATTTTCATCGGTTTTCTTAAACTGTCAATTACTTGATCTGATTACTTTTCACGATAACGACATTAACGCTCTCGCTTTAATAACTTCTTATTAAACAGAGCAGCAGGGCCAGACAGCCATTTTGACCTTTCTGATGTCAAGGGTTAAAGTGTTATCCAGTCTATGCTAGGGGTGAAATCATAACGGGTGATCATTTCTCAAGACTAATGTATTACTTCCCAAGAGGTAGCTGAATCCCTTCATTCTTATGTATAGAAGATAGTCATAAAATCCTATGAAAAACATGAATCTTTCAGTGATGATAAAACGCTCCACATGAATTATTAATGTTATTGAATAACACGGAAAATATTAAATTTTAACTTAAAACTCACGTCTTTTAAAACGGAACATTCACACTTTGGAACCTCTGACTTTAAAAAAGAGAATTATTCATTTGTTGGGATGGAGGGGGGGGTAATAATGACAGAAAGTCGTTCTTGGAAGTATAAACACCAGAAAGAATCCCTGGAAAGAATCCTAAAGAAGAGAAGAGAGAAAGAATCGCAACGTCATCAAAATGAATTTTTAATTTGATGTAAAATATCCACCCACCAGTAATGTTATAAGAAGGGCGAGTATTCTGTGAGAATCGACATTTGTGTGCCTTCACTCATCCGACTATTCCGATGTACGCTTCGATGACAGCACGAGAAAGGAGCGTACGCTCTCTCTCTCTCTCTCTCTCTCTCTCTCTCTCTCTACCGCAACTGAGCACAGCCAGCCTATGAAAAGGAATGGCTGCCAGTATGTGCTTAAGTACCGTGAGAAACAAAAAAGAAAAAAAAAAGTCCAAAACTTTCTTCCGCTCTTGCTCGACAGTTTCCTTAAAGCTTCGTTGTCCTGAGGCACCGAAGTTTGAGCTGTGGTGGCGCTTCCGTCACTGGCCTGTAGACTCGCGCCAGCTGTACTAGGCCGGCTTTAATACACTTCACTTATTCCCTGCAGGTGGGTCGATAGAGTGAGGGAAGTTCGGCTTCGGTGCACACATGGACGCATATGTAAGCCGCAGCTTCACGTGGTGTCAGTACGGCCCGTTATCACTCTCTCGTCTCCTCCCCGATGGCTTATTTGTTGCGTCTACATTCGAAGCGTGTAACTTGATTTGCAGTTACTACTAGTTGTGTCTGTTGTTGTTGCTTTTCCGTGAGTGCGAGTATGTATGTGTGAGTGAGTGTGTGCGTATGTGTGTGTGTTCAGGTGTATGTGATACCCGACTTGTACCTTTGCTCAGGGTGTTCATCGAAACCCAAAGTGGATCCACCCAACTGTAGTGCTGCCCGATGATCATCCCGGCAGCCTTGCCGTTGGTGTTTTACAGCTATCTCCCAACTTTGTTACCTGCGTTGACCATGCTAATATCCTTGCTGGGTAAGTGATGCTTGCTCTTATTCTATTACGGTATTTTTTGGGCGGAGGAGGAGGTAGGATCATTTTTGCCTATCAGATTTTTACTTTGTGAAATCACGAAACTTTTAATAGTGAAATATATTAAATGCAGTTGCATTACTTATTGAATGCTGTTTATTTGTCTTATACCGTATATCATATGAGACATACGCTTTTTTTTTTTTTTACCTTCTTCATTCCTTCAGAATATAAACCTCTGGGAAGTTTTGGATACAATACATGAGAAGAACATCCCCTGAAATATCAAACTAGAAGAAAAGTGACTCAAATGTAATCATATAATCAATATTGGGATTTGCCACCGCTACAAATACCGATGAGCCATCTACTAAGCTGCAGCATCATATATCGTATTTAATAATTTATGTTTCAGAGGAACACGAACAATAATTATTTTTATATACTTTTCCATCTTTTTATTATTTTCATAAATCCAAATATGAGAATAAATTATGTGCCGGAGTGCAAATGCATATATATTAATTTACTATATGAAAAGGATAAAGTAAAGAATCAAATAAAACACTTGAGTCAGCCATAACAGCAATAGCATCTTTTTCTTTAGCTAGTTGAACTTCTAAGGCTAAACTAGCTAAAGAAACTGCATGTGCCAGCTTCTTCCATTCCTTTCTGTCTTGAGTTTTTTTCATTCCAGTTCTGGATTTCCATCTCATCTAAGTCTTTTTTTGGTATTATTCTCCCAACGCAATAGCATAGTAGAAGAATATCGAATATGCAGCAGGTTACCCCTGTATAAGGTGCTTCGCGGTATATCACATGAGATATACATGAATATTTCAATTACTAACTGCAAAATATTTACTTTTGCAGAATACATGAAATAGTCTAAACTGCAGCTTCAATCTGGCTGCTCTTGAATCGTTGCCTTGGAAACAGCCACTACCAGCTGTTCAGCGAAATTATACATATAAAGGGAAAAATTAGTGCCCCCTATACTGACGTTCTAATCTCTCTCTCTCTCTCTCTCTATCTCTTTGTGTGTGTGTGTGTGTGTGTGTGTGTGTGTGTGTGTGTGTGTGTGTGTGTGTGTGTGTGTGTGTGTGTGTGTGTGTGTGTGTGTGTGTGTGTGTGTGTGTGTGTGTGTTAGAGTAAGAGAGAGAGAGAGAGAGAGCAGAGGAAGGAACCGAAATAGCTGTTGTGTTTGTGAATTGTGCAAGTCATCTTGCCGGATGTGAAAACTCAAAATCTCCGGGAGTCAAAACGCAGTCATCAGCGGAAACTTTTAAAAGCGTAGGAGCCTTAATCGATTGGCTTCGCGCGACACAGGAAAAAAAAAGAAGAAAAAATAAAGAAAGGAACGAAAGAAATGATGATATCAATCACGTAAGTAATTTCGATCTGGGACGAAGAACTCTCGAGAAAACACCACCCACGACACATACACGGTATAAAAGATACGTGTGGATGCCTTATAAAACAGGAAATTGCAATTCTTCTTTCAGATTGAATCTTATCACGAAAAGAATTGCCATTTTATATTTTGTTTCTCGCTTAAAGTCTGTATAAGCTAATGGAAATCTAATTCCAACATAGGAATCACTGCATCTTTATTAAATGCGAACAAACTCGAAGATAGCTTAAAGTACGTTAATAATAATAATAATGTGGTGGCAATTTTTAAATATTCTTTGGTCTGTTTAGATAGATGTGCGTACCTTTACAACAATGAGAACTGAAAGGAATTGAGGAAGAGTTGAGTGGAATTATTTATATCAAAGGATCGAATCATTAGGTAACTCGTGATCTTTACGGCCGTAAAGATATAAACTGAGCAAAGTTTCTCGTGGTCAAATAAAAAAAAATGCCTACCAATCAAAACATCTCAGTAGCAGACATCTGTCTCCACTAGCGTTTGAATATCGCTAGTTTTTATACTGATGCACTTACGGAATAAAAACACTCTGTTATAATGCATATCTGAATCATACTAAGCCACAAAAGCAACAGTGAAAACTTATTTTTACTCCCTTATGTAGGAATATTGATTTCTAATTTCGCATGCAAATGAATTATCCAACAGATGTCGTTCTAACAACAAACAAAACTCAGCCAGAATATTACACTACGATAACAAACAACTCCCTGCAAGAGTTTTGTGTTAGGTTGAGATCATATTAATAAGTGGATCGTTTTTGTAGAACAAGTCACGTATTCTAATAATAGGCTTAATGGCCAGTTACAGGTTAGTTAGCTTTTATGATTAATTATGATGATAATGTGGTTAGCATGATACTCATTTTCTGGTGTGTTTGTGGAATGCGTATATCTGATGGATAAAGTCTTAATTTTATCGGGGAGAAAATGATTTTAGACAGAAAAATTTACTTTCGTGGGAGAAATTATGTTCTGATTTTTGGAGAAATAAAACCCCTGACTTTTGGAGGAAGAAAAACCCTGGCTTCTGAGGAAGGAAGACAGGGTTTTTAGAGAATGGGAAAGCCCGAAAAAAATACCGATTTCTTGAAAGTAAAGAATCGTGATCTGTTGGGAAGGAGACATCTGCCATTTTCATTCAAGGAGACTAAATTAAACACAACTGAAAAAAAAGAACAAACACCCCCCCCCCCTGTAAAAAATGAGGATAAAAACTTGGGGTTTCTACCAGATAAATGGCATCTAGAAAAATAACTCAACCACACAGATGTCTATTTACATCCGCTCACAAACTAATGCTGACGTATTGCTAAATTAATTACAACTCTAGACAATAAGAGAAGATCCGTTTTCAATAAATTGAGTTTGCATCTTCATTTCGAACAATATGCGGTGGCTTTCGCACGGTTTGAAGCATTTGGCTAACAAAGAACAAACATACATCATCGACATCAATACTCGAACAACAACATCAACTAGGAAATAAATGCTTGTTCGTGTTGGTAGTTGGAACTGGATTTCAATTCTCGGCAAATGTCTTATTTACAAGCAGTGACTTTACATCAGAGCGGCTGCTTGTGTCATTAAATTTACTGTGGTCGATAAACAACTCGGTTGTTTCAGTGGACCGTAACATAAACAGACGAAATATGAGCACAAATGAAGATACTTTGCAGAAATCATCGCACCGACAGGATGAATTTTAATACCATGCTTGCATTTTCCTTAAAACCAAATTTTGTTGGGAGTAAGATGTCTCATTCTCTCAACCTATCTGCATTGGTAACGGAAAAGTCGAGTATTTATTTTTCTACAATTTATTATAATAAGCACGTAATGTTCTTGACACTTTTTTAAAAGTTGTTTTTATAATTCATCCGATTTTTGACAGGTTCATGAGTTATTAAAATGACAGCTTATATCAACCACACAAAATTACTCCTTTTGAGTGGTTACTCATTGTCAGATTTTCTTTCTTTGTCACGAGATAATTTTTGCCTTTGTTTAGGTTTAATTATTTTACGACATCCCAATCTTCTTGAGTTCTTAGCCTTCATACGTACGAAAAAATGCCACACACACACACACACACACACACACACACACACACACACACACACACACACACACACACACACACACACACACACACACACACACACACACACACACACACACACGCTCTAGACTAACAGAAGCCCATTTGTTTGTGTCTGGATGTAAGACTTAATTGAATACGTCATTCTTTGTCACATCTGCAGAGACTTTACCTACCAAAGAAGAAGAAGGATCGGTGATGCAAATGTGGAAGAAGAACACTCGTGGAGTCTTGCAACATCTTATAACATTAAGTACTCGTGACGTTAATTAAATGCGTCCGTTTTACGTTTTCATTTGTTTTGAGTAAAGATATCTTAAAACGGTTACATTTTTAATTCATAGTATACCTTGTTCCAAAAGCGTGCAATTCTTATCAATATAATCTTAAGTTGTTTAATAAAGTGGAGAATAAATTCCTCCATGATTTGAAGAAAGAAATTAAAGAAACGTATCGATCTAATGAAATCGACACCTTTTCATTTTTATTAATTTTTCCCGAATTACTGAGCATTTCTGTGTACGCCTTATTTGTTGTTATAACAGTGTTGGTAAGAATTGACAGGCTACATCAAGGAAAAATAAATCGCCTTTTGTTATGAGACTAACCGTTGCAAACAGCGCTTGCGCAGCGCAGTTAAAAGCAGCGAAAAGCTTTAGTTTTAGTGATGGGTTCGAATCAAGTCTAGAATGAGAGAAAACTTGATAAAGACGAGTTATCAACCTGTTACAGTTAAGAGGAGGTAAGGTTTGGTGAAGAAAAACTGAAAATTTCGGTTGTTCCCCACAAACGAACAATCATAACCGAGAACACAAGCGATGAGCACAGATTATTTCCTAGGTACTGGACCCTTTATCATTCATTCACCAATCAATGAGATAATCTCATGTTTCGTTTTTCTAAATGCAAAGATGCAAAACCAAAAAATGACTCATTAGCATCTATCATAATTGTTATGTTGTTCAAAAAATTTGAGATCCAAAGTCACAGTAAAATAATGGGATTCCCCCCCCCCACACACACTGCTCATTTCGATTATCTTTTTTATTTGTTGTTGTATAAGGACGAACTGAGAATGAACAACAACATCTATATTACATGTAACATACCGGGTCTTTCAAGCAGCTAAATACGGTGTAGTAGCCTGATTTCTTAGAAACAAGAGCTACTTCGGCGTTTCCATCAAGTATGAGTACTCCCTTTTGCTAAATACTTACATACATTAGATTTCCAACAGGAATCGTCTTCAAAATGTGTGAAGCCAAGGTTATTAATGTTATCGACAGATTCCTAACAAATACTTGCTATTATGTGTGCATTATAGTAGTAGGGAGAGACGGAGAGATGTATGTAGCGGAGTAGAATGGAGTGCCCTGCCGAGATGAGTCCTTCTTGGACTCCTTGGAGTTGTCACATAATAATAATAATGACAAAGTTTATTATCCTCTTCACATATACAGAATATTTGCAAATATTTGCAATTGAGTATTACTATTACATTTTTGTTCACTACAAATATTCAGTACAGAATGTTAAGTGAATATCTTATTTAAATGTGAATAAATAATAATACTAACAATGTATTTTATATTTTTTCCCATATATATTTACAATGATTCATTTACTGTGCTAAGAGAAATATTTTTCATATTAACGTTAGTTATGGAATAATTTTATATAAATATACATAATTATTTTCGCATTTTATTATTTACATTTATATTTCAATCTGCAGTTCATTTTAATTCACAAATTATATTTACAGTTTCTTTTTTTTTATCAGTAGGGAATGCTGAATGGATTCATTTCACTTTTTATTTTCGCTATTTTTTGAATCAATAATAATAATAATAATGTACAATGATTTGCCAGCCTGTTTGATCAAGTGGTTAGCGTACCCTCTCTCCAACCAACAGGTCACGGGTTTGAATCCAGCTATGGGCATGGATGTTTGTGATTGTCTTTAGGTGGGAAAAGAATTTCATCACCCTGGGTGATTGATACAACCCCTTATTGGAAGTCCGAAGTGGCTTGCAAAAAAAGCTCTGTAGAGCAGGGTTTCCGAAGTAATGTTGAAAATACAAAATAAATGGGAAAATATCCATATCTGCCCACTTTCGTGGTAGAATCACATTTAAAAAATTCGCCTCAATGAATGAAAAAGAAATCGACAGACATCGAAACAAAGAGAATTCTGCCTTTGGGACATTTTCATTAATGGAACATTTTTATTGTGAACGGAGACTACTTTTAAAAAAGTACCTAGGTCAAGTACCCAGGTACTTTTTTATGGACAAAAAAGATAACTCGTAGATAGGCATTTCCCCGTAGACGTTTTTTTTATTTTCGGAAATAAAACGTCTTAATAAAAAAGAAATAAAAAAATATTTCTACGAAAATAAAATATATGACTTGGTTTTGTGTTATGTTTTGAACAATAACTAGCTGCAGCGAGTCATGCTGCTAGCTATACACGCGCTAGTCTGAGTTGGATAATCTTACCTAAAATGTTTGTAGGGAAAAAAAAAGGTGCACTTCTAATTTCTGATTTAACCCTATTGGTGATGCCACTCCCTCCCTCTTTAATCTTTGCTATAACCGCAATGCAATGATTAACACACCAAATGCTCCAAGAAGGGTCTTCTCCATTGTTGGAGCCTTTGGTTTGTTAATCATAAGGGGTGCAATGCATGCACCCGTTAAACCCTAAAAGAGTAGTTGGTTATGAATTTGCAAATTCGTCATTTCAGATTCACCAAACCCGCTTGAAACCGATCCCTCAAGTTTTCCATCCCGCACTGTATTCGCCTTCGAAACAACCATCATCACCGAGCCAAGTGTTCTAGCAGAGTGAATCTAGAAATTATTCCGCTAATTTGGAGGTATGCAAACTTGTTATATGGAGTCGTCCATGGCGACACCCCTGTTAAATTAATGCCGCGCTAATTAGTTTAGCGTTAAGTTAATTTGAGTCACGGTGATTTGGTTGTCACTCTTGATTCCTTCCAGAATACTATTAGTAGGGATTGTTCCAGGTAATTTATGTTTCCAGCGGTGGTCGAGTGCGTCTGTAAAATGAGCTGTCTATCGTGCTATTCAACAGACATAAGGGAAAAATAAATAAACGTTGTGCGCGCGGAAAGTTATATACTCCCGATATGAAGTGAACGCGATTAACAACAGCTTAAGCGATCGTGGCGGTTAAATAGTTAAAAGTAAACTACATTTATCGGTTGCCTCCACTCGAATGATTTTAATGAAATTCTCTTTAGAAGTAATTAATCTTGAAATGCCTTTAGCATCCAGCCGTTATTAAAATGTACCTCAAAGATGGTTTTGAACGTTATTGCTGTACTTATGATTAAAATCCCAATGCTTCCAATAAAATAAGATAAAGGGGGGGGGAGAAGATGTGTTGTCCCTCTCTCCAGATATGACCTGGAAGGAACATAAATTTTGGACACCATTTTAGGATTTTAAAGTGACAGAAGACAAAGATGAGATATATTTAAGATGGGAGAGAGATGAGGATAGATCCTGTGAGAAATAAGATATAAAACAGAATGAAAAGCGAGGAGGAAAGAAAGAAAAGAAAACAAAGAGGAAGAGAGCAAAATAATCGGAGGGAGAGAGAGAACAATTGAATACAAATACTGCACTACGGATAGTGCAGCATTCAGTTGCGAATACTGCACTATCTACATTACAGATAGTGCAGTACTGAGAAAACGGATAAAAAAAATTAAAAAAAGAAATATAACTAGGTAAGAAAACATGAAATAATCAGACAGATAGCAAGGAAGGGGGATAAATGGGTGCATATTAATATACAAAATATATTAATGTAGAGCAAAATACCACTAAAAGGGAAAATACACAAACATGACAAAAACAAAGATAGAAAGAAAAATCTAAGTAAGAAAAGCAAAACAAACAAATTTTCGCTTTTTCCTTAAGTCAAAAAAAATGTTACTAAAACGTTGAACAGCATTTCAACTGGTATTGCTATGGAAAACCAGAAAGGAACGTTAAATATCACGAGTGATATCGAGTGGAAATAGTAGAAATCCTGTAGTGATCACACGGAAAAGCGAGACACCTGTATCACGGATAAATCACAGCATTCACGTGACTGGGATAAATTCCTTTTCTTTTGGAGGTTGCTTGGATAGCGGATTTTACTTTGTCAGCCGGAAAAAAAAGTGGTCAAGGATCTTTTCTGGCACGTTACAGCAGCGATGATTACATCGGAGTCAAACCAGAGACAACTTCCTGAGGGTCGGCCTCCCTAAACAAACTATGTAATCATCCGTTACGTCGAAATATTCCGAGGAGAGAGAGAGAGCATCCCTTTTCAGTGGAGCAGGTGGTTACTAGGTAACAAGACTGTACGGCATCCCGAGATTAATGTCATCACTTAACTAAGTTCTGCACAGAACCGCATGTGGGAATTTCGTTTTAAAATTCCACCAGTTGGAGATCTCGTTAGGTGAGATGCCAATACGAGAACACTTGAAAAGGTTTTTCATCACCGCTACAGATTCGTTACCGGGGTGGGTGTGGGGGGGAAGTTAAAGAGGCGAGTTTTTCAAAAGAAAACGAAGCGATATTTACCTGTTGTTCTTTCCGCTTCCGGGCCTGATTTCTTTGTTAAATAAGCGCTGGGATTTCCTCTTCCAGCTGCTTTTTTAAAGAGCAATTCTATTAGCCAACCTCCGTAGTGAAACAAATCCGGAAAAGATTTTTGTTTGGCAAACAAACCCGCATCGAGTTTTCTGTTTTTATCCATCTTTTTTTAGCGTAGAGAAAGAAAACAATAGCAACACTTCTAGTGGACAAAAAAGTCCATTTCTATCACGTGCCTCATTAGCACTGTATACACATACTTTTTTTTTTCTCTTGCGTAGAATTCTCTGTGGACCATTAAAGACATCTTATTTATAAAATGTTTTAATACTCATCATTGCACTGAACGTAAAAAACTGCCTTCTTCGCTGATTAAAACAGATGGATGTTGCTCCAAGAAACACACTTTTAAAATTACCGTGTTTATTATATTTAGCGCAGATAAAAACCCAACCTGGTGTGTTTCTTTTTCGTGGGTTACAAGGGCTGATTTCTGTTTCAATCGATTCGGAATTTAGATCGCTATCACAGAGAAATGTGGAAGCTGCGTGCTCGTGACCTAACACCTGCGTTTGTAAATTTAAACGTAAATGCCATTTATCACGGGAGGATCTGTACGAATTTAGCGATGGAACCAAGGATGCAATTAATACTCACCAACGTCAACCAGCTAACTAAAGACATAGGCAAGCTGATTCGACTATATTGAATTAGGATGTCCCTGGAAAGAGGACAGAATCAGAATTAAGAAAAGAGAGTGCGCGGAGAAAAACAGTTTGAGGCAAAAAGTATAATAGAAGCACAACATGATATTAGGGACAAGAGTAGAAAAAGCAAAGAATAGGGAAAAAACTTTGAAAATGGAAAGAAAATAGAATCATACAGAAGAAACATGAAGAGAAACAGGTTAAAAAGAAAACAAAAATAACTGAAGGATGTAGTAGCGAAGATGAGATAAAATAATTAACTCGAGTAAAAGATTTTGTTTGGTCGGAATCAAGGAAGAGAAACGAATGGTACGAGCCCAGTGCATTATGTCTGTTAAGTGCGTCTGAGTTGCGAGATGCAGGTTTCCCGGATAAAAACTCGACCACCTCCATATGACCAGCTAACTCGCCTTCAATGGAAAACACCTTCATTAAATTACTAAAAAAGAGAGCCTAAAAAAGACATCATTTGGCGCAATAAATGAATAGGAATGGGAGAGATTATAATTCCATCCTTATTTCCTAGTAGAATGTTTAGAACCTTAGAAGACGGACTATAGAGCTTATGGGAATACCACCTTCGGCATCGAATTTGCCTTGGCTTGCACCTAAGACGTACTCTGCCAAGGAACCCTTATATTGCTTTTATTAGTGCTTTTAAGTTTCATTGGACTGGCCTGACAGCTGTTTCGAACTGATGATTCTCATCAGTTTAAGAGGACAAAACTCCTCTATATCTAAGGCAACTCCGATGAATAGGGGGTTTCATAAGCTCTCCCTTATTTTACGTTCTTGTCTTAGATGTGACTCCAATCCAGGTCTTACCAAGCGAATCTTCTACACCGACTGAGCCAAGGAAACTCAGAAAAAAAAGGAAGACAAAGTAAAATTTTATTCGTTTCTTCTTATCTCTGATGAGCGATAAGGAGAAAGCAAAAAGGACACAGAAATATATGGAAAGAAAGAGAGAAAACTTTGTAAAAAAATCCCAACCGCATGTCGTAAATAAGAAAGTAGTTTTATGGACATTCCGCTATCAAACACTAAGAAATATTCTGAGAAAGACCGCATTCAGGGTTTCCCCTAATGCTGATGTTTATGTGGTCCCTTAAACGTGGGGACTATTTACAAATGGATTTTCCTCCAATGAAATTTCCCTTTTCTTTGGCCACATCATTCTCATCGAACGGGAAAAATTCTTTAACTCGTATTTCCATAAAATTCTCCTAAGAAAACGCTCGTCGTACACTAATAACTGCTCTCGACTATCTGCACGAACCACACACACACACACACACACACACACATACTTATCTGAGACCACGAGGCCGTCCCGCCCCTCATCCACGCAGACGTTCAAATAAAAATGGATAGAAATAGTTTGGGCAACGGGGCGTTGTTGCACGCACCACAGTTTGATGTATAGTTAGGAAGAGAGAGCGCACGTGATAATGTGTGCAACGAGAGATAAAAACGGGGGTCGGCACTAATTTATTCGCCACCATTTCAAATCTCGAAGGCTCTAAATTGTGTATAAGATTTCCACAGATACTCGGGAACTTTGTTCGAAGGATTATGGAGAAGCACGAAATCATCTCTCTCTCTCTCTCTCTCTCTCTCTCTTTCTCTCTCTTTCTCTCTAAGTGTTTAACTTTTAAAAGAATTATATACAGTAATTTCTTGAATCCTCCATTTTTATGTTTTATCTACTTTTGTTAGATCGTATGTGTCTTATATCTTTGAGCTAGTCACATGTCTATTGTACAAACTCATTTTTTTGTTTTAAATTTGTTAAGCCTGGAAATATTCTTCTTTGTAAGATACACGGCATTGATATCGTTAGCGAGCATATTGTTCTTTTAAGTAACATGATTTTAAAAAACGTTGTGAAAAGCAACAATTAAAATGTAATTGAAAACAACAATACTAAACTTTCTTTTCATTCTTCGAAGATAAATAGCAACTATAGGGGATTGCTAAACAGTAATGATATTTTAACATAGGCCCAGTGAACTAACCAAAACCGACGTTAGCATCCACTACTACTACTGGAAGTAGTATAGTAGTAGAGACTAACGTCGTAATGATAATAATTGGACCCCAATTTATTTACATTTTGATAACTACGTCTTACTTTTTAATTATATATTTCCAATTAGTTGTCTTCGACCTTTTAAGACTACATTTGGTAACTAGGTTTCATTCTTAGATTACAGTGTTGTCAATCAGAGCCTTCTTTAATTAATTTTTTGTATCAGTGATTTTTTTAATTAATTTTTTGCAAGTAACCATCCATTTTTATCATTCGACATTGCAGTAATTAAATTTTAGTAAATTAGCACATATTTTTACAACAAAAATAGCTAATCGGTATTTTCTTATAAGTAAATTTTAGTAAAGAGGCCCGTTTTTATGTGGCGTCTGAGGAAAAATGTCCAAACACATTCATTCCTAGCGTTTTTCTAGATTTAATTCGTTCCACTAGTTTATTCCAAATACTCAACGATAATCGATTGCAACGTATAACAACAGTGTGCCCAAATGGCATTGAATAGTTCGATATATTCGTTTCCCCATAATGAACGCATTCCCCCACCCCGAAATTTTCTCCCCCTCACCCCTCCTCTCCAAATTAGTTTGGCATAATCCTAAAAGCGCCTTTTGTTAACGATCGCTATCATAATTTATTTAAGTTCGACAACACTTCTGTTTGTTCGTACAACTTCATGCACGAGACTAAGTACCCTTTCAGAATAAACAAATCGAAAAGCAAACAGGGGCCAGCAAGAAAGTAAATAAACATTTCCATCATACTTGCACACACACACACACACTATTTCGATCAGTCTGCGACTAGTTGAAATTACAGTGGACCTTCACTGGGCTGCTGCTGCTTAGTTTATCGAGCGGTTCTATACCGGAATTACTCGTTCCCCCAAATGAACAACTCCTTTAGCTAATAACATGTTGCCACACTCTTATTGTTCGTGTTGTTGCGTTTCCCGTCTTGATATGTTGCCCATGGCGGTGGTAATCCCAACATCTGGTCTCGCATCGCGTATTTGTTATGCCCACGGAATTTCGATTGGGTTTAAAATATGTAGGATGATTTAACAAAAGAGACTTAGCGAGTGGTGTTTATCACAGAATGCTATCATACCTTGGTGCTTATTACGTTGCATTGCGTGCTACTACATGTAATTTTATCCTGTGTTTAATAGCATTTAGGTCCGGTTACTATATATATATCCAGAAAGTCAGTCACTAAAGACTATTAATATTTGTTATTTTCATGATGTTATAAACCTTTTTGCTGTATCATCTTGAGTGCTGTTAAACCCTAAACGATTAAAAAAAAAAAAGAAAAAAGAGAGCGCTATACTAGCAATTGTTGAAAACAACAATGGAGCCAGAGTATTGTTAGAAAATGTACGACTTTAAAGTTGGTGTTGACAACAATAGATCCAAATATTGTTGAAAAAGTAATGACAAATATCAGGATTTAAAGCAATTGTTGAAAACAACAATGATTCTAGCCTACTGTTAAAAATAGACTATTTGACAATAGTGTCTTTTCACAATACTAAAATACTGTTCGAATCAGTAACGAAACTTTCTTTTTTGGAAGAAAAGAATAAAGAATATTTATAGCAATGATAGGTGTACGACATGGACACAATAAAGAAGTCCTCTGGTAATTCAATTCGTCTCTTTCAACTTTTAAGAGCATTCCGGCTAAGACTGAAAATAAATTTCTAAGGTAAAGGTTTTAATACATTCTGTACTTTGTGCGTTTTATTCTTAAATATTTAAATTGATTTTTAAAAAACCTAAGCGTATCAATAAGAACAAACATTCATTCTATATTTACTGTATGAGCGACACCTGCATTTCATACGAAAACTATGATATTCCAAAAGTACTCATACGTGGCAATAAAAAGGAGCCATGCAAGCCTAACTTTTGATCATCTTTGCGGTCATGTTCGAATCAGTTCCTTGGTCTTATATATCACACTGATTCTAACAGTCTTTCACTTTTTTTAAAGCAAGGAATGAAGTATTATTTTCAGATATAGCAGCTGATTTTCGTGCTACATTTCTTTGATTTAATGAGGTATTCAAAGTTTGTTCATTTCGGGAAGAATTTAACTCTGAGAAAGAGCCGTAGGGAACCATGCACGCGCGCGTGCGTAAGAACGCTTACAAGCAACTTGCTTAGCGAGAAACTGTTGTGAAGGCAGAATGAACCGGAGCATTGTTATGGTGAAGACAGTCTCCACTTCATCAGCCACTTCTTTAGAAGCGGTTTTTTTTTTCTTAAAGATATCTCTGAGAGCGAAAGAGGAACGCATTTGTGTCACATAATCCCTTCTTCATTAAAAAAAAATCAACGTGACTCTGGTCTTCAAGCGAACTTCTTGACAACTTTGAAATCTCGAAATGCACGCAAAAATATTATCGTCCGACGTTATTGTTGCTTCTTGAAATTATGGTCAAAGTAAGAGTCCACTGCATTAGCTCTACTAACTGAATTTGTTTTTCCGTTTTTGCGCATTGAAACATCCGAGTGTTTGGAAGCAATTAATTGGACATGCCCTTACTGAACATGTCATTTCTTGCATGCCAGACAGGATTCGAACCAACCCACGTCTATCCAACCAAAGCACAAACATCATTACGACCGAATTACTTTGGCTCAATGAACAATGCCAAGATAGCTCAACATTCATAGCACGAATCCGAGATCAATTAACTCACATTTTAAATGTTAAATAAAGACAGCATTGGTGGTGCTATTAATGAGTGCTAAAGAGCATGCATGCACGTATATGCAAATGATCGTTTTTCTTGGTTAAATGAATTGCGATATATAAAAGATTATGAAATGGAGAGAGAGATGATATTCCCCAAAAGAAACAAAAAACCCTTAGGGGATTGTTATTAAATTCACGAACTATTTCATGGTATTGATTTCATCGAATATCACAAAATCTGCAATGTTGCAGGTAGATACGCTGCTATTCACGTGCATCATGTCAGTACCTTATAAAAAGTGATTTACATCTTCAGCGATGGGTGACAAATGATCCAATTTCTTTTTGATCAGGTAAAGAAAAAGCTGAGTAGCTTATTTTCGGGTCGATCGTAAATTACACAGTCAGTTAGTGATGAGGCCCTCAGTAAGTAACTTATAGCAAGCACTTTGTCTTGCCACTTGACACAATGTTACCTGGAATATGACGATCTATCCGGGCACAATTTTCTCTCGTAGCTACCTAATTATCGTCCTAGTGAGTGTGGGGAATCGGTACGCAAGATCAATAATAATGACCACTACTTTCGGTTATTAACACCGATGGACGATAGAGAGCGCCACAGTCTGTCCATATGTTCTCCATTTGCAGACTGTAATATAATCAAACATCAAAAATATTCAGTCCATTTTAGTTGCATGCAACAACCGAATTAGGAAATTGGTAAATATTTTAGGAAGTAAAGCATGCGTCTTAAACTCTTTTTGCCCTTTCTCAATACCTATTCTTTAAGGAAACAAAACACTGTTCGGAAATTGACGACAGCTGACTGTGGTTGACCGGTGTTATGAATGGTTCCCCAAATGCAACATTTTTCATTCGATGGAGTCCGCGTATCCTCATAAACATCTGTTTTCTGGCGTTGCGTTTTGGATAAAACTGATAGATTGGCGTTGTTATCTACTTGCATTCCGTTTACCAGTTCACCTTTAATTCCTAATAAATCTGTCGTGATTGTTATGTTGAGCTGTTTGTCATTGTCAAACGCTGAGATTTGCCGTATGTCCTGTCAGCGAGTCTACACTTTGCTGTATTAAATATATGTATTGCGGTGTTTATTTCGTGCGACTTCAAATCCGAGAGAACTACAACGTGAAGGATGCCTTTCTCGAACCATTGAGTTGCATTTAATAATTGTCTTGTGTTTCCTGGTATGGAATAACTTACCAGCTGAGGTTAATTCTTTATCTGTGTATCCGTTGTTTCGTCATTATTTCTTGCTACATGAATTATCGCACGCAAGCAGGTTTAAAGCATTCTTAAAAATGACGATGCATTTAATAATAGTAACTATTTGTTAAAAGTAACAATAATTTCAAGTATTAAAATAACAATATCAAATATAGTGTTCAAAGTAACAATTAATTTAGAGCATTATTTAAAATAACAGCAAACCCATTAAAAGCAATAATGATTTTTATGCATTGTTTTAAATAACAGGCTATCGAACAATGCAGTGGGAAAAAACAATGGGTTTAAAACTTTCAAAACCAACCTAATAAATGGGTAAATCTACGAGTTTCTCTTGTTTTTACAAAGGTCAATGGCATGTCTTTAGGTGAAGGGAGGCGTATACTGATCATTACACTGATCTTATCAATATTCAAACTGATGTCTGTTATTGATTTTGCAATACTTCGCAGTTTAAGAAGTTGGTACATGGGAAAAAAATAACTCGAGGAACACTATTTTAGAACATTGCTTAATATAACGCAGAGTTTAGATTTGCTGTTGCTGCTTAAGCGACTGTTGGCTTTGCAGGGCCAGAAATGTTTTCGGTGTTTCACTTCTGCAGTCGTCAAGAAGAAAGGAATGAATAGACTTTATTGAACTCAGCGCGCCAGAGAAGCTGACTACCCAACGGTAAAATAGTTCGTTTTTTTTTTCTTCGTTTCTCTCTTATTTTTCTATTACACGGGTTAAGATATTCCAACTGCATAAGATATTAGGCTTACTTAAGAAGGCTTAATTGTTAATTATTGCCTTTGATGTTAAGGGAGGGGGGGGGACTGTGTCGAGAAATCAAAAGAAGTTTTATGATTTTTCAGGAAGTGAGAAAGTAGAACATTTAGATTTTTAAACTCCTGCCTCTTTTGTTTCTATGCAATAATATTAGCCTGTCGGTAGATCCTTTTACGGGTATTTTGATTAAATTATTATTTAATCAAAATATTTAATCTTATTATTTTCTGAATTTAGGGACACAAAACACACGTGTTGAAAAGATTATTTTACTGATTAATAATAAAATAATAACTTGACGTTTCGACCCCTGTATTGAGGCCATCATCAGAAGGATACATGTGTATACGAACCACGTTACATGCTGTTGCACTCTATACAGGTAAATTACATCTACGTTGTTAACTAATCTTTTTCCTTAGCCTGCCCTCTAGTGATTAAAAAAAAACTACAGTAAACTTTGCTAACGTCCTCACGTACAAAGATTCTTCTGGAATTATACAGTTTATATTGTTATATTACGATTATCTTCTGGATTTGTACAGTAAGGTTGCTATTGAATGTTCAGGAAAAAAAAACACTTCACCAAGTAAGTTTTCTTGTATTGAGATTTTTCTTTGTAGTTGCTATGAAGGTTGCAGATGGGTCCTCCACATTCTTGGAATGGTTAGACGATCATTTTTATTCAGATTCGGATCATGTTTGAGCATTTCACATGCTTCCTTGAATTTCTGCTCGAACCAGGTTTTGGTGCGGTGTAGGGACTTCGTACCTTTCCAATCAATTCTGTGGTATGTTTGGAGTGTGGTCAGAAAGGCCGGTTTTTCCAAAATGGAGATATTTTATGTGTCGTTTGTGTTCATCCTTCCTGTTTGAGATGGTTCGCCCTGTTTCCCCCTATGTATGGTATGTTACATGTGCATTGTATTTTGTAAACCCCTGGGCGGGCTAGGTGTGGCAGAGGATCCTTGGAAGAACTGAGCAGGTGTCTTAATTTTGTCGGGGATTTAAAGGTGGTTTTGATGTTGTATTTGTGTAGTGTTCTGTCTATTTTTTCGGAAATGCCTCTAACATATGGTATAGCAATAGCATTCTTGAAATCTTTTTTTTGTTATTAGCGGTATCTTTGTAGAGGGTCTTGTGAATGGTTTTTATACTGTATCCATTCTTTATAAAGGTATGTTTGATGGTCTCATATTCATGGTTAAGAGCTTGTTCATTTGAACAAATAGTTTGAGCTCTGTGTTTAAGGGTGCTTATGACCCCTAGACCCCTACAAAACAGACACACCATTACGTCCAATTGTGGAAGGAATCGACAGCCCGAATTACCACTTAGCCAAAACATTAGCGGCCACACTCAAGGAATTGGTTGGTCATTCCCCTTCCTACATAAAAAATACACAACATTTCATAAACAAAATTAAAAACATTACACTCAACGACCAAGATCTATTAGTCAGCTTTGACATAACTTCCCTTTTCACCAATGTCCCAGATACTATCTTGATCTTACAGAACATATTTCCACGCGACATCATGGCCCTCTTTTCCCACGTATTCCGCTCCGGATATTTCGTGTGGCAAAACAATTTTTACCTTCAAAAAGAGGGTACAGCCATGGGCTTACCATTTCCCCCCCTCCCAATAGCGAACTTTTATATGGAAGACTTTGAGCAACGAACTCTAGAGTCGGCTTGCCTAAAGCCCAAAATTTGGCTCAGATACGTCAACGATATTTTCGCTATTTGGCCCCACAGCCGCGAAGCACTAAATACATTCCTTAGCCACCTGAACAAACAACACAAACGCATCCAATTCACATTGAAATAGAAAATAAAAACAACTCTTCGTTCCTAGACATACTTCTTCCTTCAGGCTGTCTCTCCTTCTCAGTTTACCGCAAACCTACACACACAGGCCAGTACATACACAAACTATTTGTTCAAATGAACAAGCTCTTAACCATGAATATGAGACCATCAAACATACCTTTATAAAGAATGGATACAGTATAAAAACCATTCACAAGACCCTCCACAAAGATACCGCTAATAACAAAAAAAAGATTTCAAGAATGCTATTGCTATACTATATGTTAGAGGCATTTCCGAAAAAATAGACAGAACACTACACAAATACAACATCAAAACCACCTTTAAATCCCCGACAAAATTAAGACACCTGCTCAGTTCTTCCAAGGATCCTCTGCCACACCTAGCCCGCCCAGGGGTTTACAAAATACAATGCACATGTAACATACCATACATAGGGGAAACAGGGCGAACCATCCCAAACAGGAAGGATGAACACAAACGACACATAAAATACCTCCATTTTGGAAAACCGGCCTTTCTGACCACGCACTCCAAACATACCACAGAATTGATTGGAAAGGTACGAAGTCCCTACACCGCACCAAAATCAGGTTCGAACGGAAATTCAAGGAAGCATGTGAAATGCTCAAACATGATCCGAATCTGAATAAAAATGATGGTCTAACCATTCCAAGAATGTGGAGGACCCATCTGCAACCTTCATAGCAACCACAAAGAAAATCTCAATACAAGAAGACTTGGTGAAGTGGTTTATTTTATCACTAGAGGGCAGGCTGAGAAAAAAGATTAGTTAACAACGTAGATGTAATTTACCCGTATAGAGTGCACCAGCATGTAGCTTGGTTTGTATAACATGTATCCTTCATGATGACCACGATACAGGGGTCGAAACGTCAAATTATTATTAATCAGTAAAATAATCTTTTCAACACGTGTGTTTTGTGTCCCTAAATTCATAAATATGAATGCTGATCACCGTGCAACCTTAAAAGAAAGAGTTATTATTTTCTGATGCACTGATTTTTTTTTATTTTTAATATAAGTTACTTAGAGCCTGTGTAGCTCAGTGGTTGTGGCGTTTACATACCACAGCGCTTGGCAGCACGAAGGAAGACTTGGTTTCGAGTCTAGTCGGCGACTAGAGGAAATTTTTCTAAGCCTTTTTTCGACCGGTTCCCGAGTTAGTCGATCTCTGGCACGGGCAAGCGGGTTTTTCCTCCCGGAAACTCGGGTTTTTCGTCCTGTAAACTCAAGAAAATCGACCGTAGAACCCATATTATTTCAGACATTAAATATATTGTGTTAGGGACTACGAGATGGCGGCACATTTGAGCCGTCTCTCATCCCTGTGTACCGCTTAATTAGTGATAGCCTTGGGCCATCTATCTCTGATTGGTGCCAGTGGAGATTGAACTGCCCACTCAGTCTCCAAAAGTTAGACAGGGCTAAATGGCCTCGCCTACTCCCCGTATCCGGGAATAAAAAGGCGTTAGCTGATTTTTTTTTTTTTAAATATAAGTTACTTTTGGCCAAAAGAAAACACTTCACTTCTGAAACAGTTGGATTTGAAATCCAGAAATTTCTCCGATGTTCAGGAGAATAATACAGGCGCTTTACGAAGACATATTTTCAAATGAGTGGTGCTCTACGTATGGAACATCAACACCAATCAAATCCTAAAGGGAAAAAAAGAACTTTAAGTACAAAATTTAAAAACTGGTACTGAAAGTACATTTTAGAGTACTTTTCTCAACATTGATGCTCTCCAAAGTACTGTAAAATGTATTTTAAGTTTTCAAAAGTACTTAAAGTTCTTTTCCCCACCCTTCCGGATCTGATTATTGTTGATATTCCATACGTAGAGCACCACTCATTTGAAAATATCATCATTTTCTTCTCAAATCTCTCCCCTCCCCTGATTGTCTGCTGAACACTCAGCGGGAAGATGTTGTTCATGAGATGAAAAGACGTAGCTATCCACTCAGGACGCATCTAGTAAGTAGTAACTATTCTTATTCTACATTATTTTATTTTATCCAAAGAAAAGTAGCTATTCTGCCTGCCTTAATAATGACGGTGTACCGGGCAAATACATTCAAGTCCATCATGCATATTTTCATAATCGGATTACGTGAAAAATACTTCGCTTTAAAAAATCGAAAATTATTTTCTAATTTTTAAAAAAAAAAAATATTGATTTTAAAAAATCTATTGGATCATCCTATGAATGAAGAACCTGAGGGAGGATATCAAACCAGCTACTATGAAGAACAATTTTTTTCACCTTTAATCATCAGCACAACTAATGAATCCATGAATCCGAATATTTCATTTTGTTTGCTCCTTAATTCTTAATCCTGTGGATCGTTTAGTTCCACCTTTCTCCGAACTGTGTTTGTGTTTCACAGTTTGTCAGACACGATAAAACTCCCAATTCGTTTCCGTCCTGCTATTGATCCACCCCCCAAACGACCCGCACTTTCCAGAGGAAGTAATTTGCATAAATTCACCTCGCTAAGTTCGTCCCCTAATGTGAACAGACGTGACGTCATAAGTGATTAAAGGGAATCCTTCTGAAAGAAAGACAGGAACCGTTGCACGCATAGGGAAAAAAAAATTCCTCGATCCGAAATTACTCTAACGGCAGCCCTTCAGAAACTATCGAGTCGTAGATCACCGTCACTTGACGGGCGTGAAAGTCGGGGGATGAGGGGGGGGGGATGGAGGAGAATTTCGTACGCGGAAGAACCATTGTCAGACGTGCATCTTGACAGCTTTTCATAAAACTATCGATACCAATCCTGCAGAAGGGAGAGATAATCGCACGTGAACGAAGAACGTACACTTTAGAGATTAAGCAAGCATGCGGATAGGTAAGAATGGGAGAAGCAAGAGGGCGGTTTATGAACGACAATATTAAGAGGTGTGTCGAAAATAAATAACGAATCGTTTCTTGAATCCGAATCAAAAGTCGGTTTCCCGTCTTGATGAGGTTCTTGAGTTCTCATTCTGTTCGTCGGAGGATTAGTGTACAATCAGTGGTTGGCACGCGCACTGATGTTGCATGTTTATAATTACAAGTGTAAGCAGGGTCATGCATGCATTACGAAGAGGTGTTGTGGATTCTCTTTTCAACACTGAGAAGAGGAAGAATAAGAACGGCTTTCTTGAAAATATCTTTTAAGAAATTCCAATCCTTCGGTACCACTGATGACAAATCTATACTTTGGTAATTCGCAATGCCTCCTTCCCTTTTACCTTCGGAATTATCGACCAAACAGCTGTCAGATAGGTGATAAATATTGGAAAAGATTGGCTCTAACATCAGCCTCTAGTGCCAATGATACACATTCGTTTTGGTGGTATCCAGAAAGGGAACATTTTATGGAAAAACGATGTTGCGAGTGTCAAATTAAAAGCATATCTTGCTGCGACTCTCCTTTTATATTCCTTCGGTACTTTGTTCCCCCCCCCCTCGCCCTTCCTAGATATGTTGATCTGAGAAACGGATAGTGCGTAGATGGTCGTATTTAATTTGGTTTAAAATACCACAAGATAAGAAAGAAACAAAAAAATTATTATAGCCTATTTTTTCTCTCTCTATCCTGCAGAAATATTTATCAGTGAAATATTTATGACTACACATGCACATGTCATGGTTATGATTTGCCACCAGGTGGCAGTCGGCAATTGCAAAAAAGATGTGTCGATCGCATTTTAAAAGGTTGTGGTTGTTGGTAAGTGCAGACAAAGCAACTTAGGTTATGACTCCACTGTATATTGTTTATTCGTAAACTGCATGTGTCATTTTACCTGTTCTGAGTGGTGAAAAAAAAAGCCTTCCACTTCCGTATCTGACAGCTAATTCACTTCCAGATGAAAAAAAAACCGCTTATACAGTTTTTTTACTGAAATAAAGAGCCAAAATGCTTCACTTCGGAGATGCAAAATTTCTAAAAATTAAGTGGATATTAAATCCAGCATTATTTCAAAGCCGAAAACAGAAACTATAAAAGTTTCGTATGAAATTTGACCAGAGAGTTTATGGGAATACACTCGCCAGAATTTACAAGTTCTCCTACAAGGTCCGGCTAGGGCAACTCGTAAATGCTTAAGATTTCGGGGGATTTTGCCTTGAGAGAGCATTTTGAGTCTCCGGGGAAAGTGTTTTCAGGCGTCGCCCGTGGGGAGCCTTGTCGATGGATGCTTTTCCCTGGAATATGAGCGGTTCTGCTCAGCGGTAGGGTGAGCCTGTCACTGAGTGGAACCAACGCCGAGCTGGACGATCTTTCGGTCACTCGTAATGAGTGGTCCGGGGAATCGCCTAATTTTTAGAAAGACCCTTTACTTAAACAGTGGTCTCTGACGAAAACCAACCAGTTTGAAACAGCTGTCAGGCCAGTGAAACTTTATCAAAATGGACCAATAGGAGGCGAATATATGGACGCTGTCATAGCGTGCATGTCTCCCATAAGGTCCGGCTAGGCAACTTGTAAATACAGGCGAGTGTATTCCCGTAGGGTCTCTGGTCAAATTTACTACGAAACTTTTATAGTTTGAAATAATGCTGGATTTAATATTCACTTAATTCTTATACAGTTTCTTTGCATTCTAGACGGGATTATTCGAACTCATGTCTTTCTAACCGGAGAACGTTGTCGATATATGGATTGAGATACGAAATTTCCGCTATTTAAAAAAAAAAAGAAAGGCGATATCGGAATTGTTCATAACATTACTATGGTTTCACTGAAATGTACTAGCACCCACTTCCACTATTTAGGAATTATTATTATGACAACAGGAATTACCATAATAATTCATAGAAATACTGCTATCTTATCAACTAGAAGAAAAAAAACCAACAGAAGAATACCTTGAAGGTTTACGATCGTTGTAAACACTGACGAAGTTCTATTCTGTTCTCTGGTTAAAGTGACACTCGAAGTTATGCTATGAGCACGAAGTATAACTTACATGCTGAACGTAGTTTATGGACAGAGAAGCGATTCGGTCGAAAACCAACGCGAAGTATAAAAAATGCATCAATCGATGAACTACTCTGATTACCAACTGATTACGTTCTTCATAACCATCAGTCTGCATTGTCGTCATGTTTCGGTGTCTGCATGTATTTCTATCAATCCATTGTTGCTTCGCAATACTGAGGCTCGCTGGATTTACCCTCTACCTTTTTTGTTTTTCTTTTTCAGGATTATCCGGTTACTGAAGACGGAGTGAATTATTTCACGATGTTCCTTGAAAAAGGATAGGCTTATCTACAAAATGCATCCGAGAAAGGTTATTTTGGAAGAGGGGAATGCTATCTCTAATCATATTCATTGTAGACTCAGTTACTGATGTTGTCAATCGCGGTAACTTAACAACGATGGGTAGTTGGCTACAATGTATTTAGTTCAGAGGAACTTGGTGTCCTGCTGGACAGCATCTCGAATACCTTTAGATTGTATATGTATTCATGTAAGGAAATTATGCAAACATACTGTATTTTTTCACATTTTTCATATCACTTCATCTAATTTTGTGGTTATTTAAGACAAATCATTCTATCAGCTTATCTCTTATTTCACTTGCATTCCGTGTTAACTAAAATCTCTTAATTGTTAAGAATATAAGAAACAAAGCAACAGAATAGCCTATTTGGATAATAATATCGAGAGCCTTCTTTCTGATCTCACTTTACCAGAGTAGCAATAGCAATGGCATCCGTCTAACGATAAGCTGCTTGTTTCCATGCGGAACTGGACTGGATGGAATTCCCACAGAGGCAACTTACCAAGATGAGCGCATGCTGTTTCTCTTGGGGTTTTGTTCTTCTTGGAAGGAGAAAGATCCTGGTTTCTATGAGAAAACTATATCAACTCCGAAATGTCGAGTTTTGCCTTGTTTTTCTTCCATCCCGAGAAACATTCAACCCAGACAAAATAAACACGCCTCCTGGCTCTAATTGTGTGGGTAAAATATAAATATCAAATCTACTTGAAATTACTTTTCGTGTGTTAATAAAATACGTATTAGGCACTCAATTCATTAAGGATTGCAAGAAAAAGGAAAATGAATGCCTTGCCAAAAAATATAGATCATCTTAACAAAACTTTATCGAGATTACACTCAACTCTGAAAGTTTTTAACACACACACACACACACACACACACACACACACACACACACACACACACACACACACACACACACACACACACACACACACACACACACACACACACACAGAGAGAGAGAGAGAGAGAGAGAGAGCATGTAATACTAGTGCTTGTAACATGTCACAGACGATGGATTAAATTACTATTTAAAAGACTTCAACTGAAATTTCCGACTCATTAGCGAAGAAGGATGAAATATAACACTCTGGCTTGGGATCCAGCTAATTTAACTTGGACGTTATAAGTCACTTAAGATACTATTTCATTATTGCGAGAAAAACACTGTTCACTTAAGCTTCTCAAGTAATAATTTCATGGACAGTTGGTACTCTTTCTTATCAGCGAAAGACTATAAACGCCGTATAAGAGATAAACCGTAAAACGTGAGAATTCCAGGCATCTATGATATGTCACAGTACTGGCAATTTATCTTCCCATTCTGGGATGAACAAACAGCGATAAAACTTCGGTAAGCCCCAGCATCAGCATACTAAATTTGCCAAGAAATCTCGTCGAAAATCTAATACATCCATCAGTATAATAAAGGCGAGTAAAAATCATTAATTCTTACGACTTAATTAAAAGAGAGCTCACTCCACACAGTTGGTCACTTTAGGAATAGACCGCATTTTGAATTTAAGAAATAAAAAAATTAAAAAAAAAAGAATCCGCTAACGCCTTTTATTCCCTTGATGTAATAAAACGTCAACTTTTTTGAAGACAGTATTTATAGATGTTCTTCACTTATTGTAGACAATGTACCCTTCCGCATCAAAAACGAGTACTCCAGTTAAAGAAGTGCAAGGGAAAAGCATTCGTATGCAAGCAACGTACATGAACTTATCTAGATTATGAGTAACAAGATTCTTACTTTTTATGCGCTATTACCACGTAATGTTATTCCCTCTGTTAGTTGTAATTTAAATACTGTATCTGCATAAATGCACGAATCTGTGCATAAAAGAGAGCTTTTACTACATTTCACTTTAAAATGTAGCCTTCTTTCATTTCTTTCTTAATCTATAGTAAATATAAATGTAAAATATCTTGGTAATGGCAATGTTATTTTTTGCTTCTGTTTGATATATATTTCTGTCATATGTAGCACACGTGATCCGATTCAAAACCTGAGCAGTGCGCATGAATATATTGTGTCCCAGCGTATTTTCAGATATTAAAATTTAATTCTACTTATTATTAACATATGATTCTGATTCTTAATAAATAAGTAGTAAATCGGTAATATTTTTTTCAGTAATTTAATTATATACACGAAAATGTGATTATTGTATCAGTAATTAAGAATGGTGAAGTTAGTTTAGCCAAAACTTAACGCAATCAAAACTTCCGAAATCATTGGGTTTAAAATCAGTAAAATTAAGTCAAGATATTTACGATTAGATTGCATTTATTTCTTATATAAATTACTTACATTTTCGAATAGCTTTCAAACGTTTATCAAATATTTAATTATCTTCTAAATTTAAACCTTTTAACGAACACAGCAATTCACAACATGGCGCACTATCAATTAAACACATAAATCGTTTGGTTGTCGGCAAACAATAACAGCGCCCTCTCACAAAAGTAGTTGTGAAAAATACGAGAAATTTATTGAAGAAAAAAAAAAGATTATTAATACTTAATAACTCCTTACACGAGTCTTGCTTTCTTACCTTTGGACGTATTTTTTATTTCAGAATTCATTCTGTATGGTATCTTATGGATTTCTTTTTTTTTTCCCTCCTTCTTTTATTTTCATTTTTATTTTTTTTATTTCTTTCGATCTTTAGTTTTATATGAAAAAAAAATCAATTTTATGAAAGATTTTCGTGTTTCGTTCATTTCATCCGGGTTATTAACTTCATCGAGTACCACTTTATTGTGCAGTTTCTTGATGGCAATCTAAGTTGGACTCCTCTCTGCTCATTGCCTGGCAATCTGTTATCCTCACACAGTAATCTCTTATCTATACATGCTAATCTCTTGTCTATATGAAGGGATCGATTAGGAAACTGCGCATATTTAATGCCATCGATTGCCAGACTCCTGTTGTAGCTTAGTTCGTGACATTGCAGCCATTCTCTGCTCACTCAGAGATAAATTCAGAACTAACATCGGTCCACAACACCACGATTATGTTTACAGTTTTTTTTTTATGATGAAAATAACTGGACATTCTTTTGCATTATTAAACAGCATATTTTAACTATTGATTATTTCCAACAAAAATTAAATTTATCTTGAAACCTTATTTCCATCTTTATTTCGGAAAATAAAACGTGTTTTCATTTATTCAAGGAAAATTAGAACCACTTTAATAATCAGGTTTACTTTTTAAAAAAACTCTGAACTGGGCATGCGCAGTATAAAAGTTACTGTATAAGATCTGTTCATGTGAAAATTTTTCTGAATATCAACAGAGCCGGAGAAATGCATTCAAATTTATAAATGCTTTTATAAAGAATTCTTTTATGGATCATTTCACGTCTAGAATATTAGAAAACTAACCCTTTTATCCTGGATCATTTTTTGACAATATATTCTTTCTTTTGAAGAATATGCCACCATTTCCCCCACACGTTCGAATCACAACAATCACCTTTATTGAGATTTATTTGGGTTTTCATGACTCGAATGTTTCAAACTGTCAAAATCTAAAAACCAGAAGATGGTACACAAGTTTCAGCAGACTATGCAGCGATAAAAACCTAACTGGCTGTTCCGTAGAATGTTCGCTGTTGCCTTCGAAGTAGTTTCTTCGTCGCCTACCCATGTATGTACTAGTACCAGCGACTTTTTTTCCACCTCCGAATGCCTTAAGCTTTGCTTCTTAAACACACGATTACAATATTTCGGTCCCCATTTGTTTCCTCATAATAATCTTTACCATATTCACATATTGAACTACATTGAGAAATATTGTCTGTGCTACTCATAAAATGCAACTCGTGAATGAATTAGATTTTTTAGTTTGTATTCGTAATCCTCTTGTTTTTCTGGCATTTAGAAACTGTTCTATAAAACTATTTTAAGCATTTCCCAGATTTGTTTAACACTAATTTCCATGGAAGTCACATACAGTTTTAAACGTCTCGTTATCTTTTTGCAATTCAGTGAGAAAACTGTCTAAATCAATCTTTGTATTATAGAGGAGTTAAATCATCCCGGAACCCTACTCTCGAGACCAGTATATCTTGTTAATGACTACTTGCTCTTACACGCTACAACAAGCCTTTAATTTAAATAAGCAGTTGATAGTCTTACACTGGAAGGTGAAAATAATCTTCTCAAGAGGAGTATCTTGCTCCTAAGATATCCTTGAAGCATTTAACGTGTGTCCACACGTATTTTACTAAGTTTCACACAAATTGTAATCCACCTGCAATTACGTCTTGGTTTTTAAGCACTGAACTTCTGAAATGTTCTAAAAGTATTTGAGAATATTTTGGTCAACCATTCTTAAAGCAAAATATATATTGCTTACCTATTTATTGTATAAACAATATTCATTGCTAAAATAATGATACAATAGTATATCTAAATTTATTAGTTATGAGTTCCTGAATAAACTGAGTAAGAAATAAAAATAAGTAATATAAAAAGTTATTATGACCTCCATAGCTCAGTGAATAACGATGATGTCATTTGGTTGGAAAGATCTAGTTCGAATGTAGTCTAGGACTTGAAGAGCTCTTGAAAATGTCTTTTCAACTGAAGGTGAGATTACATATCTCATACGGAGGTGACAGGGCTTTCCTTCAGGAAACAAACCCAGTTTATTATCTTACAAAACAGACAACTCTGAAAAATACACGCAGTTGACAACCGTAGCAGAGTATGTAAATTGAATTAAGGGCCCTGTTATAGCATTAATTAGGTTTCAATGAAAAAATACTAACACGTAAAGAAGAAATAGCCTACCACGTGAAGGGAAGAGGAGGAAGACAATAAAAACAGCTTAAAAAGATTAAAATCAAACTGACATTTTATAGTTGATATTTCAAACTTGAATTGCATTTGAAATATATTTCACATTTAGTAGTTTTAAAGAAAACTCGAAAAACAAATTAAAGTTCAATATCAGATACTATTGAATATTTTTTGGTTTTAATTATATTTAAATCAAATATCTTTAAATTTTATTTGATTATTTAAATATTAACCTTAACCTAACCTAATATTAAACTATATCGAATTCAATAAAATGCATTTAACAAAAATTAATTTAGTTTTTAATTTATTAATTTTAAAAAAGTTTAAAAAAATTTTGATAACGAGTGCAGGAACATTCATAGCCGAGCAAGAACCAACCCACTACAAACTTCAGAAACCAAGGTTAGGTGCAATCATACTTAATTAAAGGAGAATTTATAGAGTTCTTAGAGAGTTGATGTCTTTCTTGGAGATGTAATCCAAGGCAATTATGCTGTTTCTCTCTTTCATTGATAACAATAGTTTGTCTGGCAGAATTTAAGCTACGTTTTACAAATGAAGTTGTAAATCTTCTGGAATTGGGGAAAACGAGGGTGGGTGGGGAGACAAAATAGTTGAATTCGTTTCCATTGTTAGATTTTTTTGTTCCGTGAAGAAATACGGACGGCTCACGGAAGACAAAGGAAATTTCATTTTCTGTTTTAGTCTTCAAGTGACAACAGACGTTTTTTCTATTTTATCGACAATTGTTTCACTTTTGTTTTTACATATTTCCGTTACAGTTAAACAAAAGATGTTATAAACACAAAAAAGATGTTTTTATTAGCTGTTCACGTATGCGTTGAAAAACGACGAAGAAGGGAAAAAAAAGTGACAGAAATAATTACATTGACAAAGAAAGCGCACAAGTCCATTAGCTGGAAGAGAATACAGCTACAATAAAAAAAAACTGACCATTTTTAATAAGGGATGCAAAACCTTCCTCTTTAATCAGTTTTTTTACGAGCTGTCTATTGTGTGTTTTAAGTAACGAACATCTTTACAAAGAGATTTTTTTCTTTTTGTTTTTTTTTCGTAACTGTCAGATAGAGAGAAAGAATCAATTAACACTGACCTTTTTAACTAAGAATCAATTATCTTACCCTCTCGCAAAGTACGATGTTTGGGTACGTAATGCATTAGGCGAATAGTACTATTTTTAATGCCAACGTTTATTCTTTTGATTCGTTCAGAAAAACTTTAAAATATCTCTTTTTATTAACATCTAAAATTCTATACGAAAACGCTATTTTTAAGGTTTTGAAAAAAAAGATGTATTAATCTAATTGATGGATGGGATTTAATTGGATGGAAAATCATCTCTTGATTTTTAATCTTGATGGAAAATCATCAAGCTGCCATTCTCCATTGATGATATTGAGATATTGATCTTGAGCTTCCATTCTCCATTGACATAATGATGAAGATAAAAAATTCATTGAGTTAGGTAGTGGCTCGTGCCAAGTTGCAGTTATTGTCTTAAACCTATGCTACATGAATGGCTTAATATTATGAATACTAATATATAAAATGCAAATTGCTGATGAACATCTGGTTTTATAAATAAAACATCGTCTATAAGCGCAGTTTATTTGCATACAAACGTTTCCCTTGCTGTAAAGAAATCACAGTGCTTATTATTTATTTGAATAACGTTGCTTTAAAACAAACATTCCCCTCTTTCCATTTCTTTCCTATGATGAATAGGAGTTGTCATGGTAACGTTTTGTAAAGATATAGGTAACTTCTAAACGATTGTAATCGAGCATTATAATAGATTGCCTTTGATATGCAGAATCTCATAGATCTCTCTCTTTCTTCAGATCCTTTGAAGAAATATGGAAAGAAAATGAAAGAAAAATTTATGTATTTTCCCTTTATTTGATTGTTTGTATAAATGAAGTCAGGGATATTCTAGACACAGTTGTATTTAAGAGATGAATTACATATTCCCACTTCCCGCTGTAAGTGCTTCGTGGTTGATTAGTACTTCTATTTAATCAATCACTTAAATTAATTGTTGGTAAACCTCCGTTTGGAAATTTAATAATATCTAACAATGAATTCTCTTGTCTTTAGTAAAGTTTAACAATGAACGTTGTAACCACTGGTGATACGCAACAATCAGTATTCTTGGTTGCATGGAAAGCTAACGCATGCGAGTTGGCCTTGCAAGTGCATGTTCTGCTATCTATGGCTAGAATAGTGTAATAATAGATGCGTGTTTTCACTCGTATGCGTGTGCGGGCGTGATGAAAATAACAAACCATTGCGAACTACAAAGGAATGTTCTCTTGAAAATTCAGCATCAATAATGAGATGGGCCTCTCTAAGGTAAAAACGCCTCTATTCGTAAGCACAACTAGTATCAACCTAAATATATTTTTTTAAAATCTTTTATAGCTTCAAAATGCGCACATCTTTCGGCATTCTCACGAAGAAGGGTGAAAGTGTTCTTCGTGGCGATTTGTTAAAGTCCGAGCTGTCGTGAGCCTCACTGCTCCATCTGACAGCCTCGGTCCGTAATCGTAATGATTGATTTCGTGGTGAGGGGGTGCTCACTTCCACTCGATGGTCGGGAAGCACCCATGTGACGTGCACTAATCCATTTCCACGACGGGACTACGTCAGGAACGCACACAAACCGCGATAAATGTGTGGGCACGTGTTGCGTGCTGCGTTCCACTTACGGAAGAACTGTCTTCTCGGCCTCCTTCTATTTCTTCTGTATTAGCTGGAAAACATCTTATTCTGAAAGAAAACTAGTTTTCAACTCTCTACCCCCCCCACCACCCCCTATCCACTCCTTTATCCCTCGCTTACTAATTCTGCTGACTACCCGAATCATCGACCAACCCATTAAAACAAAGGCCTCCATCGTATTGGAACGGATGCTAACGTTTGGCGATCAAATAGATGTGCTAAGCACTATGGAGAGCTGTTCTTGCTTCTTCCTCTTCCAATAATAGCTTAAGAACACCTAGAAGCGTGCGATCTAACATGCAAGATAACTTGGAGAATCTTGATTACCAACGCTGTGTGTCTTCTTTTAACCTAAACAGAGTTTATCAATTTTACCACTTCCCTGATGTATTAAAGCAAGTCGGATGCGAATAAATAAGTTGGATTTTATCCACCTAATTCATGCTATAATACAACAGGTTAATCTATCTCATAGTCTACTATATCTATCAAGGTATGTTCTATGGTTGGTTTGTCTGTTTTGACAATTTTGTTCCGAGTGTTTGGAAGGAAAATCCTTCTGCCATAATGTGAGATCGATTCATTCACCTTCAGATGAAAAGTCCACTCTTATAAAAGAGCTTTCCGACATCCTACACGTAATTTCAATGTTATTGCAACTAGAGAAGGTAGATCGTTGCTACCCACTATACTACATTGACACTAAACATGTATATCACATACAGTGGTGCACTCAGGATTTTTAACCTTTGGCGGGGGGGGGGGAAGTTGAGTAGAAGATTTGAGAATACGACCTATGACTGAACATCTGCAGTGATCGCCAATACATAACACCCGTGATCTCCTCTGGCCTGGCTCGTGCAAAGGAAGTAGCGCTCGGTCCCCCCGCGCACTACTTCGTTCGCCTTGCGTTCACAGCGGCCGTGATTCCCGAGGGCTATAGGGTATTCCCACCTTATGTGACCAGTAATTCATAAGTAGTATAGATATAGACGACACGACATAAATTTTAAAAAACGAATTATAATTAGAAAAAGATTTTTGGAAAATTTTCTAGTTTTTTTTTCCCTTTTTTTTGGGGGGGAGCTAGGGCCCCTTGGCTCCCTCCCACGGGTGCGCCACTGATTACATGTGTATATGTTAATTGCAATCCGATCAATACTATTATAGTCTAAATGCGTACTACAGTGATGCATGTTTACTTCTGCATTGCATAGGACTGATCTCAGCCTCTCAGTAATATGAGATACGGAAGAAAGAACAACTTTTCTTGATCCCCTTTTGCATTACGGTTTACTTTTGCCACTGAGCTAGCAATTTGACTAGCATTTAACTGATAAAGGTTCTTCACGTCATAGACAGCATTCTAACCGGGATCTTTCAACCAAAGGGACTCGTCTATACCAACTGAGCTGAGGAGGCTCTGTTTGAGTTTTACAAATGAATAATAACAAGCCATTCACTCTTTTTTTTTTTTCTTAAAGTGGAGCAAAAAAAATAAGAACCTCATTTGTCAGATTCAGTGCTCGAGACATATAATGTGATATTTTAATCTATTTATGCAGCTTTAAAGCTTAATTTCCTTCATTATATTGGTTTATTTGTTTTCAAATGAAATAAAAATTGTCATTTTTGGTTTCAGACAGATAACTTTCTTCTTTCTTGAGGAGATTTGGATCGTGAAACCGTAATTTGGATTGGGATCTTTCCATAGCACTTCCACAAAGATCTTCATAACATAAAAAAGCATAATGAATTGGAAATTGAAACTAAACTTTGCCGAAACTTGCTTTCTGCCCTTTGTTCATTGCTAGAAGCTTCAGGACCATCATGATTAGAACAACATAATCTCGTCATGCGACATGGCATGTGGTGACCTATATACGATCTAGTTTCTGAAATGTACGAGAGCAATGCCGACACAACCCGATCTATACATGCTGATGTGGAGATTATGGTGTATAAGCTGACACTACAAATTGCCGCCAGACTTCGTGAAGCACTTCTATGCGCCTCTCTCTCTCTCTCTCTCTCTCATTTGTCATTTATTCAATGACGTATTTTTATGTGAAGTTCATAAGAACCCCAAACCTTTAGTGGAGTCGTATTACAAAAATGGTTTCCATCAAGCCATTTTAACGAAAGATTTTCCATTGAAGTTTCACTTGTGTTTCTGTACTAGAAGTGCGTACACACGATGCCAACTCCAGACCGGACATACAAACACACGTGACCTGTGTGGACAGTGACGCACTGTGAAAAGATGGATTTCTAGAAAACTAGCGGACGGTGACAGATGATCATTTATTATCATTTTCTATGAAAACATAATTGATGATATTTATCCACAAGTGCACTCGAATAGCCAGGTAGTGAAACATTAGCAAAGTCGTCCCTCTCGTGCAAGACAGTGCGGACTCATCCATCACCGTACTGTGTGTGTAGTTCCCTTCATAACGAATGTCTAAAGAACTCTGACAATCCCCCCACCCCTTCACGTCTAACCCTTTATCGAGAGGATTTATATCATACTTCAACATTTATTTACGTGGTCAGCGGAACCATTAGTAATTTCTTCGGGTTCTTAGGACAAACAAAAATTCCCCACTCCTCAGTCATCGAAAGTTTTATTATTTTGAGAATATTAACCGGAACCTAAAAAAAATTGGGTGTTTTATGGAGGTACAAACTTTTATTCAATAGATAATAATGGTGCCAAGTACGTTATGTTTTCCCTATAGATATCCTTTCCTCCATCTGTTGGATATTTCTTGCGTGCTCTTATGTAATCTCCGAGACGGAACAAGCGGGCTTTCCTGCTCATCGTAGATATGGCCGCCCAATTTCAGTAGAGCGAGTTTTTTTTTTCAATATCTAATTAGTGCCGAAATGTTGTTCAGAACTATTTGAACTCATTTAATGTACCTGGATTTAGCTTCGTAAATCGAAGATGTATAAGAACTTTATTAACTATTATTATTATAATTTTTTCTTTTAATTTCGAGACTTCCTAGCAGCTGCGCTGTGAAGGTACTGGTGTACAATACGCGTTCATTGTATTGAGCATGGAAACTGTTGTTCTTTTAGTATCGCACTTAGGTGGGTTTGGCTATAAATCCCGTATTCTAAGTCTGTCGAATGAGTTTGAAACTTGCCACTTCGATTCCGGGTTCGATTCCCAAACCCGGATCGATCCCTTCAACGAACAAGTCTATTCTTCTATTTGCTACGACCGTATATCCCGATCATAGAAAAGGACCACTTTACGTAATGAAAAAAAATACAAGTTCTAGTTTCAATTAATCATTACACAATGACCAATTCGATTAAAAATAATTTCTAGGAAAATCTCTGTAGACATGTCAAAATCTTATTAATCAACTTTATAAAAATGATCCTGCCTTGTTGTTCCACAGTAGATGTTTACAATAAAGAGGGTTATAGCGAATAGTAAAGAAACTTTTGAGTCACATTCTGAAGATGTGGTTCCGGAACATTACGTATATCGTTCTGATATACGTAATATTCCTAAGATCGTAATGCATCCTTGATGAGATGCCAACCTAGATGAGTCCATGCTGAGTGGTTTTCACTCCGCCAACAGTTTCTCCATAAATAAAAGTATTTAAAACGAGGAACGGAAGGTTTGTGAGAATCAGTCATCCGGCTTAATTGCTGTGCGCAGCGTGTTGGAAATGGCGCTAGAATTAGCAGGCTAGAATGCACGCGGTATCTACTGGTTGGTAGGATTAGGATATTGCTTTAATGTAAACAGTTTGAGTCAACGATCAGCAAAACATCGGAAGTAATAAGAACATTGGAGGGAGGGTATCGTCGCATCCGTATTTAGTGCAAAGTATGAAATTCCCTTGAAGTAGTTCTCGTGACTCGCATGGGTGTATTATGGTATATTTATATTTCCCCTAGTCAAAATATAGTCTCCCTCCCCCCGATTTAAACGATTTCTTTGTTGAAAACATTCAAAGAAGTGAAATTAAGTAATATGTCTGAAAACTACCAAAAAGTATTTGTAAACTTTAACCCCCCCCCCCATGAAAGATGTAATCTTCCGTAAACAACTGCTCGCACTTTAAAACAGAGGCGACAGAGAGTGAATTGTATGTTTGAACAGCTCGAAAACTCCGTCACATATTCTCTTGTGTATCTGTTTAAGAGGGCAGTGCGATAAACAGCGTCAAAGTTTACTTAATGAGTGGGGATTTGCTTGAGTTAGTGTCATCAGTGCGTTTGTAAAAGTTAAATATTTGTTGGGGTGGACGTGTTGGAATCTCAGTGAGAGAATTAAATGTAGGGAAACAAAGCACATCTAAGTGACGGTATTATTCTCTTTGGCGTGACGTACGGCTCTCACCAATCAACCCTCAGTGTCAACAGACGGACGCAATAGTTTCGACTTTTACGGCGTTTTGCGCAGAATTAGGCTTAGCAACATTACTAACAGAATAAATTAGAAATAACCGGAGTCGATTCGCGGGTCAAATGGGCCCTAATAAAAATGATAGTTTGCTTCTGAGACATGCATGGATGCTAGTGGAGGAGCTAGGTTAGTAATTATCCTTGTGGAGACAAAAGGGTTGTCGGGGTAGTTTGCAAACTGTACAAATTGGGATGAGAAATATTCCGGTCTTTATTTTAATTTTTCCAGTATAATATTATAATATAATTTCCGATTAAATAATACTAAAATGATTACAAATTAAAATACATTTCAAATTTATTTTTATTTTATTTTTAATATTACAATACCAAGCTAAACATATAATTACAAAAAAAAATTAAAACCAGATACTCTAGATAGCTCTGCCACGATATTATATTCTTCGGTTAATCCTTTATCCAAGTATAAGCAAGCAAAATTTGCGCGAGATCTTCACGACGACATCATGCAAAAATATTGTGGGAAGGTTTACTCTCCAGACCTGTTGGAACTTTATTGAGGATTTCGTTTGGTTTAATACCCAAGAGTGACCTAAAAAAGGTCATTCTCGTATAGTTCAATAAATGTTCTTAAAAATCGCCTGGCTCCATCCAAAATCCTATGCTCAACATCAACCCCGTACAATCAAAGCCCACTGCCACGCCAAGCGTCATATCCACTAGTCCACAAGAGAGCTTACAGCACCGCCTGGAAAACAGAAATGCCCAATTTCTGTTTTCATTATAAAATGTCATCATTATAAAATGCAAACATTATAAAATGTCATCAGTCATACTAAACAATGGTAAACTGAAAGAATCAAGCGATACTACAAAGGTAGATAATTTGCTTCAAGAATATCAACAATTCTGATCTTTGAAAAAAGCACTTAGCAGTAATTAGTCGAATAATCTGGATGATTATGATATTTGCATTTATAATTACCTCTCCAAATACATAAGAAATTCCCAAACCATTTATAACGTTCCACTGGGCTCTAAAATATCATCGAAAAAAAATGTAGCTTAACAATGAAACAATGTGACTGCTGATCATTAAAAATTATTGTCGTTTGTTGAAATAACAATCAGTTGATTGTTATTTCAACTGATTAAAAACAATAGTAAAAAACAATTCAATCATCATTACCTGAATGTTCAAAAATATGAATACAAAAATATTTAATGAAATTTCTATTGACTATTTATATTTCGGCAAGCCATTTACCACATCTCTCTCACACTATTCTTTTCTTTCCTTCTGACACTGGTAATCTCTGTCTGACATTAATCCTTGCTGTTGCTACATGCACGAAAGCTCATACAAAATATCAAAATCTTCTTCTTTCTGTTACTTGCAGCTTTTAATCTAACCACGTCATTATTTTTAATGTCTTCTTTTATATTTGTGTTTTCAATTAGTTTATTTGTTGCATGGCGTTGACATAGAAAGAATTCAGCAGAGCTTAGGAAAGAATTATTGAAATACAAATGAAAATCTTTGTAATCCTTTATTGAAAGAATAAGACTAGCAGAAATACTTTTAAAACGCTTACTCAATGGGGTGAATGGGGAGATATTCTTCATAACAGAATTAAACATAACAAGCATATTTTAATTCGTTTTTTCAAAGAGAGAAATCATTCTGTTGAAAGATACGACCAAATATTGCAGATCAGCAATAGATTCTCTGGTACTCTAACTCCAGCATATTTTCTGTAAAGGATGTGTGCCCTGGGGATGCTAAAGATCCTCCGATATCTTATTCAGTCTCTTTCGATAGCAGGGAAGAAATATTTAATTAAATGCAACTAATTCATTCAAACTAAGAAATCTCATAAAATGTATACGTTAATACCTTTTAGAAAAGCATAAACGTATAATTAGTTCTAAAAATTCTAAAAATATTAACTGAAATTCAAGAATCAATGCATGAATTGACATTTTACTGGCATATGCATATCCTAACAAGTTATAGTTCTCTGTATTGATGTTTCCGTGTGTGTGTGTGTGTGTGTGTGTGTGTGTGTGTGTGTGTGTGTGTGTGTGTGTGTGTGTGTGTGTGTGTGTGTGTGTGTGTGTGTGTGTGTGTGTGTGTGTGTGTGTGTGTTATACAACCTTTGTGAACTACAGATAAGTATGAATACGTGTTATTCACATGCAACGTAAACACTGTCGGCCGAGATTGAGTGCCCTCGAGTGGCAAACGGAACCTGAATAGGACAATAAGTTGATGCTGAATAGCTCGATGTTCGCCTAGGTAACAGAACATCGTAGAGTGGATGTAACATCACCGAACACCGAAGCACCACTTCAGTTCTGAGTATTGAGGACGGTATGGATGCTTTGGATTCTAAGAAGTTTATCGCAAAGTATCGTTTGGCCGGTGATACCTGGTTATGTAATAAGGAGCTTAATAAGGTTTTGCAAGTCAGGTTTTAGTGTGAGTATTATAATTAGAATGTATTTTATATCATAATTACAAAAGGTACTCATGATCTTTACTCTATCATATTGCGGGGAATTAATTATAAGACTACAAAGAGGCTTTGAATGGAGAAAGGTATTTAAAAAATTGTAGTGTTGTGCTCAGATTTTGAGTATCTCGTTGAACTATTCCACATTGTTGAGAATTGAGAACTACTGTCCATTGTTGACAATTCTGAACTATTGGTCATTGTTGAGAAGTGTGTTAGCGTACTCGCCATTGAGAGACTTATTCCTCACTGTTGAAATATTCACCATTGTTACGAACAAGTGCATTTTTCTAGAGAAAAAACACCCCGTCAAATTTCACAAAATCAAATTACAAACATATGGGTTGTTATTGTTAATTACTAAGAACCGATTAATTATTTATATACCAGCGATTTTCTTTCAAAATTCTTTCCATGCTGAACTTTGCGTTGACTTTGCGTTGTAATATGGAGCCATACTAACACCTGAATTACTGCAACGTCTATGCTGTCTTTATCCTAAATATTCTTGAATTTTATCACACTAATTACGTCTACACATTTCTAACCATCTTTATCGAAATAGAATCAAAATTGAATATGAAGCATGCCACGCATTGCATACACAGTTTGGCCAACTTCGGTTTCCAATCGCTTATGTCTGAGCGAACACTGAGCAGTGCAGCCGCTGGTTTTTATCCCGTCGAGATGAACGAATACATCTCATTTTCATCTCTCGCTGGACCATAATGCTATTTCGAGGCTCATGCACTCGTCTGGATGCATCCATTACTTACTGTCTCTTCTCCAGTCTGTCTGGCGAATTGTATAATGAGCGCTGCTAGCTCTGTGCTGAAAATGAAAATTAAATCCCTAATTCTATAAACAGGATTGTTCTCCGCACTAGAAATCGTATCTCGACTTCGGAATGCTATCGAAGTAAGCTCTTATTAATAAACTTCCTCGAAATAAGATTATGGACGTAAGTCTACCAGTACAGGCAGATGTTTAAAATGAGATTTGGAATGCGAGCAAATTAGGGTTTCGTAATACAGGACAATATGAGTGCGGTATTTTTAATGTTATCAACAGAGATTCCAAACTGTTTAAAATTATCCCATTTCTTAGAGGACAGGAAGTATCACGATGTTAGATGTAGCGCATGCGCAAGCCCATAGGAAATTATTCAAGTCATTTTCTTCTTTCCTTCCTTAGCTTGATTGGCGTGAGGAGCGGAGGGGGGGAGAACCCTTGCTGTTGAATCAAATAACCGTAGAAGAATGATGTGCAAAGGAAGCGAAGGAGCTATGCAACATTACTGTTTAGTATGTAACTGAGACAGCGACTATTAGATATCATTAATGACTGCTTTCCATACTATATTTAATATGTAAAGCTCAGTCAATGAGAGGGCAGATATCACTAGCCATTGCCTTCCAGTTAGAGTTTTCAAATAAATTTTAATTAAAAAAAATCTGTAAGTTCGGCATCCATTTTTCTCTACTCAAAAGTGTCATCGGCTGACTCTTGGTTAGTGACGTCTTAGTCTTCATATTGCTACTAACTTACATTAATGCTATGTATTGTATTGTTATTAAAATTTTATTTTAACTGAATATTCCTTAAGTGGAAATATTTACAGTTTGTACAGAAAATTTGTTTTAAATATCAGCTATTTTAAGGATCTTTTTTGGTTCTTCCAAAAAAAAAAGAAAAGAAAAAAAATAAAATCGTTAAATGGAAACATGTAATAAAATTAAGAGCGAAAATTAAAAGTAGTCACGTGAGCAATTAACGTTTTTATTATAAACTTTGCAGCAATTACTCAACAGTTTCGTCTTCATATTTTCGCCATTACGATCCTTTTCGGAGAATTATGACGCAAAACAAAAGTGAAAAAAAAATCATAGTTTATGATACAAAATTAACCGAGAGATTTGAATATTTGAAAATCAAACCTTTAAATACATTTTGCTATAATTTATTTCTTTTTCCATCCATTCCTCTTATATGTTTCTCTGAATTATTTTTTTGTAACGTCTCTTATGTAATATTCTTACCAAACAAGAAGAATAGTAAGGGCTCTTAAATAAACTGAAGCAGATGAAACTACTGGAAAATAAAGGAAATGTGACAAGAGCAGACGATAGAAAGAAAGAAAATCTAACAATGTAGCGATGATAGAAAAAAATTCGGTTGAAAAGTAATAGAACAGAAAAATACGAAACAAACAACACAGAGAGAGAGAGAGAGAGAGAGAGAGAGAGAGAGAGAGAGAGAGAGAATGTAAAATATCATACAAACTGCTTAATATTTTATCTACACTATATTATTTTTTTTTCTTTGCAGGAGTCCATGCCAGCTGGGATGAATGGTGGACCTATGATGGAATTTCAGGTATAACTTTGGTTATATTAGGTCATTTATCATGTAATACACATCATTCATACAGGCAAGCTACCTTTACAGGGTCTGTTCAATCGTCCACTGTGCACTTTATGCATCACAATAGCCATTTGTAATGTCTTCCAACACCTCATAACTAGAAACTTTATCAAAAGGATGCTGTAATTTCGAGGTATTACTTCTTATGCGAACAAGTTAATTAAGATTTATCAGAACAACTTCAATTATCTTTTCCTCTAAGGAAGCTAATGTCCTTTTCCGCTTCTGTTACGTCGCAAAACACTCGCATTCAGTCCCTTTAACTACAGAAATCGAACTGACAGAGAAATGGAAAAAGAAATCAAAAGATTTAAAAGTTCAAAAGAATCTGTAACATTAATCCCCCTGGCGGACGAAGCTGTTTGCCAGTTTTCATTTCTTTGTGTTTCATGAAATGTAACATGAAGAATGCGGTAAAAGGTATTATTAATTGATTTTCTTAGTGTTGTGATGCATGCTTTGTGTGTGTGTGTGTGTGTGTGTGTGTGTGTGTGTGTGTGTGTGTGTGTGTGTGTGTGTGTGTGTGTGTGTGTGTGTGTGTGTGTGTGTGTGTGTGTGTGTGTGTACGGGGACGCGCGCAAAGGGAGGATGAACAACTGTTGGAATGTTAGAAGGTTGACAAGAGGAACAACTAACAAAGGACCGAATGGTTTGCTAAGAACAACCACTAGATTACTTTAATATTAATCCTCGTGTTTCTCTTTTTCTCTCACTCGCTCATTCGAGAAGCAGAGAGAGAGAGAGAGAGAGAGAGAGAGAGAGAGCGTGTGTTTGGTTTATTTTTCTGTGATTGTCAAAACAACTCATGAATTTCATTTGCAGAAACAACCAAGAACGAACACAATGAAAACAACTTAGATGAAATTAGGCCTAGTTGTTATTGCAATCACCGACACGGAAATGCAAATTGATTTCGGCTTTTTTCTTCGTTAGAAATGTTCGTTTTGTTCCGTCTGCATATGATAATAGCTTTCTTGAACAAAGAAAATGCTTCTAAATAAAAAGCAACAAATAACGAATGCTCTTCTTTACGTAAAAAAAAAAGTTAAAAAGATACAAATTCTGGTTTGTTATTGTCTGAGCAAAACGATTTACACGAATCACGTGACTTCATTTCTACATACGGGACATTCATCGATGAATGTGATGGACAATTTGTCTCAATCCTACCTCCGAGGTCTCTAACTAGTCTGTTATAACAACGCATTCTGTTGTTAAAAATCTGGCGAGTTAATGTAAACCCATCCTTGGGTATCGATCTTTACAGGGAACTGCGTTTGTTTTTATTGACCTTTCTCATCTAACGATCAGTTCCAATATATGACTGGCCGTATACTGAATTATGGACTGTGATGAGTAGTAGAAGATAAAAGAAAAGCATGAAATATTTATATTTTACCTTATAATATTTTTCATCGTAGTTTTATGTTATTTATAAGACCTATAAATATAGTTTGAAAGATGAAAATGTCGTCTTGTTGTTCAAACTAATTTTATTTCTAATCGCTTCTTAAAGAATAGACACTGATTGGAAGTGAAGATGGGCTTAAAGTCATTTATTTTAAGTGGAACAAATAAAAACGTATTCATCAAAACCAAACACCAAAAAAGTAGTAAACATAATTAATCATATCAATGCATTTAAAATAATATTAGAACTCTTAAGAAATACCAAGATATCCAGAGTAACGGAATTACTTTAGATATAATAAAACAATCAAAAATATTCCGATTCTCCGCGCCGTTAGCCTAGTGGCTGTGCGCTTCGCAACTATATGCCTGGGGAAGGAGTGTCCTAGGTTCGATTCCCGTCGGTGACGTGAGGAGCTGAAGGATCGTCCTCAACCATAGCCAAGTTGGCCAGTCTTGGGCGTGGACAGCAGGGTTTTTTCCCAAGTTTATCTGGGGTTTTTCATCCCACAAAGCAGGCAAACCAGCCTTGAGAACTCAACATTACAGGACATAGGATACACTGGGGCGTAGGGCTGACCACCTTATCCTATGAGCGGTCTGAGGTCCGATGATTAACAAAACCCTTGACACCGCAAGGTAAAAGAGGGTAAAAGAAGATGAGATGAGATTCTGATTCTCTTTTGTAAGTACGAAACCATCAATTAGTATTATAAAGTATTAATATTAAAAATTACGATTCCCTAAAATCGTACACAACGGCCCTCCAGAGCAAAAGGTTTTGATCAATATTAGCGACATTAAAGGTAACCCTCGTATAACGCGGTACTTATACAATGGGGTTTCGATATAACGTGTTCTACCAATTGTAGTAAACCTTTATCTTTTCATATATTTTTCGTCGCGCGACTTAAAAATCAAAAATTTTATCTTCGTTAAATTTGCGTCTGCCCGTATCGCGCATGTAGTTATAAGTAGCAAATTTATATTAGGATAAATACTCTTTAGCATGCATGTACGTCGATTGTTTACCGTATAAAATGTTTATTGTTGAAAATTGTCTTCGTTTTCTGCCAGGAAAGAGCATTAAAAATCATACGTGTGTTAATCTCAAGCTGAGCACTTTATTTTCTGGTGAGTTGCATACTCATAATTAATATGTAATGCTTTTTTATGTAAAAAATATTTTTATAGTAATGACCACAGCGTTTTTGCGATATGGTTGAAAACGAAATTAGTGAATTAATTGAAGGGGAAACAGATTTAAATGAGAAGGAACTGGTACAATTAATAGATGACGTCGAACCAAATGCGGGAAAGTTCCGCCGAAGATTCTGATTGTGATGAATCCGTTAAAGAATTCAGTTTAAAGAAATTAGCAAAAGGATTGGACTTGGCAAGAAAGTTATTTTATGGATAATGATTTCTCAATGGAGCGCTCCGGAAAATTCACGAGACAATTGGATATTTGTTTAGCTCCATATTATGAACTTAATAAAAAATTGCAGCATAGTGGTAAGCAAGATCTCATTACTGACTTCTTGATAACTAAATCAGCCGAAGTATGCAATGAGAATTATACAAACGATGTCCAAGAGATTTCAAGTGATGATGATGTCCGGTCACTCGTAAATTAAAAACATCTACGAAATGTTAATTTTGAAGAGAGTGATGAGGATTAAAATATACACTTTTATTTTATTTTGCCTAAAACATTTATGTATTATGGGCAATGAAGTTTACGTATAATTTATAATTTTATACTATATATTTGTTTCATAGTCTATATGTTTTCTTAACTTACATGAATTACCTGAATTCAATAAAAATATATTTTTTGTTGGATATGTCATTGTTGTTTATATAATTTAAAAAAAAAACGATTTCGGAACATAATCCTAATTTTTCTATGTGATCTGAGTCTCGCATAACGCGATTTATATAACGCTGCATTTTTGTGGAACCAAACATCCGCGTCATACGAGGGTCACCTGTATTTGTAAAATTCTTAACCACTTTTTTTCGATATAAATTATTAATAATGTTATACCCATTTCATAAGATTGCCATTAAAAGCAATCAGACTCTTTCATTATTTCTTCTTTCTTTATAATCTGTATTTATAACGATGTCCCTTATTAATTACAAAACAATTGTTGCTATCTTAGAGTATCACATTCTTTTTTTTTTTTAAGCTTACACTTATTAATCTTTGAATATCAAGAAGGAGCAACGTGCAATTTTGAGATCATTATAAACCAGTCATGCATATTAATTTGCCTTCATTATCCTTTTTTTTTATTCAAAGGATATCTAATAGATAATTCTTTATCTAGGAGAAGTGAAAGGAAAGTGTATTTTTATACATAACCAAACTGTGATTCCCCCTGAGAAGGTCGCTACTCTGTACAACACGCTAGTTTTATTGTTCACTGAGATTTGCATTTGCTGTAGTTAGTCAATTACTTATCATGATAAGGCATAATTCGTATATAATGAGAAGTATTTTAATTTTTGTTCTTTAACTTGGTTTAGGAGATTTTGTATTTTTTTATTTATTTATGGATTTCCATTATTAATCTTTTTTGACGATGACGAAACTAGACAGCTATAGATTTCAGCATAAATTACGTCTATAATTAGAAATCTATTTCGTTTATGTTATCAGGCAAGTCAAACACAATGGACAGTTTAACTCCCATTTCCCAGTGTTTTCATGCGAATGTTATCTACATCATTTACAGCGATTGCTTTAACGTTAATCTATCGCCAGTCACATTAATAGCATCCAAACAGAAATAAAAATTACAGACGAAGAAGAAAAGGGAAAGTACAAAATAGAAAAAAAAAGGAAATATTAGAATGGTGTAGAAAATAAATGAAAAATATGAAAATAGAAAAAAACACGTAGAGAATGAAGAAAAGAGGAGGTAAAAATAGAAAGAAAAATTAAACACAGTTTGAAATTACAATCAAAGCAACTACGGCTATGAATTCGTTGTACGAGTGACCTCTTTCTGTGCAGGCGTTCTAAACCAAATCCGACGAAACAGCGTGGTTAACACTCATTCCCGTAATGTCCTACGTTTGTATATTTCTTCTTCTGCCCGGTTTACGGGATGAAAAACCCGAACGGAGGTCTTTCAAACCATTGGTTTGGTCGAAACCAACTGACCTACAGAGGCTTGTAAGAGTATCGAGTCTTTAAAATACTTCTATGTTTCTGATGGCTGGTTTGAGAGATGAAAATCTTGATTTTTCAGAAGGGAAAAAATCCTTCTATCTTCGTATAACATCAGCTAACTCACCTTCCCATATGAAAAAATAAATAAAAATAAAAATAAAATATTGAAAAAGTATTTTCAAAGAGTATTGTAGAAATCGCTAATTTCTGAGGATTAGGAAAAATTAAAAATATTATATTAGAAAAATTTCTATAAACTCCAGAACGAATGTAAAGAGAAAATGAATATTGGAAAAATAATTTATCCAATAAAGAAATGAAAATTATTAAGATTAGCAAGCTCAGATACTAGAACAAAGATTTCCTTTTGCATCCTTGGAAGAGTATTGATGATTTGACTTGTTTAATTAAAGAGAGAGAGAGAGAGAGAGAGAGAGAGAGAGAGAGAGAGAGAGAGAGAGGGCATTGGCAATGACGCTTGCTAATATTCGTCATTCCGATGCCGACTCGTGTGCATTTGTCAAGATCATTTCAACATGGGCTGCCAGTGTGTGTGTGTGTGTGTGTGTGTGTGTCCTCGATATTCCTATCTGTGCAGCGATACCAGATTTCAGCAGCCACAACATGCCCTAACTAACAGTGGAGATCAATATTGTGATAGCAGTGGAGATTATACTACAAGATGTTATGGGAGGATCGTTGTGCTCACTAATGACTGCACGCTTTGTGGAAATTGCAGTCCTATCTTATTATTCCAGTTATGGGAATTCCTCGCTGACGTGATAGTTAAGACTTTCTGAAAGGCTATTTCACAAGTAAAGGAAAGCAACTAAGTCAAAATGATGTATTGTTCTGATAAGAAAGTATGAATTGGTATTCTTTGAAGATACATCAACGAATCTTATCTTTGTGTGTGGTAATAAATAAACAATCTTAAAAAAAAAATTCACGCTCTCCTCTCATGCGATCGCGAATTGTTCGATGCAAGTGTGACGTCACAATAATTGCGTCTGATTTTCTGAGGCTTATCGTTTTGTAAGCTTAAGCGTGCAGTGTTGTTGTTGCCTAGCTCGCGGCAATGCAGATGAAGATTGTATAACCTATTCACGTGAGGTTGATATAAATAAATAAATATCGAACGAAAAGATTTATAACCAGATGAAGCGCAAAAGTTTTAATTAAGGCGATTGTAAATAGCTAATAACATACATGAATTGCATTGCTTGTTCGTTTCCATGTACGCTTCACTACTTACCATATACTACTGATGAATAAATACAAATACTGGATATTATTTAATCGGTAGCCATTTTTATTCTTTTATTTGTATTGTGACTGATTTTAAGGACATGTTTTCTCTATTGATCACGGTCCGTTAACAATCATGAATGGGCCATAATCCAATCTTCTCTTATATAGCGGCATCATAATTTACTTTATTCTAATACCTGGATTTAAATTCATTGTTATTTCTAAAGCCTGCTCCACTAAGCCATTTCCATCGGACCCTATTTTTACCAACATTCTTGCATTTGTTAATATTAAATTTTAAACCGAATTCATTCTCCATTCTTCCATCTTTCAGTCTTGTAAATAAATCATCCTTTCAAAAGGCACCAACGGGGGATAGAATTATCCTCCCACTCTTCCCTGAAGAATTCTCGATCACATACATTTCCTTGTAATAAAACAAAGGGAAAATATTTTACTCCACTTTATAAAGAAGGCCGACTTTAGATTCTTTTGAAAAACAAGAGATCTAAAAATATAATTTTCTTTAGGTCTTGAAAGCTTTCTGAAAACAAAAACACGCAATAATAAACAAATAAACTCTCGAAGACTAATACTAATGATACTTATTATGTCGATGCACTATTATCTACTTTTTTACCGAAAAAAATGCAGCACCAGAAAGGATTAGAAGTGCATGCAATAGATAAACTGAATCCAACTCTTTTCACAAAGAGATGGATAATATTGTCCACAATTTGGCAATACCCTCGCTGCACACAACCGGGCATTCTAGAAATCCCACAGTCTGAAGTAACAAATCTTCAAAGGCATGCTATTAAAATCCAAATAACTTGACTAAAACACATAAATACCGTCAAGATGCCCAAGAGGGGGGATACATCCTCTACCATCGATAAAAACAGCTGTTTGAAGACTCTGAAAGGTTACATTTTGGCATGATAAACTCATTTCTAGAAAGGATAGTCAATATTCGTCATTTTTTTCATAGTCGCATAGCGAACGAGAATGCACCCTGGACATCAGAGTTGCCTTGGTATTTATTAATTAAAAGATAAAGAACTGTGTTCATAAGCTAGTATATTCAAAGTGTTTGGTCAATTTACAACATTTTTAAGTTTTAAAATCAATTTTGTTTGTATTTTGATTTTGAAATAATAACAGATATTTACTATCCTTTCTGTAAAATAACTTTGAGGGGAATGAACAATCATATTTTCTTGCTTGAATATGTTTCCGATGTCAGTTGCCTAAAAACAACAGGTTTGCTTGCGTATTCCAAGTGGCAGAATATAACAATGTATATTTCGTACAGAGTATTACAAAATAGGCGATATTTTAGGCAGTTACCCAGCCGTGTTGGAATAACATAATTCAAAATTTAAATTGGCAACCATAACTGAAAGTTAAAGAATTCATTTTGAAGTTCTTCATTCTTTTTATATGGGGTACACACCAGTGTTGCCAATTTAGCTCTTTTGGAGCTAGATCTAGCTCTTTTTTTTCCTTCTCTAACTCCAAAAAATTTAATCTAGCACCTAGCTCCAAATCTAGCTCCTTCAGAACTAGTTTCAGCACTTTTTAGTTGTTTTTATCACTTACTGTTAAAGAAATTGTTTTGAAAGTTTTCCAGATGTTTGCATTTGATAAGGAATTGTATTGTACGTTTGATGCGAGCATCGTACACGTTTCAAACGCATGATGACGTCATTCAGTCACGTGCCCAACAGTCTGCCATTTTGTCGCCTTAAAGTTGATAGCTCCGCTACAAGTTGGTCTTTGCACAGTGTTCTGGTTGGTAGTTACGATAGCAAGTGGGAAGTTTTCAATGACTGATCGTAATTCGTTGCAGTAAAGAGTTGTATACCCTTATTCAAAAATGAGCAAAGAGAAAAATAACGCTTACAAGCAAAAATTTAGTAGGAGGGAGTGGTTGCAAATGGAAATGTTTAGTAAATGATTGTGTGAAGTTCCTGGTGACGCTACAAAAGGCCACTCTAAGTTTTTCAGATGTGATATAGCTGCTAAATATTGTCAGCTTGTAAAGCATAGCGAAACTAAGAAATATCTTGCTGCAGTCCCATATAAGGCTGTTCCTATTAAAAATATGCTTGTGAAAAAGTCTGATGAGACCGCGAACTTTGAAGGTAGGTTAGCATTATTTGTTTGTTGTCAGTCATCATTCAACAGTTGCGATCATCTATTAGATCTTTGCAAAAATATCATTCCAGACAGTCAAATTATGCCAATGATAAAAATGCACCGAACTAAGTGCTCTGCAATTGTAAAGAATATTCTAAGTGAGCATTTTGAAGAAGATCTAATTGCGGACATTGGATATGAAAAGCTCAGCTTGCTAATAGACGAATCGAATGATATCACAGTGAATAAGATTCTAGGAATGGCCATCATTTATTATAGCAAGAAATTCAACAAAATTTTGCATACATTTCTGAGCATGGTAGCGGTTCTAGAAAAGTGTGACGATAGTGGTATTGTGACTGCACTGAAAAAAGAGCTCTTGACCAGAAATCGGACATTAAAAATATCATTGCAATTGGTACAGACAACACCAGTGTTATGGTTGGTGTCATAATGGCGTTCATGAACAACTGAAGGTATATATTCCCTCCTTAATATTAATTAGATGTGTATGCCATTCATTACGACTGGCAATGTCTCACTCACACTTGTGCAGAATCTCTCCCACGAAAATTAGAATTTTTAGTTGTCAAAATGTATAAGTGGTTTCACATTCTTCTTCAAGACAAGCAGCATACAAAGAGCTGTATCAAACTATCAGCGAAAATTATGCTCCTCTGAAAATTGCAAGTAATTGTGCAACAAGGTGGCTCTCCATTGAACCTGCAATAGACAGAATTCTCAGCCATTGGTTGGAATTAAAAACTCACTTCGAAATCGTGAGTGTGACTGAGAAATGTTACAAAGCTCAAATTTTGTGGGAGATGTACAAAGATGAAAGGAATCTGTTGTACCTTTTATTTTTGCATCCTCTTCTAGTTCAAGTTCGGCAAGTTAACAAATTTTCGAATTTAACGGTGAGGATAAGATGAGATTATTTGAAGACCTTTCTCGTTTGATTCGCTCTGTTGCTAATATTAGTGCTACCATCATCCACAGTCTACCTTCTAGAGTCAGAGATTGATGACTATTTGGATTCCAATCCAAATCTTGGTTAGAGATTTGAAAGAAAAATTTCAGAGGTGATGATACAAAAGAAAATAACGCAAAATGATGAGCGAAATCTTAGACGTAGAGCCAGATGGTTTCTTCTTGGTCTCTTTAAACAGCTTAAGCAAATGTTGCCTGAAAACTTGAATATTTTAAGAATGATGTCTTCTTTTTCTGTTGACAATACTCTAAAACATATAAAAGAACCTATTACTCCCATCTTAGAAATAATGCAAACAGAAAAAGATGTTGCTGCTACTGAATACCCGTACAATACTATCCACTTAAATAAATGGATAAATACAGAAAGCACTGAGCTATTCTGGACTGAAGTACGAGAATACAAAGTTGCATCTGGAATGAATCCATTTAAAGAAATTGCTCAGTGTGCAATAAATTTATTAATGCTGCCAAATTCTAATGCGGAAATTGAACGAATTTTTAGTTCCATGAATGTAGTTAATCTAAATTAAGAGACAAGATGGAATTGCCAATGCTGACAGCTATTTTGTCAGTCAAGCATGGCCTCAGGCGTAACAACAAGTGCTGTACAGATTATCATTTACCAGCATCTACACTGAGTAATATTGGAACGATGGCCACATATAATATAGCTGAAAATCTAATTGAAAACTTGGGTGAATTAAACACAGAAGACCACATGGAAGATGTATTTAGCCACTTATATGCAAGTATCACTTAAACTTGAATAAAGTAAGTAACGTAAAAGTATCAGTATTTGATAGTAAATAAAAATGTGAAGCTAAAATTTTAAAAACTACTACTTTTGAAATTTTAGCTTCAAATGTTTATTTTTAACTCCTTTTTAGCTTTTTTTTTAAAGATTTAGCTGTTTTTAGTCATTTTCATTTGGCAACACTAGTACAAACACCTTGTTCTTTATAGGTTGACTAAAACTGCAAAACGGAAGGACGGATAAAATCACATGACCTTTTTTTAAATAAAAACATACGAAAGAAATGGCCAACGGATCAACAAGAGAAAATATTAAAAAAAAACACGAATAAAGAAAGTGAAAAAAGAGAAAAACAACCTAAAATAGAAACAGAAAACTGAAAGTAAAATAAGATAGAGAGAACGCATAGTAAAAAAAAAAAAAGAAGCGATGGAAAAAGCGTCACATTAGTAGACCTTAAGGAATGTTGCTCGATGCGATCATTAAGAGAGTGCCGATGTTACCGGCAGGTCAGTGCCAATAATCATGTGTGTGTGTGTGTGTGTCGCACGTGCACAGCGGCCAACTTCTGAACTTCTGCGAGCTCATTCGCGAACATCATTAAGAAGCGTCGACGCCCCGTTCTGACATACCAAACTTCTCTGTCACCTTTCCTTCCGAATTCCTCGAACGTTTGCCTTGATAGAGCACGTGCAGCGAGAAACGGTCTGCCGAGTTAACCAGCCCGGGATTTTCCATTAATGGAGGTCACTCCGGCACTATAACGAAAGGTCAGCGTTGCAACGCAATAACGACGATCATTCTCATTCTGACCTACCGTTCCGTTTCGTTGTTTCCGATAAAACACATTATCGGGGGTTGGACGCCAGGTGGTGCCACTGTAGCCCCGGGAAAAGTGTCTGAGCATTAAGTAGAAAATTGTGAAGCTTTTTTCAAGTGCCCTGAAGGGATGGATGTGCGGATATTAAAAGATTATTCCGCTACGAATCTTCCTTCGGGGTTCAAATGTCATCCCGTGATTTCTTATATTTTTTTTAGCGTTTTCTTCCTGTTCGGCACGTGTCAAATAAGAAAATAATCTTAAGTGGAAGAAGTTGTTGTTGTAGTAGTAGTCGAACGTGTGGAAGCAAAACGCCATTTATTTACGGGCGCAGACAGTCTGAAAGTGACTTGCATTAGTCGTGGAGGATACCTGGAGTGCACGAGGTCAACAACGCATTCACCATCTCGCATTAGTTTGGAATAGTAGAGAGGGGAGGGGGATAATAGCGGTCACGTATTCATATTTGCCTCAGCTGGCGATTGTTTTTAGGTTCCTTATCCTCCCTTACTGGTCCATCACATACCTATAAGACGGTCCGATGTCGTAACGCCTCCCCGGTTATTCATCGCGAACCTCGAAATGTGTCTGAGATGCCCATTTTTTTTTTTTTCTTTTGAGGGGTGGAGAAGGAGAGTGTTTATAGGAAAGGGGCCTTTGGTGTTAATATATTCCACGCCTCACACGGAACAGCCCTGCGCTGTTTAGCTGTCGGCGAGCTCGCATTTTAGGGTGTCGTAAAGATAGTTTATATCTTTCGGCGGTCACGCGGACATTCAGGTGGTGATATACGACACTTGCACGAGGACTTCCGTATTGCGGAGACGGTCGTGTATTTCCACATTCCTGCAGGAAGTTATAACTCTTGCTCGCAAAGGGATGCCTCTTTCTACTAGCATCTCTCTCTCTCTCTCTCTCTCTCTCTCTCTCTCTATCACTCACCGACTCCATTGAACCTTTTCTCTCCATACCTGCTCGGCTATTTTAATCTCATTCTTTCGCTCTTGTCCGTGTCTCACACTTTATTTTCGACACACTCCTTAATTTTTCATTATTATTTGTCGAAATATTTTTCAACTTTTTTTAAAATCTTGAAATGGAGATCATCTTTATTATTTTGTAGGAGAAAGAGAATAAAGCTTTTACGTTAATAACTAACTACCTTGCTCTGATGGCGTTTATCTAATAAAAAAATGCTTAAAAACCTTTGCTACATTTCCAAGTTAAAGGCAATACAATAAAAGCCTTTTCAGACCCGAATATTTCTGTTACTGAAACTTAAATGCATTATTAGCATGCTTATCATACTCGATGTCTTTCCAACCTTCCCAAGATATCTTTTTTAAATTTAAATTTCCCCAGCAGAGGAAGAAATTCAGTTTTCATCACCTTCCAGTTAAGTCCCCTGGATAAGAGAATCACTACCAAACGACTGCTATTTTTCAGCAATGATTATCCACGCTACCAATTTAATCTGCAGACTTGTTTAATTGTTAATACGATTGCAACAATAGAAGGCATGATTTCTATTACAAAATGCGATATTCATCACAGCTATTAATTCGCCGATTAAAACAAGGAATGGGTAACAAAACAAAGTTATCCCAACTCCAGCGTACACGTTTGTCTTCCTACTTGAGCAAGTCTTTTTCTTTATCGGAAATATACCGAAGAAGATGAAGTGACGTGATTGAAACAAGACTATGCAAGGAGGAGAGCGACCACTTGACTATAGATAAGGTCGGATCTTATAACTCAATTACGCGGGGTAATGTGAAGTGCTATTAGACATTTCCTGCAAGCCACGAGAGTGATAATTCTTTTTATCACTGACCAATGGGACTGTTTCGTTCTCTCTAACGCAGCTGGAGGAGAGAAAAAAAAAAGTTCCGCTCTAACAGTGACAAAACAGACTGTTTAGTTTCTTTATTAGGATCGAATTTGTCTCTAACATCCGCGTAATCTGATTGGCTCCGTACAGAGAAAACTACTTCTTGGTAAGCAGCACCAATTAGAGTTTCTTTTGGGTTAGGGCGGCTGCTTTACGACACAATCCAACCAACTTCTGCATCGCTTCCTATGGTCATCCGTCATCGTTTTTTCTTTCACGGACTTCACAGTGGGTGCAGTTGGTCATCTGTTATTTGTCTCCGCACAGCAGATTTAATCCATAATCTAACAAACTGTTACTGAAATAACTATTATCTAGGAGAGATTGCGAGTTACAACTTCAATTGGAATTTCGTTACACTCAGAACTGTCGTAAAGCTCAGGGATTACTCTTTTCTGACCGGAATGCGTTTATTTCTGTTTTCCTTATCTTTCTTTCTTTTCCGTTGTCTTTTTCCCTTTTCTATCGCTCTATTCTCTCTAATTCCCCTTCCCTTTCTTTTTCTTATCCCTTTCTCCTCTTCCCTTTTTCATTTGTCATTTTCTTCATCTTTTCCCTCCGCATCCTCCTCCTCCTTCTCCTCTCCTCTTCTCATTTGTCCTTTTCTTCATCTTTCCCTCCGCATCATCATCCCCTCCTCCTTCTCTTCTCATTTGTCCTTTTCTTCATCTTTCTCCTCTTATTTGATTCTTCCCCTTCTATCTCTCAATCCAAAATCGCTTCGCATTGAGAGAGAGAGAGAGACAGACAGAAAGAGAAAGAAGTTGTAATCGAAGTCACGCTTACAAAGAAGATACAGACGGATAGTAAGAAGGAGAATTTTTCTCCGAACCCCTTAGAAGGAAAGCCTTCGGTTTTTTTACCATGCGAACAGGTTCGTAATGAGTTATCGCTATTGGTTTTTCATTACATTTTCGTATCTTTAAATGAGGCAGGTTTACCATTGTGTTTAGTTAGTCATTCGCATCTCTGGAAGGGTACTGAAGACAGTTGGAGAAACTAATCAATAATCACCTATGCGATGTGTGTGTGTGTGTGTGTGTGTGTGTGTGTGTGTGTGTGTGTGTGTGTGTGTGTGTGTGTGTGTGTGTGTGTGTGTGTGTGTGTGTGTGTGTGTGTGTGTGTGTGTGATAAATCACCAGGCATATGATAATCACCTTCGTGCTCGGCGTGTTGCCTGCTCTTATAGTTGACATTAAACTTACTGCTAGAAATGGCGAAAGATTTCTACTTTGCGATAACAAATGACGGCTACAAGAGAGTTAATCACTTCACAAGATATTAATGAACTCACGTGGCTAAGGGAATTCCACTCTAGCGAAGAACGTGCTGAGCTGACGTGACCAACATTAACCATTCCATTCGATGCTAGCTTTCCTTTCCCCCCCCCCCCACCTGATCCCATCATTCCCCGATAGGATTGCACACTCCCACATATGAAGTCACCGTACTAATTGCTTTACAGTTATGACCACTTCCTCCCTGGTGTGAACTTCTATCATCGCCCTTTCAGCTACTGAATTACGCAGGATGGGGCATTGGACTGCGGAGACTGAGTTCATGAAAGACACCTATGCGATGTCATTCAAGACTTCCATTCATGGCCTTGTTTTTCAATCTTGGTTTTCTTTGGAAGAATGTCTACAACTTAGGATGATTATTCAATGCGACAAACAAGGGAAGTTTTAGCTGCGACCCCGGAACCATTCGAGAAATCAGTGGGATGTATGTCGGGATGCAGTTCTTACACATCGCAGTTGAATGAATAAATGACCTTGATCGGATACTTTCGTTGGAAAACTCTGGGTTCGAATCCACTTCTAAGACGCCGGTAGTATTTATGCAGACTGCAACTGAAGGTTATTTACTCTTCTCAAAGAGTTGCAGGTTTTTTTTGTCTTCTGCGAAATAGACAAAGCAGCTGAAGAACACATATTGATAGATTATAGAGATGACATTAATCATGCTGTTCTAGTATCGATTAGATTTAGAAAAACCTAAGTTAGTTATCCATAACTAATCGAAGATGCTATCGGAAATGCATGCCAATTATAATGTATCTCAGAAATACTTTTTAGATCTTCGAATTCCGCAGACCAAAACTGATTTTGGATGTAATTATAAACCTTTCTCATAAGCTTGTCACCGAAGCCGAAAACGTTAGCAAAAATTAATGTTAAGCAACCGCTAGTAACGCTGGATAGAATCAGACATGGCGTGTATGTTGGGGAAAACACATGAATAGTTGAAGATACCGTCCTAGATAGGATTAGATAAACGTGTGTGTTCAAACTCAACAGAACATCAAACTCGCGGAATAGTTAGTGAGACTCGGAGTGCCAATGGCTCTCTCACGCTATGACGTGACGAATAGATTCTTAGAAACACGTTTCGCTTTAATAAATAATATCTGTCATCTCTCTCTCTCAAATTAGTAACTATTACACCAGTTTTTTTTTTTTTTTATTGACAGCACAGTTAATCTTATGTTCCTAGCATTTCCATGTATATATTCTCTGGTTATTCGATTTTGTAAGAAGTAAAACTGACTTACAAGCCTTCATTTAAGTTCTTCGCATTTCAGACGGGGTTCGACCCAGGTTTTTCCTACTTATTACCACTACCGACTCCGCTATAAGAGTATTTTCATATTTTTTTATATGATTATTAAGACATCTTTCTTAATATAACACGTTAGCAGTACAGAATACACCAACTTACCACCTGGTAAAGAACTTTACATTCATGGAGGCTGATCCCTTTCCTTTGTGATTGCATTCGAGGCAATTACGTACCTTTCGGTGGCCCCATATGGTATATGACAGTTGAATGATGACAGATTTGCCTTTGAATTTTAGCTGTAACTTAATTTTCCACGATCTGGAACGATTTGTAATAATGAAGACAACATCTGCACACTGATGGCATTTAGCATGCATTATACCAATCCAATTACTATCGTAATGCATGTTGCTATAATTGATTAGATCCCCCTCACTCTAAACAGTCACAAAGCGGCCAATGGATATCTCTGTAATAGTCTGATGAATGATGATAAAGCAATTGTGCTTGTGTGCCTGATTACTTGGTCCTGTGCATTTTCGGTAACTTGCAGGAATATTACATGAATTAATTAGTAGAGGAAGTATCAATAATACCGGAATAGGACTGTCAATAACATGAATGCATTTGTCATCGTTTACGTTTGCACAAGTGAGAAATTTTGGAAAGGTTAGAGACAATTACCGCACTCCGTAAAAAAAAAAGTTGCGTTGACTTTAAACCATTAAAAACATTAGTGACAAACATTCGTTAAATTAATCAATTTGTATAGAGTACAATTTCGGTAATATCACATGGCTTCGGATGTCTTAAATATCCCTTAAAAGTAGCTTAGGAGTATAAACACAATTCTGTATTTTTTTTTTTTAATATCGCAATCCAAAATGGCTGCTTCTTTACCATTGTTCGAGTACAATATTACGTATCGTTACTGATTAATACTGTTGTGAGGCAACAATATACTTACTGTTGATCATACATATCATTGTTGCCCTATAACACGAGAAAACGTTACATCTGTCGTGTTATGTAACACGCTCAAGTAACGTCATGCACATATTTGCACAACAATGTAGCACGCTTCGAGGTATCTTTTACATCACTCTTTAATAATCACACACTGTGGTTTTTCAGGGAAAAATATATTTATCAAGCTATGGATGAAGTAGTTTGAAAATCGTGACGGGAATGTTGATATTATTTAAAGTTTCACGGGTGGAAAATAGCATTTTAGAGTAAGGACAAAATTATGTAAATAGTCTTGTAGCGTGTGCCAATTTTTAAAAGAAATACGCGAGCCTCGTGGGTACGTGAAAAAGGATCTGTTTGTATTTTTCGTGCTAAGAAGCATTTTAATGTACACACTCTTACACTATCGCTCTACCCAAGTTAATGTTTTTTTTTTCATTTTTTAATAGCGTATCCATTAATCTAAAAAACATGCTAATGAATGCCATATATTATCAACATGTTATTTAAGTAAATTTGAAATTTAATAATAAGCATCTGGTAATTCGTTAAATTAACTATATTTTCAACTACCTAATCCTGTCCCCCTAAGAGATTCTCATTAATCTTTTTGTATATGGCAATTTTCTGCCTCTAAAGCAAACGTTATGAGTAATCTGTCCTGTAGAGGGCGCGCCAGTCGTTCGGCAACGACAAGAGAAATAAGCCAGATGTTCAATTTAGCATCGCACGACAAAGGTCATAACAAAATTAAAGAAGAACAGGAAATATTCCAGATAATACCCTTAAAGTAGACATGTTTAAAGGGTAATTTATTTACGAAAGAGGGAGACACATTACACTGATGATGATATTCATGCTAAATAAGGGATAAACTTCGATAATTCCAAATTATTACGATAAACATCCACTGCGATCCAAGAAACACTTTTCAAATGTTATTACTTGAATTAATGATCGCTGTATAATAGCATCGGAAAGGTTCTTAGAGTACAACAACTTAATCTTGATTAGAAAGAGTGCGGAAAGATCTTCATGAATATTACAAGAACAGGAAACGACTTAGTTGTATCAGAAAAGCACGTAACCACAAACCAGACGTCTATAATTTGGTAGATGATCGTTGAGCGCTTGTTAAAATACACACACAAGCCAATCTAAATTTTCATTTGCTTGTGTAATGCTAAATCTTTAGAAGGAAGATGAAAATGCACACACACGTTATGATTTTTGAAGCATCACTTACAATTTTAATAAACAATAGCTTCTTTGCATCTATTCTTAATCTAACGAAATATAAATTTATTATGAAAGCGCACAAGGCTAAATGTAATGAGCAAAAATGTGTAAACACGACTTTTAATATTTTATTTGACTGCGAAATTAACAATCGTGAATCAGAGAGTAAACGTGAATGTGACGTCATATCGCGTGAATTATTCCTCATTGTTGAACCATGGCTGAATTAACGTACATTAACTTCAGTGAAAAATAACTGTGTTAAAATAGACGTGTTTTCGATAAGATTTTGATGAGAAAAATTGTGTTCATTTACTGAATTTTTTCTATACTTGTCAATATTTTTTTTTTCTTGAATAATACCTGAACTTGCATCCTACTATGAAATATTTATGGTTGCTAAAATACTAGTACGTTTTTTTTTTTTTTTTTTTTTTTTTTTTTTTTTTTTTTTTTAACACGATACTTATTTATGTTAAACCAATTCATACGATTGCCTTCCACTGTCATGTCCAAATTCATTCTTTTTCTCAAGTGACGGATATAGCTTCAAATAAAACTGCGACATGTTTGTCGAGGACCTAAACTCATAGAACGCACAGAAATCTATCACAAACACACGGCACCTGTTAGGTTACGAAGGAATAACACCGCCAAGATGTTCTATCTTGATGATGTAGTCAGCACGGCAATTCTACCTCAAAAGACAGAACTGTCTACGTGTCTTGTCGAGTTATTGTACCTGTAACGTTCGAGTCCGGAACTGTGTCTTCCTTCATTCTTGGTCACGCGCCTATAAAGGATCCCCTCCCTCCCCCTACCAAATACGTCTCCCGTAACTTTGGAGAAGGAATAAAAGTTGGCACTTTGTCACAGCGGTCTGGTTACCATGGTGATGGGCTGTCGTTTCTCTTGTATAGCCGAGTAAAAAAAAAAAAAGAATACCTCGTATCTCGAAAACCCTTATTCTTCCTCGAGGGAACGGAGTTTAAAGACGTGACAAAGTACCTACTGTTTCTACAAACGCTATTCGAGGAAATACATCAAATATAAATTGTTGCAAAAGACCACACAACAATACGAGCACTTATTAGGATTGCCTTTGTAAGTTTGTACGTGATATCGCCACTCTGGGTGGACAAGTTTTAATGAAATTTGGTATTTGGGATCGGTAATAAAATTTGTTTTATTATTTTAATTTATATTTTATATCTAACACGATTTTTGCTGTTTATTTTCTAGAATTGTTTCAATACTTACTTCGATTTCATGTTTAAATAAAAGATTCGTGTAATAATAATTGTATTTCGAAGAAATAGATATAAATAAATTATAATAAACGAAATCATAAATGAAAAAAAAAATTCGATGAGTTGGAAGCGAGTGGAATTATGAATTCAGTTTATAATTAACAATTAAAATGAAAAGAATAATTATTTTAATAATGAATAAACAATAGTGTTGAAGTTTTTAATTTTGCTTTAACTCACCAGGTGTCAGTAGTTAACACCTCTACATTGGTGTCCTGTAGGTTGACATGTGAATCCTCTTAATCAGTTTTCCATTTTTGTTGATACTGAACTGGATCATTCAGTTTATCTCTTCTTCCCCCCAGCCCCTCACCCCCATTTTCGTCACTCTATCCCTCACCGAGTTCGTTTACGACGCAGTTTTTCCCTCTTTCTGTCGTCATTATCGTTACCCTGACAAAAGCCATTAGGAAGTCGGACATCATTAGCCAGCACTTCTTCCGAGACGGGGCTGGTGACTCTTTTCTTTCTTTTTTTTTTTTTCTTCTTCTTCTTTTTTTTTTTTTTAAAAGGGGTCAAGGTATCGCTTTGCTTCGCTCATTAACGAGATCGCGATCACGTGCTTATAACGAAGGGAGCTACATTTAGCGTAATTTTCCCTTCATCTTATGCCCTTGTCAATAAAATTCTCATATATTCTAAGTAGACCTGCTCGTCTCTGAGAAGAGAAATGGAGTCACGTGATCGTATCGAGAACTAACTGAGCAAAAACTAGTTCGGTCAACAGGTGGCTTACTACAGCGAAAAAAAAGTCATACTAGGTAGCATCAATTGCGATAAATTCATTGCAGGAATAGTTTCTTCTAAAGGTGGCAGAAAACTGAATTATAGCTTTATTTTACTTTAATTTGTGTTATTTAAAATGTTATAATTTTAAAATTGTCGTTTTTAAATTTAAAAATTTTATTTTCGTAAATGAAACAAAAGCAATCGTTTGAAATATAATTCTAAGTATTTTTTTTTTATTTAAAACAATCGTATTTAAATAAAATATTACTTTCAAATGAGAAAACAATATTAATTTTTTAAATGAAAAAAATTAAATTTTAATTAAAAATGCAATCTTAATTTTTTTGAATTAAAAAGCGATTTGAATTTTTTTTTTAAAAAAAAGTAAAAGTAAAAGTTAGTTTTCATTTATCTAATTTTAATTCTGGTTAAATTTTTTAAATTTTAGTTTTCATAATTAAACTTTAACTGTAAAAATTAAAATAAAATTTTTATTTTAAATACATTTTTAAAATTTAAAATTTTATTATTTTAAATTCTAGACTTTGTTTTTTAAAATTTAATTCTAATATTTTATTTAAAATTAATTTCTTCTTTTAGTTTTAAAGAGTTTTTGAATGAAATTTTTAATTCTGAAATATTTAAGTACATTTTTGAGGGTTTAAATCGTAATCATGATATAAAAAATATTCTCTACGTTATTTATGAAAATAACTGCTATGCTTTGAGAGTACAACCCGCATGACGCGAAATCGATTCCTTTCATATAATACTTAATCCACTGCGCGGGATTATTTCTAATTGCGTGCTTATTAAGTTGTAGAAAATAGATTTTCAGACAAGAACTCGAACACGTTTTGCTGTTGCGTGCTGCAGGAGATTAGAATGCGATATTTAAATATACTCGTCACGTGAAATGCAGTATATTCTGTGATTGTTTGCTATACAGTTGCTGATGCTCCATTTTTTTTTATGTGTGTGCGTGTGCGTGTCATTCGAGATGAAGTGTTTTATAACCGTTTGCTCTCTAGGAATTCCTGATCAGCTTACGGTCAACTATTGCCAGCGTGTGTCGAGTTTTAACAACCCTCAGCATGTGACTTCGTGAGCAGAAACCCACAATGGCTTTCGGAAATGCCCAGTCAGCCTCGAGCTGCAGCGAACACTAACGAGGGGAATCTTCGGACATCGAGCGAAAAGGGATTAATGGTAAAAATGAGTCAGTGTCCCACATTCTCTCTCTCAAACATCTTAAGCACACTTTACCACACATCGTATATAATAATAATACCCAAACGTATTTCATTAATTTTTCTATTTTTTTTTTTTAGAAAAATTTTTTTTTATAAGATTAAAATGTATATGATTAAGCAGAAGATTTTCAAATCTGAAAGAAATTCCAAAAATTTCCCTATAAAAAGTTTTCGGTTCACTCTGACGTGACATATTTCCAGATATATTCCTTCCTTATTCTTATAAGATGCTATTTAGGAACGAAGTGTATTCGCTTTTACTGTTACATTTAAAATTCAAAAGATTGTTCCATTTCTAATTCTCACATGATCATTAGGAACCAATGAGAAAAAAAAAAGAAATTCTAATTCTCGTATAAAATGTTAAATTAAGTTCATTAAAAGCTGTTTGTGAGCAAGTTTCTCTGAACATATCGACTGGAACAGCAGTGGACATTCGAAGTTTGTCACAAAGCCATGTTTTAATATTTAAATACTTCCATGTTGATTTTTGGAGATCTTTTGGAAGAATAAGAAAAACATTTCTAATCAAAAATTGTATAATACAATATATATTTTTTTATTAATAACGTAAAGCAAATGAGGCGAGATTACAACCACCTACCTAATGCCAGGCATCGACGCTACAAGATTTCTAAAGATGTCTTGTGGAATCTGGTACCAACGCGTAACCAGCAAATCCTTTAACTCTTGTAAGTTACGTGGTTGAGTCGCCGCAGAGCGGATGTGCTGTTCCAATACCAACACAGATGCTCGATTAGGTTGATGTCTGGAGAATTTGGAGGCCAGGGCCATACCGGGGAGTCGTCCTCGTGTTCTGCGAATCTTCCTCGCACAATCAGGCCAATCTGAGATGGTGCATTGTCCTATTGAAAGAAGGCACAACCAGAAGGGAACACCGTTGCCATGAACGGATGCACCTGGTCTGCAATGTTTAGGTGGGTGGTGGATGTCATAGTTTCCTGCACATGAATGACTGGACCCAGGGTTTTTTCCTAGTAGAACATTACCCAAAGCATTACACTGCTTCCTCTGGCTTGTTTTCGTCCCACGGCGCATCCCTGGTTCCAACACTTCGCCAGTAAACGAGGCACACATATCCGGTCGTCCAAGACAATACCTGGACGGCCGAATATCCCGTTTCCTGTTGCATCACATGGTTAATCGAACTTAGCATAGGTACTCGGCGCGCCTGCGACTACGCAGTCCCATTTTCAGCAGGGTTAAATGTACTGTGTGTTGTGGCACATTACACCCGTCATCAGCATTCAAATTACCCTTCTGCTGTCTCGTACCATCCGGGATAGCCTTCGCTCACCTCTGGCATCGATGAACCGTGGTAGACCCACACCTTGTCTGCGGTTCGTGGATTTTCCCTCCTCGGATCACTTTTTGAAGGTACTCACCACGGCTGACCGTGAACACCCACAAGCTTTACCGTCTCGGAAATGCTCTGATCAAGTCTTCTGACCATCACAATTTGGCTTTAGACAAACTCGCTAAGTCTTCTGCTTTTCCCATCTGAAGAACAACAGTGATTAACAGAGCGCAGTATCAAGTGTTATTTATACCGTTTCATGATCTGCACACGGCGGCATCGTTTTTCCGCAGTTGCTTCGATTTGCATGAAGACGCGCTGGTCATAATGTTTTGGCTCTTCGGCGCGGCGTACATATACGGACAAATTAATCCGAACAAGCCGAATGTTCGTCGAGTTTTTGGTTTTGGTTTGGTTTTTGTTTCAGTTCATAATAATTTTGGTTGAGTGCTCCGTAGATGAGAGCCATTTCTTTGTCCACTGACAGCGAGTACCCTATGAGCGCAAATCAGCGACTGATAAGATTCTCCCTCCTATCTTCAACAAGATCGTAAACACCCAGCTAAAAAGATGTTCTGGGGTTATTTCATACATGACAGTCCAGGTTCACTTGTTAATGTTGACAGTATGGCCAAAAGTGACCATTACATAAAAATATTGGAGAAACGAGTGGTCCCACGAACCAGAAAGACAAAGAACATCTTCCAACAATCTCGCTCCATGTCACGCTTCAAAAAAAAAAAAGTGAAAGAGTACCTCAAAAATCACAACATCCAATTGCATTGCGTCAGTGGCCAGGTAATTCTACTGAAATTAACCCAACAGAAAATTTGTGGACCATAGTGAAAAAGAAATTTGGAAAATTAAATTGTGATACAAAAGATAACTTAGTACCATCCATTATAAAAGTATGGTTTCGAGATGCAGAAATACGAAAAATGTATTCTACGTGGGTAAAGTCCATGCATAAGCGAGTTAATGAACTTATTAGGAACAGAGGAGAACATATAAATTATTAGTAAAGTTAGAGTTTAATTTGTGTACTTAGTTTCTTGCGAAATTAAAATTTTTTCTTTAATATGTGTGTTCGGATTAATTTGTTTGCTACTGTGTATATATATATATATATATATATATATATATACACAGTAATAAAACTCAAATAATTTTTTTTCATTTTGGGCTGGTGTAACTACCAGTGTCCAGTATTTAGAATCAGCTACTCTATACTCAACATGTTTTTTTGCTGCACATTTTTTCCAGTGAATATACATGCAGAGCGTAACGGATGATCGCAGTTCATCAGCAGAAATTATTATCATTATAATTTGCAAAAAATAGAAGAAGAAGAAGAAGAAGAAGAGCATTACGAATCATAACATGCATCTTCCTTACATCCAAGCAAATCCACCAATCTCAATGTTCGTAAGTGTTCCAGCAACACCTTCTTCCAGTAGCTTTCTACTACTCATGCGACCCTTAAGAGAGAGAGAGAGAGAGAGAGAGATTTTCGTCTCTCGTGTAGTGGGCGTACGAAGGCGATCCCCTCCTCTTGACACCGTGCGTTTTGGGAAGATATCGGCAGCAGTGGCCGTCCGTGATACAATTTGCAATGCAACGATCGTTCGTTGCGTCTCTGGTGGCAGACATCTCGGCAAGTGCTTCAAACAGGAACCCTAAAATGTCGGGAAGATGCATTAACATTCATCACCATTATGGCCCCCTCTTACTTAACACTGTGAAGAGCAGCTTTCGTCATACTCGTGGGAATCAGAGCTTGTCGCTGATGTTCACTTTGCATTACGCTCTTCCCTTTGAAGGGGGCGGTTGAATAGAAATGTTTACGAAAAAAAAAAGCAACTAAACTCGGAAGAACTTTTACTGCCGTGCGTCCTTCTCGTGTTCAGGTAATCTTGGAGGAAACGATGCTCGAGGCTAATGAGAAGTCAAAACCAGTGAATGGAATCAACAAGAAGCTCATTCTCTCTCTCTCTGTCTATCGCGAATGAATATATTCAGCTGTTCATTTGTTCACTGTATATGTAATTTAGTGGGAATTAGGACTAACTAGAGAAATAAGCAAAATATTAATTATTTTGGACAGAAAATTCCTTGGACAAGCACCATTCACATCAACGCCATCGGGAATTTGTTTAGGTAGTAAGTATTGCAAAATAAACGATCTCACGTAGCTTCGGAATGTGACCCACACTTTAGTCCGTAATATGAACTAATATTTCAATTTGAAATGGCGTGTTTTGAAGTTAATAAATCACTGTTGGAGGAAATGTGAAGTTCTGATGGAACTTCACATTTCCGCCCATCACTTAAATATATCTATGCTTTAGTGATGTCAGAGAAATACGTTTATTAAATGCAAGTAATAAAACGGTTATTAAAATTTCGAATAAGAGATTTAGAAAAATTGCAAACAATGTTACTCTCAGAAAAACAAAATGGTGGTTTCAGATATTTTTATGTCTTGAAACATATTATCGAAAAAATACTAGAATTTAATTTGGAGGCATATTTCGCCTTTATTGAAAATATAAAGCTTTTTATAAAATGCAATGAGAAAAATTATGGAATATAATGAAAAATCAAGGTCATCCATTGCATTTTGGTATAAGCTACACAAAGTCTATATAAAGACATCAAAATAAATTTACAGAAGAGACTTAAATTAATGTAGGTGTTAGACAGGGATGTAGCTTACCTTCAACTCTATTCAATATTGATCAGATTATTAAAATATGGAAAACAACAATAAAACAAGGTATCCAGTTAGACAGAACTGTTATCAATAGAACCGGCGCTAGGGTCTTTGCCCCCCCGCATGCAATTTCCATCTAAGCGCCCCTGTAACGATCTGGGAGTGTGTGGTTCTTTTACGATAATAAAAATTTAAATTATTTGAAATTTCTTAAATAAATTTTGACAGAACAACCACACATTGGTTCGCTAAATGTAACGAACCGGGGGTGTTGATTATACCACGATAATGGTTAAAATCCCGAATATTCAAAAATTTCTCAAAAGTTAAAGCAGATTTTGATAAAGCCACTTCACTTTAATCGTTGAATATAATGGCACAGGGATTATAGCCTTCTCACCGACCCGAATCGCTAACAAAATTAAAATCAGTTTTAATTAAAGTTAAATTTTATTTCAACTCAAGTTTAAAAAATTCTTGCATTTTACAAGTTAGTAAATTCTTAGTAACTTGATAAATATATTTATCAAGTATATTTATGTAATTAAATTACATAAATATACTCGAAATTTTTTAATTAAAATTTTAGGAGTTTTGATTTCATATTCACAAAATTAGAAATAATGGTCTTGACGTCTAATTCCACACATATATCATTTTCGATATCTATTAACGCCAAACTAACAAGCTTTTTTTGTGAGATATACTTGTTCTTAAGTAGGTTTTAATCAATTTCAACTTGGAAAAGGAAGGTACACCGCTCGCTACACTAACAGGTAAGGTTAATAGTATTCTTAAAGCAATAGGAAAGTTAGGGAAAGATAAATTATTGGACACAATAAAATTAAAAATATCAAAAGGGTTTTGAATATTTAAATTATCCTTCCGAAAAATATTCCGGAAAGCACATAACTTGTCATATAGTTCTATTGTATTTACGTCTTTATTGTCGCCGTCCTTCAAGAGAATCTCTAAATCGGCACAAATTTTTCGTAAATCTTCGTTATTAATTTGTAGTAATCTACACAAGAAATTGAGATTATCATAATATGTGTTTAGTTGTTCAAAACGTTCTATTAACGAACACATTACAACGTCTAGAAGTGTATAAAACACATTTACTCTAAATTTATCTTCTGGAGATTGTGGCGTTTCGTCATGATGCTCGTAGTCAAATTGCCGTGTCTTCTTTCGTCGTCGAACTTCCGTACCATTTTTAAATTCTTATTCTCCATCCACCTCTTCACTCTTCTTTTGCCGTTTTTAGAACTTCTTTAAAATTTGTATCTGATCGATACTCTTGTAAGAATATTTTTAAGTTTTCGATAGATTCTAAAGGAAGTGTAATGTTCATATTTTTGTCTTGAAGCATTTTACTCACAGGCTTTATTCTCTTAAGTAAATCATGCCAAGTTATAAGAGAGCAAATAAATTTGTAGTCCTTTATTTTAGCACATAATGTTTGTGCTTCATGCTGAGTTTCTTTATTAAAATTTTCATTATTTAAAATTTCAAAAAGTGCATCGTAAATTTTTCCTAACTGATATCGTAGAGAGTGGATTGCATTAATTTTACTTTCCCATCGCGTTTCTAATGGCTGTTTCAATATTAAATTTTTTACGAACTTTAAAAGGATTGCCCAACGTTTGTAAGAGAATTAAAAGAAATTATATATTTCTTGAATAATTGCAAAGAAACTAATTGTATCTGCATTCACTTTGGCTGCATCATTAATGATTAAATTTAGAGTACGAGCAGCATATGGCACCTAAAAAGCTCGAGGATTTTTGTTCAAAAGCAAATTTTGGAGCCCATATTTTTTCCCTTTCATATTTGCCCCATTGTCATACCCTTGACCTCGCATGTCTTCAATGGGAATGTTCCATTTTTCCAGTTGTTCCATTATTGTTGCACATAAACCACGTCCTGTGGAATCTGATATATCTGCAAAACCTAGATTTTTCCCTGATCTGACAATTCCATTGTCACAGGAAACAAAGCGAATAATAATGGTCATTTGTTCTGTTTTACATGCATCAGGTGTGCAGTCTAAAATTATGGAATAATATTGAGATTTTCGAATTGATAATAAAATGGTATCCCTGATTGCAAAGTTTCCAATATTTCATTTTGATTGTCTTTACTCAAATTGTTTCACTCTATTGTTTCGTTGTAGGGCCCTTTCAACATGATTTTCCATAACGGGATAAAATTTCGCAAACAGTTCACTAATTTTAAAAAATTGCCGTTATTCCTTTCATATAATTTATCAGATGATCCGCGAAAAGATAAATTTTGGCTACCAAGGAATTTTATAATTTCAATCAAGCATTCTAAAACACTCGTTCAATGTTTCTTTTCCATTTCATACATGCTTTGAGAATGGAAATCAATAGTAGTTTTGTTTTTTAAATTTTTATCAAGTTCCTTCCATTTTGTGAGTTAAACTAGTCTCATGTCTTATGCAAAGTTGTACTTACATTTCTCCAATCGTTATAACCTTCTACAAGACTACTTGATTCAGTAGGTGCGAAAAGTTTGCCACAAAAGCAAAAAAAAACAGAATTTAAAGTTTCGGAATAAATGAGCCATGTTCTTGGCACGAGCTCCCCGTTTTCTATTTTTCTATTATAATACGTGTCGTCAAATTTACGGCCATATGTATCTCTGGGATATATTATATTTTTCTTTTGAACAGGCTCCATTTCAATTAAAACAACTCGTAATTTTTCATCAATATTTCCCCATTCACCGATCTTCTAAATTTACAGAGACTAACAATGTGTTAGTTTCGTGGTCAACTACAACTAAATCTTCTCCTAACTGTTTTTCACTTAAATCATGCGTCTTGTTATCTTGTTCAATAGTTGCAATAATACTTTCATGAAAACTGGATGATGTGCACGGTTCTTCACCTCTGATTTCTGATGTATCGAGTTGGTTACAATCTGCATCAGAATATTTTAATATTTTAACAAATTTATTAAGAACCCCAGTGTATTTCTTAATATCTGCTTCTTTCGCAGCATGACGTTTACGATTTTGTGCACCAGATAACTTTTTTTTATCCAGTGCACAAAAAAAATTTACCCACAAGAAATTATTACACAACACGACACAGAGATGAAATAACAGTCCGCACTGCGCTACTGTCAGTAACTTACTGAGATGCGTACCATATGACTGGTTAACTAGCAACAAATATTTTGTACGAAAATTCGTTTCTGCGCATAAAAACCATTCACCATTTCACTTTAGATAGATTGCATTAGACACAAGAATCTGCAGGCAAGCATTTAGCCTGCTCTCGCTGCAAAATTGTAAACAGCCGGCTGATCAAAGAGGCAGCAATATACAATTTTTTAAATTTTTATTCGATGTATCTGGCTTTATTTATTTTAATATTGATCATTCTAAGAATTTTTTTGTTTTTATGATAAAAATTTTGTTTCTTAAAAATGAACTTATGAACCGTGCCCCGGCGGCGGCTCCCTCTTCGTACAATGCCCGATTCCGCCGGCCCTGGTTATCAATACAATGCAGAGGATCAGATTATATTACAAGACAATGAAGATGATCTTCAAAAATCAGTTTACGAATTAAACAAAATAAACCAACAATAAAATTTAAAATTTAACAAACAAAAATAAAAGTCAGGGCATTTAAAGGTTGGAGTCATGTTAGATCAAAAGTAGTTATAGAAAATAAAATAATAGAATAGAATAGATGACACGCACTTTAATTATTTAAGCTGCGCAATAATATATCTAAAAGATAAAGATAAAAAAAGTAAAAAAAATTCAGAAAATATGCAGAACAATTAAAAGGACACTGGAAATAAAAAAAACAGGAATGAGAAAATCAAATTTATAAAGTAAAGGCCATTCACACTCTATTCCATCTATCTATTCCGCATCCATCCAAGACGGGTTGATCTCCTAATTAGGGATTTTAGGCTATTTAGTAAAGCCGTTTTTAATAAGGCCATTCCTCTGCTACATCCCTCCATAGGGTAGTATTTTATGTCTATAGAATTGTGTGTTCATGGGCCAGTTTGTCTGTTCTGAGGGAGGAAAAATCCAAGTTTCCGGGAATAACTCTCCGCCCTCCCCCTTTCGTAAACTGAGTAAACTCACCATTTCATTGAAAAGACCTGATGAAGGCTCTACACGTCGTAGACGGGATTCGAACTCGAGAAATGAGATTTTTAAGAAAAATTGAAGGATGCACAAAATTAGACCTTATAAAAATGAAAACATCAGAAGAGAGTTTAATATGTACAACTTAATATATGAACAAAGAATACAGAGTGAAATAGAAAGAGCATATATATAGGATGGAAAAATATGGGTTACCGAAAAAAGTGGATAAATGCAAACCAAAAGGAAAGAGAGAGAGGAAGACCAGCTACAGACCGAGAGAAGTCGGAACAGATAATATTTATTTTCCGCTGTTAATGTGTCCACTGAACACCAGGTGGTGTTGTGCGCGTACGTTAAACTAGTAGCTTGAACTCTAAATTTTCACAAAGCGTATTATGAACACTTGACAGATTGGACGTCGAAGCTGCTAGAAATTTGTTAACCGATTGTCTTCTGTCCACTTTAATGAACGATTGGCCTAATTGGGCGGATTCTTAAATAATGAGAAGGTTGCGTAAGTTATTTTGAGGACCTTTGTTCAACGAGATGCATTTTTAGCCTCGCTAAATATCTCTACACCAGTCTTATGAATATTTAAGTTGATAAAGATTCCTTCTTCTATTTTATTTCGCTTTTTTATTTTCGGTAGAAGCAATCCTTCTAGTCTCCTTCTACTTCCAAGAATACTTTGAAAAGAAACCATTCTTTGCTTACATCAAAAGGTAGACAAGTGCTTCAGCAATAATATCGGCTTCAGATTCTTTTTATTCTTCGTATACAGCCAAGTGGGAGTGTTTCGATGCTCCAAGTCTAAAAGGACAGATCAATAGGATCTACAGTATTTCGAAACAAGGAAAATGGAACGAGAGAGAGAGAGAGAGAGAGAGAGAGAGAGATGGCACTAAGCTCAAAGGTATTGATTTCTACATCATTATTGTTAGTGGCTCTTAATAGCATCGAAGCTTCAAAGTTAAATATTGAAGATAAACAAGATGTTGACCATTTTGTGTTGCCTTATCTGGAGTTCTTCGTGTTCTCAGCTTTCTTGTCAAATAATCATACTAATCTCATCAAACGGGTTGTATTGCTTCAGGTTCTGAAAAAGAAAAAAAATGAAAGAATAAAAAAAGAGGATAGAGTAATCCTAACAATGGTCTATATCGAGAATGCGTATTTACCTTTATATTCTACTAACTGAGATTTATGACAATAGCAGAGCAATTTAAACATTAAAAAAAATATATTCCCTCTATCCACATTCAGTATTTAGTTCACAAACCGATTTCTTCTTAGTTTTCCATCCGCCCATTCATGATATTAGCGTACCAGAGGCTTAGAAACATTTCCTGTGTAGAATTACCATAAAAATATAGTTATAGTTTTATGGAGAAGTTCCCAATTTACACGTAAGTATAGGTACGAATACTATTTATATGATAATCTATTTTTGAGAGATGTGGTAGGCACTCATGATTCGTGTGATTTCTTAAATCTGTCAATTGTATGTTTTCTTGCATTGTTTTGCCTGTTTTATGCAGAAAGAAAAATGCGTGGGAAAAAAAAACATTTTCTATAAGACCGGTGATTTTGGTTCTACCTAAAAAGAAAACAGAAAAGAACTCATTTTACAGATGGACTGGAAAACATAAATCCTTTCAATAAAGTATAACTAAACTCCTACGCAATAAAGGCATTAGAACGAAAGGAATTAGAGAAGTAATTGTTAGCATAAAATATAATAAAAATGATCCGATTGTTAAAAAAAATTGAAATATTAAAAATGAACATTTTCTCCAACTGAATCATGGAAGCTTTGTTATCAATTGATTGTCAACAATGCTTCGTCAACAATGAAATGCGAAAAGTCGTTTGGTATAGTGTTCTATTTTAAGCAAGTGTTTATCAGGAATCTTTTAAATAAACCAATATCATTGTTATATTTTCATATTGTTCTCTTATATACATAATGCGGGATGCAATACGTCTTTGAATACGGGGGATGGGGAGATCATCCTGAGTTAATTTTCATTTTGTATTAACTCGACCTAGCAAAGTCTCTATTACGATTGTATTAAAACTTCACTTGTTTCCTTATTACAGTTCAGATTGTAGAAGGCTACTTTCATAAACTCTTGTAAATTTCTCGTCACCATGGCGACTGACGACCCTGTTAGTAAGCATCCGTGTAAACTAGGTGGCACTAAGTGTCTAAAGTAGACATCCGATTCTTTATGTAAGCAATAACCTTTGCAGCCACTGTTATTTATTGTTATTACATCCAAGTTTTTATCGCTAAAATGTATTTCACATCCAATTAGGGCCGGACTACTGGGGCTTGTTAAATCCCGAGTGGCGGTTATGCAACAAAGGACGTCGTCAGTCTCCCGTCGATATCGATCCTGGACACCTTCTCTTCGACCCCCACCTGGGACCCATCTTTATTGATAAGACAAGGGTAAGTGTTTATAAAGCAGCCTTAACTGAGCTCTCTCTCTCTCTCTCTCTCTCTCTCTCACACACACACACACACACACACACACACACACACACACACACACACAAGGGCGATCAACAGAACCTTGATGGTAATGCACATAATTGCATCCACTACGCATGAGCAAAACTCTAAAGTCTGCGCATGCGCCGTTTTTAAACTTGCATTTTCGCAAAGGCTCTGAATAATTAAAAAATAAATAATGCACATCTACATCAGAAATATATATAATTAATAATTGTTCATATTTTATTCTAACTCATAATAATATCTTAAAGATAAGTCTAAATAAATATGATTTATTTAGACACGTTCGTCGATTAACTATTCCTTTTACTAACAAACCTGTGCTCGGCTATATTATGCTACTTTTCATAGTACTACGTCAGGTAATTTGAAATCCTAAAATGAGTATTTTTAGCCATAAACATTTGAGAAACTCCCATAAAGATTTATCATAGAAAATTTTTTTGTCCTAGAACACGAGAAGGTTAATTTAGCTCAGCAGTTTCTTGGTAAAAAAAACGTTTAATTTTCTTGACCCAAAAGCTCTGGAATGACTTTTAATGGGATTCTATTGATCAAGTGCATATAAAAAAACAACTATGTTATACCAACTAGTTTCACAAACTAAGGCTGTTGGCATCTTCAGAGTGCATAACTGATGTACGGCACTAAAAAGTAAAAAACAGTTACAAACTATAATCAACCGATTCCAATTATATTAAACAAAGAACAGAGCACGTACAATACATGCATAGAGAGTGCATGATCTCACTTGTTATTTAGGAACGTTCTATAGTTGGCACTGTAATTCAGTTCTGGCGAGTTGAGAGATCTAATAAGCTCTTCCAGATCACGGGTAAGATTAGTCCTTGGTTCCTGTTAAGGTTTTGTATACAACGGGCAACTGTTGTGACCTCTTTAAAAATTCGGGACCGGAAATCCTCCTCCATGTAAGGAATTGTGCTTCTATCCCACTCTATGGTATGGTTGGTTCTTGATAAATGAAAAGCTAACCCCGATTTTTATTCTCTGTTATTATTGACGCCACCTATGTATTCTTTTTGCCTAATTTCAAGGCTTCTTGAAGTTTGGCAGATGTAATTCAAGCCGCATGAGCAGAGTATGTTATAAACTCCAGCATATTTGGAGAAAGGATGGCTATCCTTTGGAGATTTTAAGAATTGTCTAATCGTTTCTGTAGGTTTAAAGGCCACTCTTATTTTATGTGGTCTAAGGAGTCTTGCAATCTTATTGGAAACTGTCCCTAAGTATGGAATGACGATGGTAGAAATATAACGTATGTCATCTCGTTGTCTTTGTCGGGGTTCAGAGAAAAGTATCTTGTGGACGAGTCTTTGAGGAAATCCATTCATGGTAAGGTTGGTGGATATCAAGGATAGTTCTTCCTGGAGGTCTTGTTGATTTGTTGTAGGAGAGAGGCACGGTTCTTCAACATGTGTACAATACTAAGTTTCTGAGAAATGTGGTGGGAGGAAGTGAAATGTAAATAACGTCCTGTATTGGTAGGTTTGCGGTAAACTGAGAAGTTGATACCACCATTCGGGAGCTTCTTAATTAAAGTGTCCAGAAATGATAATTTGTTATCTTCTTCAAGTTCTAGAGTGAATTTGATTATGTGGTGTAGAGAGTTGATTTTGTTAAGAAAGTCGAACAGATCCTTTTTTATGTGGTTCCAAACGATAAAGATATCGTCCACGTATCTCCACCATACTCTGCGTTTAGGGTCTGTTTGAGATAAGATTTTACTTTCAAAATCCTCCATAAAGAGATCAGCACAAGATGGAGAGGGGGGCTACCCATTGCAAGGCCAGTCAATTGCTGATATATGGTTTTATTCCATAAGAAAAAGTTTGATGTTAAACAATGACGGAACAGAGAAGTGATGTCTTATGGGAGCAAACTTCCTAAAATGTTGATGACTTCCTCCACAGGGATGTTAGTGAACAGAGATGTAACATCCAGGTTGGCGAGTAAATCCGTATTGAAGATAGAGAGATGCTGTTCAGTTTCTCAACGAAATGTTGCGAATTTCGTATATAAGTATCCGAATTATGGACGCGTGGTTTGAGGAGGCCTGCCAGGTGTTTGGATAACAGATAAGTGGGCGAATTGATTCCATCTATTATCGGGCGT